>NC_083754.1:9614510-9914510 GCF_033458585.1 Syngnathus typhle
TAACGTGTATGCATATATATGCCTAAATATTGTTATCCAATATATCAACTGCAGTTTCACATTAGATTGCTGGTTTGAGATGTACTTTTATTATTATTATTATTTTTATAAACATTTATGTTATAACTTGTCTGGTGTTTTATTCCTTGTTTTTATATTCGCTGTTAGAGTGGTGCTCACTCTAACTTATTTTGCAAGAACCACACGGGAGACAATGAAGTCATTTTAGACACCTGCAGGTGGAGAGTCCATTTGTCGCTGTGCGTACAGCGATGATCGAATGGAGGGCTGACTCTCGTCTCCCGCAAGAGCAGTGGCGTAGCCAGGAATTTTTCCAGTAGGGGCGCGCGCCCACAGGAAAAAAAATCGAACATCACCCACGCCATTCGCTGATCGCTAAAACAACATCCGGGTCCGGGAGGCAAACGGTGAATGGATAACATCGCGCACATAGAATAGCGCAAGCACATTCGCGCAAGACTGAAAGGAAAAAACGGCATGAAAATGAAGAATCGAAAAAGCTCGATTTTTTTCAACCGGGGCGCAGGGAGTCCTAACCGGGGCGCCGCCCCAGCTCGCCCCGGCTTGGCTACGCCACTGCGCAAGAGCATTTTTATTCAGAGAAACAGGGTGGGGGTGAGAGTGGACTGGATAGAGAAGAGAAAGCCCTTGACCTCTAGTCAAAGCATAGCAGTAGATGTTTTACGACATTGTGTAGGATACACACCAACATAAGAATAAAACTAATCTAGCTAGGTTATTTATTACTGGTTACATACATTCCAACATAATCATACGATCCATAGTTTGGAAAACCCTCACATTCGCCAATCAAAACATAAAAATCTGACATTTGGTTAACTGCTTTATATGACCATGTGTATATGTATTTTGCATTGTTATATGAGTTGGTGTCCCCAAAATTAACAAATGTCGACATAACGTTTTTTTTCAACTTCCCGTTCACGACCGGGTGAGAGACTATTACCAAAGTATCAGTGTGTAGGTGTTGTATTATAGAAAGAAATGTGTTAATTACCCGAGCCAATCATTATTATATATAATAATGGGGGGGGGGGGGGTAGTTGTATTGTTTGATGTGTATGGGTTGTTTCCACTGGATGTTGTACAAAAAAAAACAAAAAACGAGTCAGTGTGTGTGTGTGGGTGGGGATTCATTGAACGATTCGTTTGAACGAGTGAACTGATTGTAAAGATTCAGTTCACCTAAAAGAACTGCAATGCACATCACTACTGCGTGTGTTTTGGAACTTGCCAGCGCGTTTCCGAAGCGACGTCAGTTCCGACGACGCGTGCGCGCTGACGTTTCAAATTACGTCACCAAACACGTTGGCGTCACAATATAAATACGAAGCCGCGCCCTGCTGACTGGACACTACCAAAATGTCCCCGTATCCGCAATATACTTCTGCAACACGAATTTAACCTCAATGAAACGTCCTGTTAAATAGAGTACATGTCTGACAATACAGACTATCCTTTTCTCTGCTGTTACAAATAGCATCGGTGTACCTAATGTTGTGGCTTCTGTTTGACCACGGCAACACTTTACTTATCAGAATAGAACTAATCAGAACATAATTGCAAATCAAAATTCATACAATAAAATACAATCATAGAATATAAGACATGCCCACAGCTGTACTGTAACAAATCACCACTAGACCATTGCACTGCTCCTTCTGACCACCTAGGGGCAGTGACAGTCAGCTCTTGCTTCAGCCCTCATCTACGCTCATCAGCTGCGAATATTGGTACAATATCTGTCTACGTGACAATTTGCATTGTTGGCATTAGCTAAATGGACATCCCGAGGACAGAGTGGTGTGTTCTGGTGAAGTGGACAGTAGTTTGACAAACCTAAAATAAAGTAGAAATCTAGCCATTTTTGCACCACGTAGGCCAATTATAAGGGTGGATAGACAGACACAGACAGACAGACCGAAATTTGGTGTGTTGGTGGGTAGGTAGGTATCATGGGTAGCTTTTCCCAATGCACCTGTCCAGGTGGCAGGCCCTGTTCTGCAACCATCTGCGCCGTTCCCCGCCCATGCAGTCAGGAGCGAGGAATCCGGAGGTTGAGGCACGCCCGAGGCCAGTTCTGCACCTGCATCGCTCGTCCTTGTTATCATGAGTTCCATGGCATTCTACAGGCATGACGACGCCCCGCAGGAGGACGCCAGTGAGTGCCCGGTGTGCTACGAGATCCTGCGCGAGACGGAGAGAACCCTGAGCTGCGGACATGTGTTCTGTCACGACTGCCTGGTCAAGCTGCTGGTCAGCTTCTACGCCGAAGGACAAATTCGGGACACCCTTGCCTGTCCGGTGTGCAGACACATCACCTTTATCAGTAAGCGGCAGGACGAGCAGCTGGCCTTGGCGCAGGGCAAGGGGCAGCCCGAGGAGGATGCAGAAAGAGGAGGAGGGCAGACATTGGAGGTGCCCGTCAGGAGGCCCCTCGCCCGGCTGGAGCTTGACACCACCTCGGCCGCTTATCTCTGCAGGCGACTTCGGCGCTTCTTCTGCGCGGACTCCGCGCGTCTCTGGTGGCCGACGGTCCTCCGCACGAGTCCGTGCAGCAACTCGGAGATCTTCGTCATCAGCGCCCGGGGGAGACCCATGACAGAGGACGACGCGTTCAGCGTGGTGTTGACCGTGGTTCGGCCGCCGAGGATTCGCCGGCGCCGGGTGTGCAGCACGGCTCGGTGCCTCGTTGTGCTCCTCTCCACCTTCACCGTGATGGCACTGGTGGCTGCCGTGCTGCCGTGGATCCTATTGGCTTAATGAGGATACAAACATGGACCACGACATGCCAAATACGAGCATTGACAGAGGTAGCACATGTGATTATTCACTTAATTTTGTATAGAAACTTGCTTGGGACCAAAAACAAAAAGACTCCGGTAAAAGTATTACTATGAAAATGTAAATAATACAAGACATGGGGAAGTCAATGGACGTGATTGGGCACAGAAAGAGTCTTGAGTACGAAAGAGGCATTTTCCCAGTCACTTTCGATAATCTTGCACAAGTATTATAAAATAACATTCACCATGTTATATTGGATGGAAGGATGGATGGATGCTATATTCAACATTTGTATTGCTTAAACTATGGATCGCGGGCATGCGGGCGGTACCTCATGAAGACCAGCCGCACGTTATACATAAACAGAACAGCAGCAATCACAACAACAGCAATCATCAGTCTTAGCTGCAAGGAGCTGTTAACCAGCCTAAACAGGTTGAAACTGTTCTATGTCCCCACCCTTGTCTTGAAGCCTGACTTGCGTGATTGCACAAGGCCGAGATGCATCGAGTACCTTTTCCTTCTGCGCCATCCCGCTTGGCCAGTCTTGCAGGTTCCATGCATGGGGGGGGGGGGGGGGTGATTGCACTGAAATCAGCACGCCATTGCTTGTCTTCCTCCACGAACCAGAAAGTATAGCGACCGGGAAGATATCATCATCAAAATTCCACACGACAAGCCTTAAGGTTTAAAAAACAACCAAAAAAACAAAAAGGAGAAGTGTGACGTTTGTAGAAATGTAGCCTTTATATAGATAGATACGTATATATAGAGATCTATTTAGTTCTGACATTCTGAATAAGGGTTCTGGCTTGGCTTCATAGTACACATGGACGGGCTGCACCTTGCTGCGTAAGACTTGGCAGCCGCTTACGTGAAAAGGGCAGATGACACGCCAAAGCTTGACAGTGATACCGTCCGTTCGCATGATATTCGTGCACGCCGGCCTGGCAGGCTACATGGTTTGTCAAAAGAAACTCCATAGAATCGGAACAAGAATAAATCAAATGTGCCACATTCGATCAGCCTCTTGGTAGAACCAAGCATGTCAGATATAGTCTGTCCATAGTTGTCCCTCCCCAAAAAACAAGCAAGGAAGCAGTACTTGCAATGTTGTCATGTGGTCACCACAACTACCTAGAGAATAAATATCACAATCAAGAAATTCTCCATAAACACACACCGTACATCGCTTTGATAAAGTTTCATCCCAAAACAAAACAGCTTAACTTAAAGGTTTTACTTGTATGAAAAAAACAAGCTTGGTCATTCAGTTGCAGTAACTACTTATAGCCCCCGCATCCGTCGAAGGGAGGCGCTTTCAATTGGGGGTCATTTGCTCACTGCTTGTTTGTATGGAATTTTGGCCCATAACAGCTGGCTACACATTTGTTTTCGCACATGCATTCTTGAGACGTTTTGGGGCAGGTGTCGGGTAATTTTGCGTCGTCTGTCTATTGAGGATAAAAGCTTCCGATTTGCTCTTGAGGTCTGCAACACGGCTGAGGTCCTGCTCGTTTTAGGCCCTCGGGATTTGCACTCAAGTTTGCGTTCATAGATAAAACTGGCACGGGGTGCTGACGTTTAAGTGGGGTTGGAAAGGGTTTTGTTGAGGACCTCAAAAATACACATGCAAAAACAGGCATGTTGAGGCCCTCCCAAAGGGCAATTTGTTTGGAAGCATATACAACAAAACACAATAAATGGCTTCCACTTTACTTTTGGACACAGTTGGATGTGTAAGAACTGTAATTGCACTTTTTACTCCAATGACAGTCAGACGACAGACAGAGAGACAGACAGACAACCCTTTAGTCTCATTTACTGTCGGTGTAGCAGAACCACTGCAGAGAAAAAAAGGGTCTGACTAAGTCTGAAGCACGTGAACAGAGGGCCTTGGTTGCTCTTTTGCCCAAATCAATGGCAACCTTTGCAGAGAGGGGAGTCACATTTAGCTGTGATGTTCTTGACAACCTATCGAGTCTGTGCCATTATTCCAAACGAGGGGACTCACTCAAGTCCAAAAGAAGAAGCGGGTAATTCTCCATACAAGGATGCAGACCAACAATGTCCGCTTTATGGCTGTTTTGGAAGCTGGCATCGGTCATCGGCTACAGAAAAATAAACACCCTGCTCAAATCGATGCATCCTTTTGTCACTTGTCGCTGGCAAAGCAAATGAGGCTTGGCATCTGCAAAGCGCCCATTTACGCAAAGGAGGGCTGACAGACATTTCAACAAGAAACAGAGTTGTACGTGGGCGTGTCCGCCACCTCATAAAGGCCCTCCTCATATAGATGCTTCAAGAGGCAAAAAGAGAGAAACACCCAAGGCCACTATTTGAGCCCAGTCGCCAATGAAGATGGTCGGCCAGTGAAGCAACACGCACCGCAGCCCCGACGACAGCGAGAGCATCACGCGGACGCAGCGGCATCGAAGGCAAACCCAAAAAAAACATGAACGCAGCACGCGGGGGTGTGGGACTGTATAAGCTTGGGGATAAGCTCGAATCGGGTCTTTCCTCCGAAAGGCACTGCTTTGTCCCCGAGTTTTGCTTTTTCCTTCTGTTCTGGATGCAAATTCTTCCTTTTCCTTTCTTTCTTTTTTCCACTAATGAAGCCAAGTGATGCCTTCTTTCCTCTGGCTTTTGGCACCGAGCCACGTTATAGAGCGGTGGCCAGCCGCTCCTCCTCATTGGCGGGCGGTGACCTCCTGCGGGGGGCGCCGCTAAACTCGTCGATGAGGCTGTCCAGGTTGATATTGATGGAGGGGATTTCGTAGTTGAAGATATCTAAAGCGAGGTGGGTGAACCAGAGGACAAGGACAAATGGGACAACGTGGATGGCAATGAAGTGGAGAAAACAAAAAGGGAAATCATGAACGAGAGCAGAAATGCGACGGCAAATCCGAGGAGGCTGCCCTACTACACTCGCCTGGCGTTGGACACAGTCACGGCCAGAGTAAGCCAAGGCCGCCGGAGCTGCATCTGGTGTTTACCTGTCGACATGCTCTCCCCCGGAGACAGTCCGTCAGTGAGGGCCGGCTCCGGTGGCTGGAGCGCCGGGGTTCGGACTGGGCCCGGGTCCCGACCACCCAAGCCGACAGGCGGCTGCGGCGGGGGCAGGTCGGGCCTCTGCCTGGGCCTGGGCCGTGACTTGGTGAGCGTCCCGGCCAGCGAGGGCGGTGACGAAAGGGAGTGGGGCGCCCCCGACAGGGCCTGCCCCGGGGAGCATGGTGGCAACGCTTGACCCGGAGCGCAGAGCAGTCCGTAAACAGAGGGCGTGCCGGGCGGGGTGGGCGATAGGCTGACTGGTGACGGCTGCCCGGCGGACTGGTCGGACAGTGCCACTGGCTGACAGTACGGGACTTTTGGAGGCACGGGCGCCAACCTTTTGGAACCTGGGAGCACAAACAGCATGTTGTCACTCAATGTACGACAAGAAGATGAGACGCTGAGCTTGACACCAAATTAACGCCGAGCTGACGCTGAGCCGACCTTTGCCCAGGCTGCGCGGGCTGCGCTCTCCAGGGCGGGGGCACGGACTGCAATTCTGCGGACTGTCGCTAAGGGGCACTGTTGAACTTGCCGCTTGGATGCCTTTGTGGCCCATGACAGGGGAGAGCTCTTTACTCTTGGACGAACTGGCAAAAGCAGAAACGCATCAACATCAGTCCGAGCAGCTAGACACACAAAAATATCTGTTGGAGTTTTTCCGCACGCTATAGGACAGACATTACCGTTCAAAAGATCTAGTGGAAAAAATTGTAGCTTTTGCACCGAAAGTAACTTTACTGTGGAAGCGTCCTTGGGACATATGACGGTACCTGTGCGATCATCGCCACTGTTAAAATGTGCTTTATTTTTTATTGCTGGATGGGCAGATGCAGCAGCAAACTTGTACAATACATACATTCTGATGCTATTTGAGAGCAGCCGAATGTATTTAGCGTCTGTCTGGCTGCGTGTAACATCTTTGGTCTGCCAGGCAAGCCAAGCAAGAGGTTACAGTGCGCAAGGCGTGCCACTGGAGGGGGTGAGGAAAACGCAAATCCAGCAGGCGAGCGAGGCGAGGTGAGGCGAGAGGACAGACACTGGGCGGCATATGCCCACGGAGCTGTCCATTTACCTAGTCGGCCTTGGGACTCCTCTCTCTCTGGCGCCGGGACAGGCGGCCCACGGCGGGGGCGCAGAGGGGGGATAGCCGAGGCACTGCTCATGGCGGGCGAGCACCAGGGCGGGTTTGAGGAAAAGCGGCGATGCGTTACCGTCGCCGGGCGGGCTGTGCTTGGGGAAGTGCAGGCAGCTGGGCTTGGGGTTGGAATTGATGTCGAGCGAGGAGGACGAGGAGGAAGAAGAGGAGGACGGGAGTGGGGCCGGGGGTGCGAAGCCTGACCGGTGCTGCGGGGGCGAGGCCGGTGGCTGCGACTCAGGGCCCGGCGCCGCGGGACGAGCGCAGGAAGGGGGCTTGGGGTAGAAGTGGTGGTGGGAGGCGACAGGATAGGGAGGGGGCGGCCGGTCCTCCCCTGGGGGCGGCCGGGCCTGAGAGGTGTCCGGCCGATTGGCCCACACGTCTGAGCTGTGGATATTGAGAGAATAAGACAGCACAAAAGACTGGTGACTGAACAGGGAGAAGCACTGGAGCGAGAGGAGGCGAAGCTGTGCGGATGATCTGGGAAAGCGGGTGGAGGTGGGGGGATAGTCGCTCCAAATCAAGAAGAGAAATGAGAAGAGAAGCCTTTGAGGTAGGCGGTGCACCTCGCCGGGCAACACAGTCCTCTTCATGCAAATTAGGGCAAAAGAATCGAATTTCTACTTTTTGTACGATTGCAAAACCTACCGCCTTGTCCCGTGGGCCTGAGCCCATGCACGCAACCGGCTCAGATCCCGCACTCGCCTCACAGACGCAAACACCCTTTCGCGGGAGCCATCTTGAGGGTGACACCGTATTGCAGTCGAGAGGCAAAAAAAAGGAGGAGACATAAATACAGTGGTGCCTTGACTCACAAATGCTACATGGGCTGTACTTGTCAAGCGTTTCGCTACCTTTGGTACAGAGAGCATTTCCTCGTTCCCCTCCTGACGCCGTAGCATCAGGAGCAACCGGGGATCGGCTATCTCACTCAACGACAGTCCCGTGTGGTCACAATGGCCGGGCAGCCGACCTCCAACCTCTGTTGGGGACGACCACTCTGTCCCTTAGCCTGGATAAAACTAAATTTAAGAGTAACTTGCCAATGTTGCTAATATCACATGCTGTTCCGACAGTAGATTTGAGATCATGAGAAGAGTCCAGACAAAAACCTGCTATCTGTAAACACAACTACAAGGCTAGTTTCATTCGCCTGTTGATGGCATTTTGCATCGGTTGCTAGCATTAAGCTAGCATACTTAAAAAGTCATGTCACTCGTACGTCAAAGTACCACTGTAACTTGGAGCATCTGATTGCGGTGGTGAAAACGGTGATGATGATGACGTGTGGGGAAGAAATGACTAAAGCAGCAGCCGTGGCGGCAGTCCAAGCGGCGGCGTCTTACCTGACCCTTTCCGCGGGGGGCGCCGTGGCGGGCGGCGAGACAGCCGGCGAGGCGGCCTGCTCGGTGGCGGCGAGCGGGTCGGCGGGCGTGGAGCAGACCCCCGGCGGGGTGCAGCAGCTCTTGCGGGCCAGTGTAGACGAGCCCTTGCGCGACATCCAGGAAGTATCCATGACCCGCACGCCCATGCTGGACTCACAAACGGGCGCGCGTGCGCACATACACGCACACATACACACACATACACACACATACACACGCGCGCACACGCGCGCACACGCACACACACACTTAAAACCCACGCGCAAGGATTAGCTGAAATGAAAAGCGGCGCAAATCAAAACGGGCGTGTGGGAAAGATGTAGGGCAGGGGTGGCCAACCCGCGGCTCGCGAGCCGCATGCAGCTCCTTGCCGGGTTTCATGCGGCTCCTTTACGTTCATATCAACATTTTTGGGTTTATTTGTTTGTTTGTTTGTTTTTGTGCGTGTTCGCTTCGCTTGAGTTCAATATGGTATTTTCGTCAAACGCTGCGTGTTCGCTTCGCTTGAGTTCAATATGGTATTTTCGTCAAACGCGCATGCGCATGAGGTGAAATCCCGCAAAGGAGGAGGGGCAAACCCATTCAAGGAAACAATTAGTGTCAATTTCGTTCTCAAAATGTCAGGGAAAAAATGCACAGCTAAATGTGGCTCATTTCAAACCGAGCAGCTGGGGGGGGGGGGGGGGGGGTTAGTTCATGTGTGCTCATTTGTATGATGTGGCTCTTTGCGGTACACAGTAAAAAATGTGGCTCTTAGTCTCTGACTGGTTGGCCACCCCTGATGTAGGGGGTGCCGGAGAGGCCATAATAGCGTACCTTTGGA
The DNA here is from genome assembly GCF_033458585.1 of Syngnathus typhle. NCBI lineage: Eukaryota > Metazoa > Chordata > Actinopteri > Syngnathiformes > Syngnathidae > Syngnathus > Syngnathus typhle. The sequence continues at coordinate 9,623,737 of NC_083754.1, forward strand.
TTTTCCTAATGCTGCGTTAGTAAGGGGCAAGAGAGGGAAAGAAGGGGTTAAGACACTTGCTTCATGAACACACTGCACAGCAACGTGCTGAGGACACACAAAGCAAAAGTGTCAATGAAATGTAGGGGGAATATACGACGAAGCCATTTTTTTTTATATATTGCTGGTCGCAACGGCCCCGGCGAAAAAAAGAGTTTGACACCTCAGCTTCTGACGGGAGGACATTTTGGCTGGTTATTTTCCGCCAGCTCTATGGTGTGTCGCCGGACCGTGTAGGAGGAGGATGGGAGAAATATTTCATGAGCGAACGAGGCAACGAGTTCAACTGGGCTGCGTCGCCGTGGAGACGGTGTGATTCATGCATGTATTCCAGCCAGATGGATGCCGTTGAAGGAGGGAGGCGCTACAGTAGATGGCTAAGCAAGACGCTGAAAATAAGACACCTCTTGCCATGCTGAAAGAAGCACAAGCGTTCGTGGGCGTGGTGTGGGATGCATCATCTTTCGTTACCCATCCTTCTCCTTGTAGAATTCCAGCATCATGTTGTCCGTGGCAACGCTGAGGGGGCGCCGGCTCTGGTCGTGGTGCGGCCGCATGCGTTCCGACTGCTCCCTGTCAGGGGACGGCAGGGAGCTGTAGTTGCAGTTGTAGTTGACGTGGACGGGGCTGCCGTAACTGCCCGTCAGGTTGAAGTCCATCTCTGAATTGATGGAAAAAAAAAAGGGGGGGGGGTACGTGAGGGCATCAAACGGTCTAAAATATATTAATACAAACAGACGCGCCATTCATCCATTGCAGCTCCTTACAAATACTACTAGATGCGATTGTAATTCATGAGAATTAATAAAAGAGGGGACGGGCACACACATGTATGTGAGGGCGTCAAACTCGCAAACAGTCCAAAATACATTGATACAAACAGAAATGCCATTCATCCATTGCAGCTCCTGACAAATACTACTAGACGGGATTGTAATTTATGAGAATTAAAAAAAGAACTGAAAAGAAAGAAATAATTAAATAGTCTGTGTATCATGATGTCATGCTCAAGTACCCATTGACAAGGTCAAACAACTTCTGGTGAGTGGGTGCATGCTAAAAAATGAAATGAAAAAGACTGTCTCTCCTAAAATCAGTAAGTTGCAATAATTGGAGAGGATAAAAAATATATGCCTGAGAGCATATTGCTAGTCTTCACGTGTTGCTACCATTTGCCGCGCAAAGACTTGTATCAACCACAGCGTGGATGCAGGTTCATTTAAAGCAGTGCTTCTCAATAATTTTCTGTGATGCCCCCCCCTAGGGAGAAGAAAACATTTCGTGCCCCCCCATGTTATTAACATCAAAGAAAACAAAATATAAATAAAAAAGAAAGATAATCTTATATAAAGAATAACTATTAATAACATTAGTTGTACTAGGTTCATCTTGTTTTTTCTTTTTCAATTACTTCTCTGGTTCTTCTATATCAAACAATTTGTTTTAGGTTTATTTACCTGACATGTTTCGGCGGGTTCTTCCGCCTTCATCAGAGTGTCACTGATGTGGTTGTGACGCGTCTTTATCAGCTGATGGATGAAGGCGTGGCTCACCTGTCAGATTTGACAGGTGAGTCACGCCCTCTGCTGTCAGTTCACCTCTCCAAAACACTGTTCCAGGTTGTAGAGAGCATGTAGGCTCCCTCGTCCCTGTTGATGGTCCTCGGGCCCCGCTTGCGGATCTCAATGGCCTCCCTGATCCAACGCAGATGTTTGTTTTCTTCAGTGCGGATGACTCTGGCCTTCTCCCAGTCCATGATGTGGTTTTCCCTTTTACAGTGGTCGGTGATGGCTGACTTATAGTGTTCCTGTTTTGCTTGTAGTTTTATTGCTCTTGTTTGTCTTGTTGCTGTCTCCTTCTCACATTCCTTCTTGTGTTCCGTTTTTCTTGTGATGAAGTTCCTCCCTGTCTCCCCGATATATGATTTATTACATGATTTGCATGGAATCTTGTATATGGAATTGCATTTATTTTCCGGATTGACTCTGTTCTTTGGGTGGACCAGTATCTGACGGAGTGTTATATGTGGTTTGATAGGCGTGCTTATGTTGTAATTTTTCATGGCTCTTTTGATGCGTTCCGTAATTCCTCTCACATACGGCAACGTCACCATTCCGCTGGGTTCCTGTTTCCTTGTTTGTTTTTTTCTTTGCTCCTGTGTTTTGTATTTTTTGTTTTTTACCTGTTCTGCACCTTTGGTTATTGCCCATTGTGGATACTGACATTTTTTGAGTGCGTGTTGTATGTATTTTTCTTCCTGTGTTATGTCGTCCGGATCTGTGATTATTGTTGTGCGTTCGTATAGTATATATTGTTGATATAGAAGAACCAGAGTATTAATAACATTGTTCTTTAGTCTGTAACAGAACAGATTCAATGTGCATCACTTTTCCTGAAATTAAAAATAAATTATAATTATTTAATCTATAAACATTTTTGACCAACTGCCATTTTATGCTGGAAAAAATAGAATAAAATAAAATAATAATAAACATACATACATAATAGTAAATTAAATAATAGCAATAAATAATATTCAATTCAAAGTAATCAGCAAAATTAACTCGGGAGCACAATATATAAAACATTTTAACCTACATAACAAAAATGAATAAAACAATTTGTGCTCAAAATGAGGCAGCATTACGGAGACCATATCCGCGGCTGCAGGTAGTATCAGCTCTTCTGCAATGGTGTGGTTTTTTTCTTGCACTGAGCAATTCGGTACGCTGCTTTATATGATGCTTACAGTGCTTGCTGATTGACTGAAGTAGCATTCACAAAGTGGGATCATTGTTGGCAATATTCAGCCCGTTTTCGCTGAAAAAAACTCAATCAGCGTGATTGGGGTGCAATGTCTTTAAGTGCCGCCTTAATATTTTTAGCTTCATACTATCCGCTGCCAACATTTTAAGGCAGAGTAAACACACCAGTCTTTCGTTGTCTCCCACCGTAGTCACACTGAAGTACACTACGTACGCTTCGTCATATTTCCTTGTCTTAGCTTTCGGGTGACTCTCATTTCTTTCATCTCCGTCTCTCTCCGCCGTTAAATATTTTTCCATGGTGTCCCACTGCACTTTTTATTACCTGCTCTGTACTGTGTGTGCGTATGTTCCGTGCGCTCAACACTATAGAGCGAATACTCCCTACGCACACTCTTCCAGTGATACTGCCACTCCCACCTACTGCAGTGGATGTCTAATTACCCTTTAATCTAGTACAGCCAAAAGAAAAGCATGTTCCCTGGTGTCACACGCGCCCCTCTTGGTATCGCACCGTGCCCCCCAGGGGGGCACGCCTCACTGTTTGAGAAGCACTGACTTAAAGAAACAACGTGGTCTCGGCTTAGTTTCACAGTAAATTTCCACTGGCAATGCCGAGAACCATCTTGAAGCAAGCACACTTTAGGACCTGCCCAACCACCATCGAGCATTCGCAGCTCCAATTTTTGCTTGCAAATCACAACCAAACCGGAGTGACGGCTTGTGTCTTGAATAACTGAAACCGAGCAACGCAGAATTCAAAGTAGATTGTGAAGCTCACTGCCGGGGAAGAACCAGTTGGCATGCTGGATGATGGGCTCAATGATTCCGACCATCTGCAGCGACAGTGTGGTCATCACCTCCGTCATGTCCCTGCGGAGACCAGCCACATGCTGGGATTACCCGCCCGAGATGAGAAACGCCCCATTGCTTCGGATACATACGGCTCGATGTGCGTCCACAGTAAGTTGGGGCCCAGGATGATGGCCATGTTGCCTGGCGTCATCTTGTTGGAGTCCTGGTACTCGCTCAGTTTGGCTAAGAATTTGACCAGGTATCTGTGGCGTTCACGTACACGAGGTCAAAATAACCAAACAAACAAATAAATAAACGGGGATGGAAACAAGGATGGGCGTGACCTGAAGTTGTTTAAGTTGTCCGTGGGCAGCTTTGCACATGTTCCCATTAATGCTTGCAGTCTCTTGTCCATATCTTGAATGCTGCGCAAACACGAGAATGGTGGTGAATCTAGCAAGTTAACCGTACGTCCCAAAGGAAGTCTTATATTTTCTGCCAAGGTAATTTATCCTGCCCGGCTCTACCGAAAAAGTGTAGGAATGGAGAGCGCGCCACTCACTTGGAGGCCTGGATCCACTCGTCGTAAAGCTCCATGGTCATCAGCGGCTCGGGGAGTTCGCGCAGGTACGATTTGAGAGCACCTGCGGAGCACAGAAACACGTCTTCACTGTGGATATGCATGCTCGGTAAAATCCAGATAAAGCTGTCACTGAGACAGACAATATGAAGGCGCAGCCGTTGCAGGCTTGGTGGCGGGTGCGGCTAACCTGCGATGGCGTGTGGGTCCGAGGAGTACTCCTGTGCATCCAGAACGCCGCAGTCCAGGGAGGCTTTCAGCTTCTTCAGTTTGGAGGCCGACGGAGCCACTCGGAAAAGGCCCTGCAAGCGCAAAATGCCACAAGTAGGCGCCTTCTCGTGGAACAAATAGAACTCCCTTTGTCACAGGCAAACTCAGTCGAGGTATAGCAGCCGCCGCCGTGGCTAGCGGTCGTGGCGCCGGGTAGCACAAAGCTGGACCAAATTCGCTAGGCTTGCACAACGAGTCGGCCATTTTGGTTTAAGGCTGCCATTTTAGGCCCATGTTCGGGCTTCATTCAAAAATAAAATCCCAATCCAGAGTCTGAATTTTGCATGTGACGAAGGGCAGATTTCTTGCATTTTTCAAGCATTGCAGCCAAGGGGCCCAAGTTACCTATTGCGAGTGGGCGCGCGCGCTTTGCTCTACCTCCTCCCGTAGGCCGCACTCCAGCAGTGCGGTAACGCAGGCTTCGATCGGGAAGGCGATTTCTCGGCTGCTGATGTTCAGGTGCTCCTCCAGAGGCTTGCCGAAGGACGGCTTCTCGAGCCATGCTTCTGCAAGGCACAGCCCCGCCGTACTCATGTCAGGGACTAATTCACACCAGTCTAACGTCCTTCTCCCGCCTTGGTGCAGAAGGGGGCCACGTTGTAACAGGCAGACGCACGCAAGCTGACCTTGGTGCGCCCTAATTTGGGGCAGGATGGCGGTCAGAATCTCCAGTGACTTGCTGTGGTACTCCGCTTGCGTCTCCATGAGCTGCGGATACGTGGAGACGAGAACACAGTGCCACGGTGCCACTTTTGGTTCACGCATCCCAAAAAACGCAGCAGGCAGCACAGACGGCCACTGTGGCCTACTCACCGTCTGGAAGTAATTGGCATAGTCCACCTCTTTAGCCGCAAAAGCGTACATGTCGGCAGAGAGCTGATCCTGAAAGAAGGAGACGGCAGAAATAGAATCTCGAGAGTATCGAAACGCCCGGCGGGAGGGATGGCGAGCCGCTCTTACCTTGCAGATCTCCATCCGAGTGGCCGCATCCTCCATATCCTCTCGGAGCGAGTCGGACTTAGTGCCGGGCTGGAGGGTGCCGGGGTGGCTCAACGACTTGGACGACTGCTGGTATCTGCAGCCGTGGGCCAGCATTTCATGGGGGAGACGTATGGAAGCAAAGGCTCCACTTAGTAAGCTCAACCAACGCCTTCATCGTCTGCATTTGGCCAATCCGGCCTCAAGTGTCTCCTGCTGCGGTGGCGGACAAAATAAACCTCAAAGCCAAAATGGCATACTTCCCGATTCTTTCCAAGCACGACTTTTGGGTGGATCTATCGAATGGGTGTCAAAGTGTCCGCAAGGGCTGAATTTGATTCCCTGCTGCGGGATATTTGGACTCTACCTCAGCGGGCCTTTTCATTGTCGGGTAGCATTTCAATTCAAGTGCAATATCCTACCCAATTCCCACGAGAAGATATGAACGGGCTTCACCTTGTCCGCGACGAGTCCATGTCCAAGACCAGTTTAGCTAAGTGTTTCCTTTGTTTCTGTATGTTGGGAATGTCCACCTAAGGAGGAGGCGAGAGGTCATGAGGGCAGCGTCGCAGGGCCCACCCCGCCGAGCAGTCTCACGCACCTCGGCCAGCGTGGAGAGCGGCTCCACCACGTCTCGCTCCACCTGCAGCTCAAAGTCCATCAGCTCCTGGGCCAACTTCTCCTCCGCCTCTCCACACATCTTCAGCATCTTCCTGCGGGGACAAATGCGGTCGAGTGCAGCTCAACAAACAGGAGGAAAGGCATTGGCCACAGCTGCCTACCCCAAGAGGGCGTCGTCGCCCAATACTGCCGCTCCCTCTGCCAGGCATTGGGCCAGGATGCTGAGCGGGAGCTTTTTCTGCACCGGAGATGAAAGGCAAACACGTCAGACGCTTTGCATTGAGCGATGAAGGGACCGCCATTCGGGATTACCCCACACTCACACACACAAACACACACAAACACACACACACCGAAATGGCATTGTCCACACTCCCGCGCTACGGTAACCCACAACCGAAATGCGTGCATATGAACTTACAAACACCCCAAAGACACTTTCACACGCAAGCGGAATGCTCTCACACACCCGACCGACTAAAATGCTCTCAGGCTTACGACTGGAACCCTCTCGCACAACTGAACCGCTCACGTGACCACGATGAAAGCTCTCTCCCAAACGCTCCCAACCACATGGGAGAAATGTTCTCACACCAGGCAGGCGACTGAAAGGTTTGCACATGGTTTCCGCTCGCTCGCTCGCTCGCTCGCTCGCTCACTCACTCGCTCGCTCGCTCACTCACTCGCTCGCTCACTCACTCACTCACTCGCTCACTCACTCACTCACTCACTCACTCACTCACTCACTCACTCACTCACTCACTCACTCTCAAACACACTCGAGAGATATGCCGTCGCATCCAGAAACTGAAAGAGTCTCCCACGAGAGAGCGACACGCATGTTTGGGCACCAATGTCCGAGAGCGTATGAAGTCGCAGATGGACAGCAAGGATGAGCGGTCCTCACGGAAGGCGACTTGAGTGATTTCCTCTCCACGTCGGCCCCTTGGTGGCCCTGCAGGCAGACTGTCAGCTTCTTGTGAGTGCTGTGCGTGACTTGCTTGACCAGCTCCAAACGCTTCTCCACCTGCCACACGGCCCCACGTTTGAAAAGCTGCCGGTGCATGCTCGCATGCACACTCACGGCACTTCTCACCTGCAGAAGATCTTCGCTCAGCACCTCAGTTTTTTCAGCCCTAAAGAGAGAAAAAGTCAGACGTGAAAAACAGGTCAAACTTGGGTGGATAAATGCAAGAAATGCAAAATGAAACATAACAGCAGTCCCTCGACAACTGAGCGTGAGGCTTTTGAATTCTCTAACACGCGGGACCTCAATTTTCATTCTTCTTCAGAACGCTAGAAAACAATCTGAATCCAAACGTACTTCAGAGCTTCTTGTTGGTAGGGGTGCAACGTGCATTTAAGTTAGTGAAGCGTGTTGTGCGGGCCGTCCAAAGTTGAGGCAGGACAAACAAAGATGTCGAGTATAGAGTTGGTCATTTATTGGCAAGATCTTGGGTTGCTTAATGGCGGTCAGTACACACGGCAAGGCGGCACATAAACAACAGCTTCCTTCTCCAGGTCAGCTTGTTTTATACTGCCCGGAAAGACTTCTGAAATAGCCAATTTGCTCAATTTGGCTTTCACTATGTGTTATTATTGTCATTTCCAGTTCACATGTAAGTGTGATTTCAACAGGAATAGCAAAGTCAAACCTTGGGTTTTGACCACAATCCGTTCCAGAAGGCGGTTCGAGAAGCGAATCGGTCGAATTCCGAATCTATTTTTCCCATTACAAATAATGGGAATTTTTTTTTTATCCTATTGACCACCCCCCCCCCCCCCCCTGTTAGGGTGGTGCTCACTCTAACTTATTTTGCAAGAACCACACTGGAGACAAGTTAGTCGTTTCAGACACCTGCAGGTGGAGAGTTCATTCGTCGCTGTGCTTACAGCGATGGTCGAGAGAGATCTGACTCAGGCCTCATCAGGTGCATATTTATTGAGAGAAACAGAGTGGGGTTGAAAGTGGGGGTGTGGGAAAACAGAATGGGGTGAAGCCGCTTCCCTGCTGATCAAAGCATAGCAGGGGGCCTTTTACCACGTTATGTATACAAAGCAACTTTGATTGCTTCCTCTGCAGCTAGTCAATCAGTTGAAAAGACCGTTGTCACGCCTCCGCGTCACCTGACTTCCAGCCAAGCCCTACTCAGTGAATTGCCAGCACCTGCTACAGCTCGTTAGGTCCCCTACTTAACCTCTCGGTGTTCTGCCAGTGGTTGTTAGTTCGTCTGCTTACCCTGCCCGTGATACTCCTGCCTTTTTTCCCCGGACCGATCTTTGTAGCCACCTGCTTCCGTGATCTTCGACCACGCTTCTGCTCGCCGCCTGTCCTGACAACTTGCTCGCCCTTCGACCACGCTTCAGCTCGCCGCCTGTCCTGACAACTTGCTCGCTCTTCGACCGCGCTTCAGCTCGCCGCCTGTCCTGACAACTTGCTCGCCCTTCGACCACGCTTCAGCTCGCCGCCTGTCCTGACAACTTGCTCGCCCTTCGACCACGCTTCAGCTCGCTGCCATAGAGAAAAACGTAATTTCGGTCTCTTTGTGTGTTGTGACATGTGGAGAGATTGACAATAAAGCTGACTTTGACTTTGACTTTGACTTTGACTTTGCCTGCCTCCGGCTACTCCTACGCGCTGTGCTCTGCCACGCCAGCCCGACCGCAGGTCCAGCGTTCCATTTCCCCTTTGGCAATAAAGGATTGTGCTGCACTTGGTTGCCCTGCCTTTGCTTCGTGACAACCGTAGCACTTTGTTCTACTACTTTTGTTAAAACAGGACAAGCTAAGTAAATTATTACAGGTTACATTCCAACATAATCCGATGAAGATATTCTGCAAACCCTAACATCCCCCCCCCCCCGCCTTTTTTAAGCATTTTTTCATTTGCGCATATTTGTCCGATAGCGCAACTGCAGCACACCGCCGAACGCGCAACTGTAACGTGTCGCCCACCGCGCAACTGCACCGCGCTTGTCGCATTATTGTGACAGAGCCGTCGCTGAAATTTAGAAAATATTTTTAAAGTCCTGATGTACTTTCCAAAATTTAAGTCGACCTAAGTGCGCAGGGAGCTTAATTTTGTCCGATCGTGCAACTGCAGCGCACCGCCGAACGCGCAACAGTAGCGCGTCGCCGACCGCGGAACTGCACCGCGCTGGTCGCATTTTGGGAGAGAGCCGTCGCTGAAATGTAGAAAATATATTTAAAGTCCTGATGTACTTTTCAAAATTTAAGTGGACCTCAGTGCGCAGGGAGCTTAATTTGGTCCAATAGCGCAACCGCACGGCGCCGGGCGCTCACTGTCGCATTGCTTTAAGAGCGTCTTTGGGTTTTAGGACGGCTTTACTGCTCCCACTTGCTTTCTTTGGAGGCATGATTAGTGGGTAATACAATCCTCAAAGTAACGAAAATACAATAACAACGGAGTCAGTCGGCATCCGGGCCGCGCGGTCGGGGTTTCTCGGGTCCTCCCGGCTCATCTCGCGAGGTTCGACCTCCAAATTTTGTTTGACAACCGAAGCAAAAAAATCTATTTTTTGTTAGAATTCCGATTTGTTCGAGAACCAGGACGTTCGAAAACCGAGGTTTGACTGTAAAATAAATAGATGCAGCTCACTGACAAGTGCCGCTATTTGAGCTAATTTTAGAACAGTCCTGCGGGTGACTCATGCGGCGCTCACGGGCGACCTGATGCCCGCGGGCAACGTGTTGGTGACCCCCTAATCTAACCTAACAGAATATGTACACACATTGCTGTTGCTCTCTCTTCATTAGCCATTTCAAAGTTCATGCTAATGTGCTCTTCAGCCAAATATACATTTCCACACAACATACTGTAAGTGAATTACCCAATTATTCATTAAAACAAATACATAAACCCAACATTGTGGTTTTCGGCTTAGTTCAGCTCCGATCTTCTCAGTAGTTCTTTTTATAAGACCTTTCCGCCGATATATTTGAACGCTGCATCGAGCTCTACTCGAGGAAAAGGCTGCCGTTTTCTGAGAACTGCATTGTGGAGCTGCATCAGATGAGGAGAAAGAAAGCGGTGTGTGCACGTATGTGCGTGTTGTTGAAATCGACGTTAAAGCTGTGAGCCTTTCTGAGGACAAGAGGAAAAACATTGAGCTTTATGCGTCAAGCTGCATGGGAGGAAGCGGATCCGATTGCACAGCAACACATGAGACCGACTGTAATGGGACAGCAAGTTGGCAGTGGAGACAAATGGCTTCCGGTCGCGGGGTTATCTTTCAGGCTGGCTTCGTACCACGGCAAAAAAATAAACAAAAATACTCCTCAGCGCAGCCGAAAGAGACCGTCAGTGCACTCAACGGCGGTGCGCCGCAAATCGCCAGGCAAGCGCAAATCCCGTAAATCCAGCGCGACGCTGGCAGCCTCTTCCAATTAAGATAACACAAGAGCGACATTAGCCATTCTGCTTGGACCGCTATATACGTATCTTCATCTGCATCTGACTGCACTTAAGTGAACAGGACAACACGACCTTCAGACATCCCACCATGCACGCTGATAGTGGGGGCGTGAGCCAAGGTGGGGGTGGGGTGAGGGATATGTTGGTGGGGGGCTCCCCTCCAAATAGCTGACTGCGTAATGAAAACATTGCGCCATCCTCTTAATGCATCCATCATCCATAAAGCACGCAGCCGCGATTTGCAGGTCGGAAGCATTTCCGCGGGCAGGCTGAATGCGTGGGGGGCAATGCGCCTCCCACACGCTGCCCATGCGGTAACACTTGTCGGTGGACCTCACGCGCGCGCAGCACGCTGACGGACGACCACCGTATTGGACTAAATAACGCATTGATCTGAATTAGTAGATTAAACAGGAAATTTGAGGTAAACGCGGTGGGTTTGGGGTTCGCGCGGCAGGGAGGAGAAGGGGGGCAGCAGAATGGCGCAAATGAGTTGCGCACACCCCTGCGCGCGTCTTACCTTCCCACCGTTTGGTTGGCGAGCTGCCTCATCCGATTGAACTGCTTCTTCATCTTGAACTGAGCCACAGTCAACGCCGACCTGTCCGCATTATTGTAATGGAATGATTTATCTCACAAATAATGACGTTCTAAAAGATGACGTTCGAATGAGGCAAAGCCAAGTTCATCATTTGCAGTCCATATCGCCTCATGCGCCCACAGGCACCCAAACGCTCGGTCCGCGCTTACATATTCCCAAAAGGATTGTGGGGCTGCATCGAGCTCTCGCGCTCTGAACGCCCGCAAAAGGATGCCGGGGCTGCTAACACAAGCACGCGCGCGCGCACACACACACACAGACACACACACACGCGCGCATGAACGCTTGCGAACACACGCGCGCGCACACACACGCACGCACACAAAAAGCAAGCAGGAGCGGCTGGGCAGCAATGCATTGTGGGAGATGGAGTCTGGATGAAAACGAGGGCCGGGAGCAACTCGGGCACCAGACCTGTACATCACTTGTGAAAAGAATATACGGCTGGCATGTTATGTCCGATAGTTCGTTGTACTGACAAGAATAATACAAATAAAATGGATAGACCAACAATCACCAGGGAGTGAATGATAGCTAATAGAAGACTCAGCTCAGCAAGTTGTAATGATGACATAATTGTCCAGAGGATAAAGAAAGCAAATCTGCGTGTATGACACAAATGTAGTTTTATGTATTTCTGATTGAATGACACCAGAAACATTTTTGCCTTTCAGGAACCGGGGCACATCACATAGTAAGTTAATATTGTCATCTAGTGAATATAGTCTGTTACTGCAACCAAATTAAAATAACCGCTTTAAATCTGTAACCCCGTAATTGTTTGGGTTGACAGTTTGTTAACAATTTGTCTGTTTGTGAAGGAGAAAAAAAGTATTAGCAACGTTCAAAAAACGAGTTCGCAAAGACCTTAGTATTGGTAAGATTTGCGTATGAGGCGATTGTGTTGAAATATTGACTTGTACTTGCCATATTGTTAATATACCTTTTCTTTACATGATAATGACAGTGTATTTAATATTTTGCTTCCAAATATTTGGTGGATGAACGCCTCCACAGCTGAGTCTTGGAAATGTGCAGGACTAAAAATGCGAATAAATATAGACGTCTACGGCATAGACGTCGATTAGACATCTATTAGACGTTTACGGGATAGACGTCCATATGTGATCGTTTTTTTGACGTTTATTGAGTAGACGTTCGAATGATGGCTAATTGCTATTAGCGTGATTAGCGCTAATCACGCTAATAGCTAGTGATCATTTGAACATCTAGACGTCTATTCAACATTCAATACATTTAACCTGCGATCCTTACCTTTGTGTAGTTTCAGGATGTTGTGAAAATGCATTTGATTAGTAATGGTCCAGGGTGTGAAAATTTACATTTTTGAATACAGAAATAGGTTTCAGTAACAGTCATACTTATAAGTAGGTTCTTGTTTGGAAAGAATGTATGTGATGTGAATATGGACAGATCATTTTGTTCATTACTTTGAAAAAAAGAATTCCCTTGAACGAAGCAATTTTTCTAGATGTTCTGTTTTAAACACAACAACTGTAATAAGTTCAAATGCTAAACCTGGTCAGATGAACAGTTTGGTTTGATGGTTTACATTTTTGGTAAACTCTATTTAAATGTCTTAGAGTTCATATTAAATAGCATAAGGATTATTTGATCTGTTTTGACTGTAAAGAAACAGTTTAAGCTGAGCAATAATGGTAGCATGCATATTTATGTATGGCATTTCTGTTTATATTTGAGATGTTTCAGTCCTAAAACAAGATTCTATGCTTTATATTAGCTACAATTACATTTACAAATATATATTTGAGAGTAAAAAAATGTCACCATTATCCGTAAGACAATTAAGGAGAAGGGTTCACTTAATTGTCATACTCTGTTCTAATGTTTATACGATGATACGAATGTGTCTTGAGTGAGGACAGATTATTTTCTTCACTTCTTTGAGTTTAATAAACTTCTGTAGACACACGTAATTTTTTATTTATTTTTTTATCTCAGCAAGGTAACTCAGGGTATAACTTGTGGCTTTTCACTAAATTACATGTTATTGGTTAAACACTTATTAAATTTTACTTTTCAGTTTTAGATTGATATAAGATACACTTAACAGAACAGGATTTTATGCTTATTAAAATGTAATTGAGTAAATTCAGTGAGCCTATAAAGCTGTTGCTTTGACTGTAAAATATAGTTGGTAATACTAAAAAAATAATTATATTTGAATCAATATTTGAGTTAAACATGCAGAAAAATTCAGTCAAACTGCATTTTTAATCTACAATTATTACTGCAAATTTACTTGGGGTTTTTCAGTAAAGTTGAATGAGATTGGATGTAGAATTGACATCAATTCATTACAAACTTTACTAAAATTGTTAGTTTTATAGCTGCATATTCATGCTTATTCAGCAGAACATAGCTGTTAAATCTACCAATGTAGATTGTACTTTTTGTAAATTATAACAGTTTAAAACTGTATGATTTACAGGTTGCTCTGTAAAATCGTTTACATTTTGACTGTATTTTTTACAGAATTATTCTGGCAACCCCAGCTGCCAGTTTTATTCTGTAAAAACAACGGATTTTTTTTACAGTGTTAACTGCAGATATAAATACACCTTTTGATGTTAAAATTAACCAAAACGATAATTGAACCTAATTCAAACATTATCCAACCATCACAAATATAAATGTGCAATGTTTTTAAATCATATGTTTAAAAATGTAAAAATATACATATAATAGAATAATATTTAATAGAACAAAACTACTAAGTTACAATATAAATACAGTGAAGCCTCGGTTTTCGAACGTCCCGGTTCTCGAGCAAATCGGTATTCGAACAAAAAATTCGAGATTTCTTTGCTTCGGATGTCGGACGAAATTCGGTTGTCGAACCTCGAGATACTCTAAGGATTGTGTCAAGTCTAATCATATGTATCTCCAAAGGAAGTAAGTGGGAGCAGGAAAGCCATCCTAAAACACAAAGACGCTCCTAAAGCAATGCGACACTGAGCGCCCGGCGCGCTGCAGTTGTGCGATCGGACAAAATTAAGCTCCCTGCGCATTGGTGTCCACTTAAATTTTGGACAGTACTTCAGGACTTTAAAAATATTTTCTAAATTTCAGCGACAGCTCTGTCACAATAATGCGACCAGCGTGCATGGTGCAGTTGCGCGGTCGGTGGCGCGCTACAGTTGCGCGTTCGGCGGTGCGCTGCAGTTGCGCGATTGGACAAAAATGCGCAAATGAAAAAATGCTTTAAAAAGGCGTTTTTTTTTTAATTAGTCTTGGAACGGATAATTTTTTTTCCCATTATTTATAATGGGAAAAATAGATTAGAAATTCGAACGATTCACTTCTCGAACTGCCTTCTGGAAAGGATTGTGGTCGAAAACCGAGGTTTGACTGTACTTTGACTTCTTCGCCTTGTTTTCTTTTACGGTGGCGCACAATGTATTCACGTGTCTGCCCCTAGCGTTTCGAACGAAGTAATACAACATTGCAATCCCATCCAATTACAGCTGAATGGTTTAGGGTTCAAAACCCGTTGTCTTCCGGGTTAGAGCACGCTGGCGTCAGATTTGTTGACTGCCGCTTCTGTCCCGGACCGTGTCCGTTACTTGTTTTTCGTTTTCCCGTTTTCAGTGCACCCGTCTCTTCTTTTATTTTTCTCGTGTCTTCCGTCCACCTCACATCCCCGCAGCTCCGCTCTCACCTATCTGTCTCCTCTACCAACTACGTTAGCCAGCTAGCCAACAGCCAACTGGACAAAACCACCACCGGACCCTCCTGCCTCCCGACTCGGAGCCTGTGGCCGCCTGCTGCGGACTCGACGGCAGCTCTGGCCCGGCCGGCTCTCTGGCCTTCCGTCCGGCGTCCGCGGGGGACGGGCTCCACTCCCTGCGGGCTCGCCAACCGTGGCTCTGCTGTGTGCCGCCGTGGTGCGTTGGGGCCTGCCGTTCGAGCGGGTGCAGTCGAGGTCGACTGGCATCAATACCTGGTCCACTGCTCCTTCCACACGAGGCTGGGATCCTTCGCCGTCGCACATCTGTCCGGCATTTCCCCGATGGCTCACCCATCTCCTCTTTTTGGACTACCAACCCCCCGTCACCCCCACCTCCCGTACTGGCAACCTCAACAACCTCCGCTCCTGCCCCTCCTGCTCCTCCATCCATCCCCTTTGCACTGCTGACCGATGTCCTGTTAACTATAACCTACTGTCTCTCTCCCCCCCCCCACTCTTTTATTTTTATTTTTTATTCCATGTAAGCGTCTTTGGGTTATTGAAAAGCGCTATATAAATTGAATGTATTATTATTATTATTAATATTTCATATTTGATGGATTTAATTTTGGCATCTATGGAGTAACCTAATAAAGACTTATATATCAGGTTACAGAAATAACCACACTTAACAGGGATCATTGGTTGTTTAAAACAAAGCAATACAACTTATGTACATCCATCCATCCATCCATTTTCTGTACTGCTTAGTCCCCATGGGGGTCGCGGGCGTGCTGGAGCCTACCCCAGCCGTCATCGGGCAGTAGGCGGGGGACACCCTGAACCGGTTGCCAGCCAATCGCAGGGCACACAGAGACAAACAACCATACGCACTCGCACTCACACCTAGGGACAATTTGGAATGCTCAATCGGCCTACCAAGCATGTTTTTTTGGGATGTGGGAGGAAACCGGAGTGCCCGGAGAAAACCCACGCGGGCCCGGGGAGAACATGGAAACTCCACACAGGGAGGGCCGGAGGTGGAATCGAACCCGCACCCTCCTGACTGTGAGGCGGACGTGCTACCGAGCCGTTCCTTATGCACATTATTTATATAATTTATAGCTGGTTTAGGGTTTAATATTTCATTTGATGGTGGGGGCAAGCAGTATAGAGAATGGATGGATGGATTTAATTTTGGCCTCAGGTTACAGAAATAACCACGTCACACGGATCAATGGTTGTTTAAAACAAAGCAATACAACTTCTGTATATTATTTACAGTGACGTGCGGTGAGGTTCATGACCGGGGAGGCACTGACGTACCGCCCCCCCCCCCTTTCCCTGGTAAAATTTGTCCGGCACCTAACCGTGTCACAAAAAAGGTTGGGGAACGCTGCTCTAGTGTGGCAATCTCACATCAGCAGTCTTCACACATAAAAACACTCAATAAAGCACATGAAATCAAAAACTTGTTTTCAATCGTGCGTACCAACCACTCCGTTCCGAAGTCCCGTTGTCCGAATCATACCTTTTAACTCCGGAGTTGGTCTTCCTTTACTAATGACCTCCTGCTTCGACCGAAAATCCATAGTTGAAAATCGCTGGGATATGTAATCCTCCATTGTAAAACAAAATGTAAAAACGAAAAAAAAAAAGGAATGTAAAACGAAACAAATGGACGACTGCTCCTCAATTGTTTACCGTAAATTTGAACTGGAGATTAGTGTTGGCTCGTGAGTGAACGTTGAAAAGAACAAATCTTTTCAGTGAACGAGAGTGAACAAATCATTTCCTAAAGTGATTCGTTCATTTTTCAGTGCATATGACTCCAACAGTAAGTGTCGGTAATGCCCATTGAAGTAATTTAACCAGAGCACGCTCGGCCTGCACTTACCTCGGCCACACCCCTTTGATACCGTAATGTCTGTCACCTGCTTCCTCTTGTTACCCTGTGTATTTAAGCCCTGCCCGTGTGTTTCTCCCTGTCGGTGTCTGCTAGGGGTGTAACGATTCATCGATACACATCGATTAATCGATATAATGCTCTACGATTTATTGGCATCGATGCTAAACGTAAACATCGATTTATATCGCCGTGTTTGACCTCGGACATTAGACGCGACTTTATTTTGAAATCCAGTTCATTGTTGCTTGCTTTCTCTTTCCGGGCGCAGTGTGCGGCGTGTTGCGTTGTGAGCAGAGCAGGCACGTGAAAGGGGAGTCGACAACTAGTACGCGGCTCCTGGGCTGGTGCTATGGCTAGTGTCCAAAAAGACAAAGAAATTTGCTCCCCTTTAGGCTTCAAGTCATTCGTTTGGAAGCACTTTGGATTCCAAAGAAAATATGGCTCAACGGACAAGACACGTGCAGTTTGTAAATCCTGCCATGCGGTGATCAAATATTCAGGGAGCACAAATCTCGCCGCATATTTAAAGAAAAAACACAACATCAAAGTTCCGTGTTAAAATAAGCACTTTGTATACTGCAATACTCTTGTAATTTCCTAAATAAAGAGTTTGCAGTACCTTGTTGATTTTGCGTATGAATTGTTATAAATCAGGATATTGTTCTATATTTTTTATTTAAAAAAAAAAACGATCGTAGAGCACTATAACGCGATGTATCGTGAATGAATGACAGCAGGCTTTAAGATATCGGCAAATATCGTATCGAGGTTCTTTGTATCAATATGATATCGTATCGTGACAAAACCCGCGATTTACACCCCTAGTGTCTACTGTTGTGTCCATTCCTATTTGTGACCAGTGTTCCTGTCCTTGTCGTCTGGTTTTCCCTCGGTCTGTCTGGAGCAGGGGTGTCAAACTCGTTTTTTTCACGGGGCGCATTGTAGTCATAGCTTCTTTCGGACGGCCATTATGACTGTCAACTCAAATAAATGTATGAGCACCTCATATTATGTACAGTAAAAGCTACAAAACAAACTGACAAATAACTAATTTTTAAATCTGGTGAGTAAAAACTGGAGAGTAAAAAAACTGGTCAAATATCTAAAAAAATATATATTATTAAAAGTGAAGACAATTTGCAATTCTAGTAATGACACACGAATTTGATGCACAATTTGTCTTCGCGGGCCACATAAAATGATGTGGCGGGCCGTATCTGGCCCCCGGGCCTTGAGTTTGACACCTGTGTTCTGGAGGCTCACGGTCAGAATTTTAACCTTGTCCAAGGGGTCTTCATGTCAGTCAGTCTGTCTGTTTGCTGGCCGTGAGTCTCTCTCGCGTCTGTGTCGTCGGTTCCCCACCTGCCTCCCTTCAAACTCCCTTTCGCTTCAATAAATCTTGGTTCAAGCTGCATTTGGTCGCCCTGGCTCAACTCACTCCTAACAATAACAACGTAAAACACATATACATATTGTCATATAAAGCAATTAACCAAATGTCTGATTTTTATGTTTTGATTGGCGAATATAAAAACAAGGAATCAAAGACCAGAAAAGTTATAACATAAATGTTTATTAAAAAAAAAAAAAAAATAATAATAAAAGTACCCTCCGTGAGTCGTCACCTTATCGTGGTGGAGGGTTTTGCGTGCTCCTATGATCCTTAGAGCCATGTTGTCTGAGGCTTCATGCCCCTGGTAGGGTCACCCATGGCAAACGGGTCCTAGGTAAGGGGCCAGACAAAGCACGGGTCACACATGCCCCTTATGAAGAAAAACATAAATGGATTTTGTTTGTCCTCACCCGGACGCGGTCACCAGGGAGCCAGGCCTGGAGGCGGGGCTCGAAGGCGAGCGTCTGGTGGCCGGGCCTTCCCCCATGGGGCCCGGCCGGGCACAGCTCGAAAAGGAAATGTGGGTCCCCCTTCCCATGGGCTCACCACATGTGGAAGGGGCCCAAGGGGTCGGGGTGCAGTGTAAGCTGGGCGGCGGCCAAAGGCAGGGACCTTGGCGGCCTGATCCCCGGGTGCAGAAGCTGGCTCTTGAGACACGGAATGTCACCTCTCTGGCTGGAAAGCAGCCCAAGCTGGTGTGCGAGGCAGAAAAGTTCAGACTAGACATAGTCAGACTTACCTCCAGACACAATTTGTGTCCCGCTACAAGCCCTCTCGAGAGGGCCTGGACTCTGTTCCACTCTGGAGTTGCCAACAGTGAAAGGCGTCGAACAGGTGTGGGTATACTTCTTGCCCCCCGGCTGGGCGCCTGCACATTGGGGTTCACCCCGGTGAACGAGAGGGTAGGCTCCCTCCGCCTTCGGGTGGGGGTGGGGGGGGGACGGGTCCTGACTGTTGTTTGTGACTATGCACCAAACGGCAGCTCAGAGTACCCACCTTTCTTGGCGTCCCGGAGGAAGTGCTGGAGACCGCTCCTTCTGGGGACTCCATCGTTCTACTGGGTGACTTCAGTGCTCACGTGGGCAATGACAGTGAGACCTGGAAGATCTGAACCTGAGCGGTGTTCTATTATTGGACTTCTGTGCTCGACACAGATTTTCTATAAGGAACCCCATGTTCAAACATAAGGGTGTCCATGTGTGCACTTGGCACCAGGACACCCTAGGCCGCAGTTCGATGATCGACTTTGTAGTCGTGTCATCGGATTTGCGGCCGCATGTTTTGGACACTCGGGCGAAGAGAGGGGCGGAGCTGTCAACTGATCACCACCTGGTGGTGGGTGGGATCCGATGGTGGGGGAAGATGCCGGTCCGACCTGGCAGACCAAAACGCTCTGTGAGGGTCTGCTGGGAACGTCTGGCAGAATCCCCTGTCAGGAAGAGCTTCAACTCCCACCTCCGGCAGAGCTTTTCCCACGTCCCGGGGGAGGCGGGGGACATTGAGTCTGTGTGGACCATGTTCCGCGCCTCCATTGTTGAGGCGACCGACCAGAGCTGTGGCCGTAAGGTCGTTGGTGCCTGTCGTGGCGGCAATCTCCGAACCCGCTGGTGGACACCAGCGGTGAGGGATGCCGTCAAGCTGAAGAAGGAGTCCTATTGGGCCGTTTTGGCCTGCGGGACTAGCTACCGGATGGCCAAGCAGAACGTGGCTTCAGCGGTTGCTGAGGCAAAAACCCGGGTGTGGGAGGGGTTTGGCGAGGCCATGGAGAATGACTTCCGGATGGCTTCGAGGAAATTCTGGTTCACCATACGGCGTCTCAGGAGGGGGAAGCAGTGCAACGTCAACACTGTTTACAGTGGGGATAGCGTGCTGCTGACCTCGACTCGGGATGTCGTGAGTCGGTGGGGAGAATACTTCGAAGACCTCCTCATTTCCACCCACACGCCTTCCATTGTGGAAGCAGGGCCTGGAGACTCTGAGGCGGACTCTTCAATCTCTGGGGTCGAAGTCACAGGTAGTTAAAAAACTCCTCTGTGGCAAGGCCCCGGGGGTGGATGAGAGCCGCCCGGAGTTCTTAAGGGCTCTGGATGTTGTGGGGCTGTCATGGCTGACACGCCTCTACAACATTGCGTGGACATCGGAGACAGGGCCTCTGGATTGGCAGACTGGGGTGGTGGTTCCCCTCTTTAAGAGGGGGGACCGGATGGTGTGTTCCAATTACAGGGGAATCACACTCCTCAGCCTCTCTGGTAAGGTCTATTCAGCGGTGCTGGAGAGGAGGGTTCATCGGGAGGTCGAACCTCGGATTCAGGAGGAGCAGTGTGGCTTTCGTCCTGGCCGTGGAACAGTGGACCGGCTCTACACCCTCGGCAGGATCCTCGAGGGTGCAAGGTTCGCCCAACCAGTCAACATGTGTTTTGTGGACTTGGAGAAGGCGTTCGACCGTGTCCCTCGGGAGGTTCTGTGGAGGGTGCTTCGGGAGTACGGGGTGCCGAGCCAACTGATAAGGCCTGTATCACCGATGCCAGAGTTTGGTCTGCATTTCCAGCAGTAAGTCGGATTCGTTCCCAGTGAGGGTTGGACTCCGCCAAGGCTGCCCTTTGTCACCGATTCTGTTCATAATTTTTATGGACAGAATTCCTAGGCGCAGCCGAGGCGTTGAGGGGGTCCAGTTTGGCCACCTCAGCATCGCGTCTCTGCTTTTTGCAGACGGCGTGGTGCCGTTAGCTTCTTCAGGCCGTGATCTCCAGCTCTCACTGGAGCGGTTCGCAGCCGAGTGTGAAGCGGTCGGGATGAGGGTCAGCACCTCTAAATCCGAGTCCATGGTCTTCGGTTGGAACAGGGTTGAATGCTCTCTCCGGATCAGGGATGAGACCCTGTCCCAAGTGGAGGAGTTCAAGTATCTTGGGGTCTTGTTCACGAGTGAGGGGAAGATGGAGCGCGAGATCGACAGGCAGATCGGTGCAGCGTCGACAGTAATGCGGACTCTGTACCGGTCCGTCGTGGTAAAGAGAGAGCAGAGCCAAAAGGCAAAGCTCTCAATTTACCGGTCGATTTACGCTCCTATCCTCACCTATGGTCACGAGCTATGGGTCGTAACTGAAAGAACGAGATCCCGTATACAAGCGGCTGAAATGAGTTTTCTCCGCAGGATGTCCGATGTCCGGGCTCTCCCTTAGAGATAGGGTGAGAAGCTCGGTCATCCGGGAGAGACTCGGAGTCGAGTCACTACTCCTCCACGTTGAGAGGAGCCAGATGAGGTGGCTCGGGCATCTCACCAGGATGCCTCCTGGAAGCCTCCCTGGGGAGGTGTTCTGGGCATGTCCCACCGGTAGGAGACCCCTGGGACGACCCAGGTCACGCTGGAGAGACTATGTCTCTCAGCTGGCCTGGGAATGCCTTGGGATCCCCCGGGATGAGCTGGATGAAGTGGCTGGGGAGAGGGAAGTCTGGGAGTCCCTCCTGAAGCTGCTGTCCCCGCAACCTGACCCCGGATAAGCGGAAGAAGACGGATGGATGGATGGATGGATGGATGGATGGATGGATGGATAAAAGTACATCTCAAACCAGCAATCTAATGTGAAACTGCATTCGATATATTAGATAATATTTAGGCATATCTATGCATACACGTTATTTAAAACCTACTATAAATAACTTGTAAATCTACATTCTGGCTTAGGTAGTTCACGCCAGGAAACGCAACATATTCACTGACTAATCCGTTGATGCACGGGAAGGCAGTTTACTCATTGACTCGTTCGCGAACGAGAAAGTCAGGATTCGTTCCCTCACTGATCCGTTCTCACTATGAACTGGAAATGCAAATCACTCACTCACTGGATCGTTCACTCACAGATTCGTTCATTGGTGAACGGGAAATGCAATTCACGACTCGTTCAAGAACGGGAAATCATGTCACTGACTCGTAAAGTCCCTCCTCCATCTAACGCGCGCTGGCGCTGCTGATTGGTCGTTCACGAAGATTCACGAGTGAGTGACAGTTTGGTGAATTCTCTTCAATGTTCTGCTGGTCTCCAAGATCAAACGGTGGATAGGTGGCTGGCTCAGGGAAGGAAAACTTCAGTAACACACGGCTGATTGTGGAAAGATTATATTCAACCAATGTCAGAATCGAAGTGTCTCTCTCTAGCCAAAAAAAGAAGTCGCCCTACCCCGCACCCCCCCCCCCCCCCTTACTCGGGCGCACGCACACGAGGCCTGCTGGATGTCCTCTGACCCCCCAGCCTGCCTTGTTGATTCCTGGTGTCTTCCTTCCTGGCCCAGGCCCCATAAAATCCCATACGTGCATAACCTAGTCACCTCTAAGCTTAGAAAGGAAATATACATTGCATGAGACCTAAATAAAAAAACACGGCATATTCTCCCTGTTAGGCTACGGATTTTAGTTATTGATCTGACTCCAAATTGCGATCAACACTTAACACATGAGTTGCTATGTCCTAATCCACACACCTAACAATTTTGCGAGTTTGTTCTGTAAAAGAGAAGTCCAGTAGATCAATTAGACCGAATTTACCAATTGTTTATTCCTGACAAAGCAAGCTAATACAGGCGCCTGGGTCCCGGGTCCCTCACACTAAAACTCATGTGTTCTTGTGACCATCAAGAGACAACACATTCTTCCAGGTTGCCCAGTTATAAAGAAACACAATATGAATATTCAAGCATGCAAAACATTGTGTGATGATTGGTCGATGGCCATCTCCTCCCCGTCTGGCTGTTATTGCTGAGTGCAGCTGTCCGGCCTCAGCTGTCTGGCGGTTGGGTCCGACCACCAGGACGGGGTGTTATTCTCGTTCCTCACCGGCCTCGAGGTGTCCTCCCTGTCTGGGCCGTTGATACATCCTTGAGGTGTTCTTGTCAGGTGTCCACCCTAACACAAGAGTTCTTGTATCAAGACAATGTTGTTTTACTCAAGTGAAGGTTTATTTGAAAGAATACTGACAATACTTGAAATGTGATGCTTACATAGAGCAAATTAATCACAGGACACAACACACTTGCCAAGTAGATAAACAAGAGGCTATACATTTCAAGAATCGCAAAAAGCAACAACAAAAGAGCACCATTTTTATCAAAAGTAAAATGCAACACTTTTATTTGGAGTATCAACACACACACAGCATAAAAAGACACTTCATGATACAATTGCTGAGTTCCTTCTGGAAGCGCCCCTTTTAGCATAGGCGCATTATACAAGCACTTAAACAAAGACGAGAAAGCCTGAAGCGTAATATCTGGCGGACACACAGCTGCATGCCGTGTGCAAGACACATGCACGCTTCCTAACAACAAGTGAGACAATGTGAGCAACACTATGTACAACAAAACATGGATAAATGCTATAAATATGTCTAAAGGCCACAGACGCTGCTTCGCAATGGCATGACAAAAGCAGTTTGGACACGCGTTTGGGCCGATGCGCTCATCTGCGTGGTGTTGGTCTGCGGGCAGTAGGCCCAGTGCAACCCCCCCTCCTTCACCTCCTTCTCATCTTCTTTCACCCTCCTTCGCCATGCACGCTCTCCCTCATTCCTTCTTCCTTAGCACAATGTAAATGAGGCCGCTGATGAGGCAGAGCGGGAAAGCGACCCAAGACAGCACGTAGGCGTAGCCCAGTTGTGACGCAGGCAAGTCGTCCGCTCTCATCACCGTGTAGATGATGGCCCCGCACATCACAAACAGACCTGATGCAAGGAGACAGGCCATTGCATTTGCATTCATGCGAGCCTTGGTCACAAAGGCCGCACGGTACATCTACGCCAAACGGAGATGACCGAATAGGACAAGCGACAACTCACTGGCTAAGATCTGGAAGATGGCGGTGAAGAAGAAGCGGCCGCCCTTCACCAGTTTGAAGAGCTGGAACACAAAAGCCGCCAGCGAGAAGAAGCAGAAGAGGACGGCCAGGATCATCAGAGCCTGCACCGCCTGGATCCAATCTAGTACACACACAACGCATGTGGCATAATGGCATGTCCACATGGGTGCAATCCTGTTTGCCTTTTCACTTGCAGACCTTCGTTGCTGGCCGGCGTGCACTGGTAGGCGACATCATTGCTCAGGCAGTTGTACCACAGGTCCCGGCTGACGTCGCCACCCACGGTCCAAGCCTGCTCAACATACAGAGGGAGACCGTTTCAAGAAGCAGCAGCGGCGGCGGCAGTAGCAGCGCAAGGAGAACCCCGTCGTGTCGTGTTAGCTGACTCTTGCAAAGGGTGGCGGCGGGGAGGCCAACCTTCTGCCTTTTGGCTACGGGGCAGCGTAGTGCCGCCTAATCAAATCCAATTCCAATAATGCAATATATAGTAGATACTGGTACCATATATGGTATACCAAATATCTTGAATAATCAAGTGTCAATGTTGCATTTTTAGGGATAAAAAAAAATCCTTCGTCCACACAATATGGTAATCTCAAATAATGTATAAAATAATTAAAAATAAGTGTAAATAACATTTTCTTTTTAAATTGGAGGAACTGCGGTGTCATAACATAGCCCATACTGAAATGAGATCATCATTATAATTAAAATGACATATTTAAAGGATTTCTTTAAGCAAACGATTATTTTGAAGGAAATGTGGCACCATAATAAAATATAAGATGCAGTGGAGCATCAATAATAACAAAAAACGGAGAAATATGTAGATAAACAATTCCATTTTAAAATACAGGACACAGAACAGCGGCGCAATATCATCAAATCGATTTACTACTAAGAATGAATTGTATATTTAGTTAATACTTTGATTATAAAAATAACACAATACACAGAAGAGAGTAAATGAACTGTTTCTTTGAGCCATTCAAAATTGTCGACGAAAGACACAGTTACAAACTTACGCTTGCTGCTGTGGACACGATGAGAAGGATGAGGATGATAACGTGCAAGATGAGCACTCCGAGCAGGATGGGCAGCATTTTCAAGTGGTTCTGTTGGGAAACGAAGAGAAAGACAAACTTGGGAAGACATTGAAACAAATACGTACTGTCGGTGGGAAAAAATGTTCAATGCACTGCGGGCCTTCGACGTTAGTCAGCGACATTTCCTCACTTGTGGCCATCAACCGCAATGTTTACGTCTGCAAGTATCCACTTACATTGCCGACGTAAAAATGGCAAACTACGAGGAAATGTTTCAAGCGTTACTTTCCACCCGGACTCGAGCGCCGAGGTGGGGGACATAAGCTGACGTCGTTACTCCCTCAAAAGGGAGATCGAAACCAGAAAAAGTTTAAGTTAGGAAGCGGAAAATAAGTGACGGCGCCCGCCAAAGTGTCTTCTAAAAACCGACGATGCAAACTCTTCACTAACTTGATGAAATATATACTCTACGGTAAAAAAAAAAAAAAAAAGCCCCTTCCATCACCCGTCTAGTTTTTGGACATGTCCAAAACGCTCGAGTTGAAATCCGGAGAGAGGAGGCGAAGTTACTGCTGCATGGTTCCGAGACGACGCGTAGGGGTGGGGGGTGGGGGGTGGGGGGGGGGGGGGGGGGGTATTCGGGGGGCAACAACAAAAGTAACAAATCAACGCAGGAGTTAAAACAGATCCTACAGTCCAAACTTACAAAAGGTTTCCTTAAAAGCGGGAAAAAAAGAGCAAAATAGTTGAAGTCTTGGCTTCTCACGAACTCGAGCGTCTTCCTCGCTCGCTGCGATTCCAGATGTGGCTCTCACGCCCCAGTCGGACTTTTTCTGGGTCGGAGAACACCGCCCCAAACGGGCCCGCACGTCATCATCATGAGCACTCCACTCCAATCCACAAGCCACGGCTTTGCTCTGCTCTCTCTCGCTCTCTCTCTGTTTCTCCCCTTCTCTTCTTTTCTCTCTTTGTGTTTTCTTTTTTAACTCGTGCTACACATCTCAGTGGTAAGCCAATTTGCATGCATGGTGTCGAACTCAAGGCTCGGGGACCAGATTCGTCCCGCCACACCATTTTATGTGGCCCGCAAAATTAAAATCATTAGTGTCAACTCAATGTTTCTTGTTAAAATACCAAAACTCAAAATTGTCTTTCCTTTTAACAACAATGTGTCACGTCTCGTCTTTTGCTATGTGTCTAGGTTACCATAGTTTCTGTTTGTGTCGCCCCTGCGAACAGAATCAGGCTCCTGCAGAACGTGAGGATGAACTGATTATTTGAATCAGCTGTGTTTAACGAGGGAAACTTGGAAAACATGTAGGAATGCGGCCCCCGAAGACTGGAGTTTGAGACCCCTGCCCTACAGTCTTCATTGTTACGCGTGCATTACAAAAAGCATCAGTCATGCAGTAGGTGTGCCTATTTGGCTCCTTGGATCCTCGGTTTTCGAACATCCCAGTTTTCGAACAAATTGGTATTCAAACAAAAAATTCGAGATTTTTTTGCTCCGAATGTCAGACGAAATTTCGGTTGTCGAACCTCGCAGGATGAGCCGAGAGGACCCGCATGCCAACTGACTCCGTTCGTTATTACATTCTCGTTACTCTGAGGATTGCATCAACTCCAATCATGCCTCCAAAGGAAGCAAGTGGGCGCAGTAAAGCGTATGGCGAATCTTTTGAGTGAACTGATTCTAAAGATTCAGTTCACCTAAAAAAACTGGAATGCACATCTCTAAAAAGTACACACTACTTCGTCTTCTTCTTCTTTCAAATTCAAAGTCTGCTTTGTCAATCTCTTCACATGTCAAGACACACAAAAAAAACGAAATTACGTTTCCTCTATCCCACGAGACATAGTACACGATAGACATACAAGTAAACGACACAAACTAAAAAAAGGAAGGCACAAACAATAAATAATAAGTGATGAATAAATAATACCGTTTTTTCCATGTATGATGCGCAAAATGTAACTAATTTATTGTCATAAAATCTGGGGTGCGCATTATACATGTGTACAATTTATTTTTAATTTATTTATTTTTTATTTAAAAAAAAAAGTTTTTTGAAGAAAATCATGGTACAACAATTTTTGAAGAAAATCTTGTCACGGATGGAATGTGGAAAGGAGCAGGGCGACCAAGTGCAGCTTGGACCAGGGTTCATTGGAGGAACTCAAAACACAGACTTGGTAAACTAACATAACTCTCTAACAAAACCAACAACAGGACTGACCGACAAAGACGTGGAACAAAAAGACAGGGTGACCAAAGACAGGAACAGAAACCTGTGTTATTGTCAAATATTGTTTGTTTTTTAATCTCCATTGCGGACTGGACGTCATACGGAGGCAGTATCACTGCGCATGCGCACTATGGATCCGATGCGAATAGTCCTATTCTCTTCTTGACTGACAATGATTGTGATAGTTTAATACAATCAGCAAATAACAAAATGCGTATTACAGGTAATATTTTATTTCACAACACTTTGCCTTGTTCCTTTCGTCTCTGCTGTTCACTTCAAACACGCTCCATACGAACGCAATGCTCTCGTATCAGACGCTTGCTCGATCACCTGCTCGTTTGCTGTCACAATGTACCCTACACAAATCCGAAACATTTGTTGCGAAAAAAAAAAAAAAAAGCCCCTTCCATCACCCGTCTAGTTTTTGGACATGTCCAAAACGCTCGAGTTGAAATCCGGAGAGAGGAGGCGAAGTTACTGCTGCATGGTTCCGAGACGACGCGTAGGGGGTGGGGGGGGGGGGGGTATTCGGGGGGCAACAACAAAAGTAACAAATCAACGCAGGAGTTAAAACAGATCCTACAGTCCAAACTTACAAAAGGTTTCCTTAAAAGCGGGAGAAAAAGAGCAAAATAGTTGAAGTCTTGGCTCCTCACGAACTCGAGCGTCTTCCTCGCTCGCTGCGATTCCAGATGTGGCTCTCACGCCCCAGTCGGACTTTTTCTAAAACCTGTGTTATTGTCAAATATTGTTTGTTTTTTAATCTCCATCGCGGACTGGACGTCATACGGAGGCAGTATCACTGCGCATGCGCACTATGGATCCGATGCGACTAGTCCTCTTCTCTTCTTGACTGACAATGATTGTGATAGTTTAATACAATCAGCAAATAACAAAATGCGTATTACAGGTAATATTTTATTTCACAATACTTTGCCTTGTTCCTTTCGTCTCTGCTGTTCACTTCAAACACGCTCCATACGAACGCAATGCTCTCGTATCAGACGCTTGCTCGATCACCTGCTCGTTTGCTGTCACAATGTACCCTACACAAATCCGAAACATTTGTTGCGGCTCCGAGTCACGACGAGGGGCAAGTTTTGGTTTCCAAGGGTGTTTTTATTCGTCTTCAACTTCTCTCCCATTCAGAGCCGCCTTTTTCACATGTCCGCACTTTTCATTTGAACCAAACTGATCGTGGTGGTGCCTTTACGGGCAGTCGGAGAAATCAACGCCAACAAAAAAAAATACATCCAGCCTAGTTAAGACCATACCAAAGACTATAAAATTGGGACCCATTGCCTCCCTGCTTGGCACTCAGCATTAAGGGTTGGAATTGGGGGGTTAGATCACCAAATGATTCCCGAGCGCGGCGCCGCTGCTGCTCACTGCTCCCCTCTCCCCCAGGGGATGGATCCAAATCACACGGGGATGGGTCAAATGCAGAGGACAAATTTCACCACACCCAGATGCGTGTGTGACGATCATTGGGACTTAAAAATAAATAAATTATACATGGGTACAGGCTTTTTTACAGCATTGACATGCCATTTTTAGGGTGCGTATTATACATGGGGGCGCATTATACATGGAAAAAAACGGTAAATAAACAAATAACACAATAAATAAGAGGAGCAAAACGGAGCAAGTGTGCCTACAGCAGACAGTAAGCATAGCGCAAAAGTACAGGACACTACGCAGAAACGGGGAGAGAGTTCAGGATCCTAACAGCCTGGAGTATGAAGCTGTTGGTGAGTCTGGTGGTGCGGGAGCGCAGGCTCCTGTACCTCTTCTCAGAGGGCAGAAGATCGAACAAAGAGTGAGCGGGGTGACTCACATCACTCACAATCGTGGTCGACTTGCGGGTGAGATGGGAGGTGTAAATGTCCTTCAAGGAGGGGAGTGTAGCACCAATAATCTTACCAGCTGTGTTCACTATGCGCTGCAGGGCATTCATGTTGTAGTCAGTGCAGCTGCCACCCCAAACAGCAATGCAGTTGGAGAGGACGCTCTCAATGGTGCCACTTCTTCTTATTATTATTATTGTTGTTATTTTCACGGTGGCGCACAATTTATGCACGTGTCTGCCCCTAGCGTTTCGAACGAAGCAATACAACATTGCTCGTACAAATTACAGCTGGTTTAGGGTTCATTATTTCATATTTGATGGATTTAATTTTGGCATCTATATGAGGTCTATGGAATAACCTAATATTGTCTTCTATATCAGGTTACAGATATAACCACACTTCACACGGCTCATTGGTTGTTTAAAACAAAGCAATGCAACATCTGTACATTATTTGTACAGCTTATAGCTGGTTTAGGGTTTAATATTTCATATTTGATGGTGGGGACAAGTGGTATAGAAAATGGATGGAGCGATGGAGGATTGATGGATTGATGGCTGGATGGAAGGGTTGATGGCTGTGCGTGTGTCAGAGTTGGCGCGGGAGTTTTGCATGGAAAAATCGACAATAAGCTCGATCCTGAAAAACAAAGACGCTCTTAAAGGAAGTGATGTTGCGAGAGAGGCGACTGTGCTTACCTTTTTGAGATTAAGAAAACGTTTTTGCTGTTTTCTTTCACATGATCTTTAAAATGTTGTCTTTCATTGGTAAAAAAAAAAGAAAATGCTTTGATGTGCTTTCTTCCCCCTCACAATTTAAAAAGATATGTTTTACTATTAGAATGAAACACACAAGCGAGTTGCTACAGATACGGCAATACATTCCCCAGCCTAGCCTACTCTATTAATTCGGTTTATTATTTCTATTATTTATTTATACATTGCCTACTCACTTATTTATGCAGTTTATGGTGTAGAATAATGACAAAAAAAATTTGAAAAGCGTGTTTGGGCTTGGAACGGATTAAATGATTTCCATTATTTGTAATGGGAAAACATGAATGGTTCCGCGCACCCCCACGCGGAAGACCGAAAATGAAGAATCGAAAAAGCTCGATTTTTTTCAACCGGGGCGCAGGGAGTCCTAACTGGGGCGCCTCTGTACCCCCCACCCCCCCAACCCCACTGACTGACAACACAATTGCTCCAAAGCAAAACACATCTAGAATTAACCAAAGTTGGAGTCATTGTACGGCGAAATCTGAAGCGGACACGCCTTAACATCCTGCAGGGGGCAAACTGCTGATTGTGTTGTTCTTTCTCTCGCTCACTCATTTTACTTGTGCTAAATTTGCATTGAAAAGATGACCCCGAGCAAAACAGCTGAGCAAAAAATGTCCAAAGCGTTCTCTGTGAAAGTCCAAATTGGACCGCTGCTCAGTGCCCTTACTGGGAAACGTTGCAACTCCCAATGGTGTCGGACTCTTGCTTGAAGGCACACAAGTTGCGGGTTGAGCCGAGTTTGGCTTTCAGAACATTTAGCACACAAGGAGGCAATGGCAAGACGTTGCGTGTCTATTTGGAGATTGCGCATCTGCATCAGTCAGACGGCTTTTAAAGGAATTGAGTGGACACTTTGGAATTGGGCTGTAATTATCCGAGCAGAACAGCTGGGAA
The DNA here is from genome assembly GCF_033458585.1 of Syngnathus typhle. Lineage (NCBI taxonomy): Eukaryota > Metazoa > Chordata > Actinopteri > Syngnathiformes > Syngnathidae > Syngnathus > Syngnathus typhle. The sequence continues at coordinate 9,654,501 of NC_083754.1, forward strand.
TGACGGAATGAGGTGGCCTCCCTTCACCTGCCAGGGCCCCGCCAAAGCCTCCTGCGGTCATTCTCGGGTCATACCGATACGCTGCAGCCATTCGCCATCCAGACGACGTAATAAGTTTTGCATCATCTGGTGGGACTCCACATGACCAACACAGTCAATTGCGCACAGAATCGCCGGGTGTGGGATCCGGATAATCAGACGTCCGTCGCGCCACAAGCGACGTGCGAGAGGCAACAAGTGTTGCGATTACCGGCAGGTACGACAAAAGTCGTTGTAGAACAAGTAGGGCTGTGGACTCGGACTCGGGGACTCGGACTCGGTCGGACTCATTTTTGTCGGACTCGGTGCTGATTTCGACCGAGTCCACCGAGTCCGACAATAAAAAAAATACGTTAAATTTTATTTTCATCATGCTGCTGAGTATGCGCGTAGGAATACTGTCCACAGCCCTGCTTACGATCAATGCGGCCATGTTGAGTTGCACTTAGGCTAATGTTTACATTATGTACCAATGTCAAGGACGATTATGTCACCCAGCTTATATCATTGATGTGTTTCGATAGTTGTGGGGTCGTCACTAATTATTTGTGTTTAGATAAATGTCTGAGCTATAATGGTGTAATTAATGATTAAAAAATATTATCTTACATTTCCTGTGTTTCAGAATGGTTATTTAATTGGGCGAGAGTGTGTTTTTTCAAGCGTTTTGCCTCATGGCAATGGCACTCAGGGCTAAGGGTGGGCTTCAATGACTATTTTTGTAAAGCCACGCATTTAATACCATGTCAAATAATATATTAGAGCAGTGGTCCCCAACCTTTTTTGCGCCACGGACCGGTTACATGTCAGAAATATTTTCGCGGACCGGCATTTATATAAATAAATAATACATTTATATAAATAAATAAATAATACATTTGGAATAAATATATAAATACGAATAAATAAAATGATACAACTGACATAAAAACAAGTACAAATGACAAAAATAAAACTCACCATTACGTTGAATTAGTGGGAGCACTGAGTTTGTTTCTCAGAAACGAGCCGGTCCCATCTAGACGTAATCGGAGACAATGACACCCGAAGTGATTAAGGTTTGTCTTTTATTGCAGAATGCTTGGTCTCCATGTGTTGAAGCAGTTTTGAATGCTTCATTGCCTGGTTAGTTAGCCTGTCGCCACATATTAGCTTTGCGGGCTCGACTGGGGAAACATGTCACGTGACCTTGACCTGAATTAATTGATCGTCGATATTCTTTTTTTTCTGTGCCGCTTGGCGGCCCGGTACCAAGTGACCCACTGACCGGTACCGGTCCGCGGCCCGGTGGTTGGGGACCACTGTATTAGAGTGTAGGTTATGTTCCAATGTATCCACTTCTATCGGTTAAATTGTCAACCGTACATTTATGACTACGCCATGAGTGATCTACGTTATGAACTAGCTGAACTCCGGTAGGGCAGGGAAAATGTTATCGATCCGACGTCCGATTGGAACGTCGCCTCACTTTTACGTCCGCGCTCTCACCAAGGGATCCTATATAAGCCGAACCAGCCAGTGTGAAAGCAGTTGCGTTCGTTCTGCATATATAATTAGCTATTTTGTCCCTCGGATAATCATGGCATCCAGAAAGAGTCATGTGTGGACGTATTTTGATGTGCAAGAAGAGAAGGCCGTGTGCATCGTAAACGATACATATAATGCACAGTTTTCGCTGGGTTCTGCTGGCGCAAATCAGCAGGCCAACCTGAAGCGCCATCTCAAGAGGAAGCACCCAGAGGCATTCGCGAAGGTAAGCTTTTGATAAGTGGATTACAATTGATTTCCGGTATAATACTGTGTTGAGATTACTATAGTCGAACATAACAAAAATTCATGAATTTCAAACTCAAATCTGTCCAAAGGTGGAAGAGGAGAACAAAAAGCCGAAAACGACGGCGACACCTGGTCCATTGGAGTTGTTAGTTGTTAGTTGGCACTTGGTCGAATGAAAGAGAGCCCATTTGTTACAGCTGATCGTTATCAGTCCGGCCTCAAGGCAGCGACTCGGACACTAACAGCAATGCCAATCAGCCAAGTCAGCGTAGAGCGCCTGTTTTCCGGGCTCAAGTATATCATGGCTGATCAGCGTGGCGCGATGAAGGCTGACTTGGTTGAGGCGATTTTGTTCCTAAGAACAAACTCAAGTTGTTGAATTGAAACTTGAAAGTATCGGTTTATTGTATTTGTTTATATGTTTAACAAAGACAAAGCCATCAAAAAACTGTTGTAATTATTTAGATTTTGATCTAAATTAGCCTTGAATAAAGACTAAGCAGTCACATGAATTAACAGAAAAAATGGACAGCCGGACTCGGAGGTCAAGAGGCCGGACTCGGTGCAAAAATCCGACTGAGTCCACAGCCCTGACAAGAAAGAAAAAAAAGCTCAGCTTGGACTGGAAGCTAGCGTCACGCTAACAATGCCATGACCAAATGACAAGCGCCGGCCATTTTGCAAGATCTAAATGGAGATTTCCAAGACCTTTGCCCGGTGTACCTTCATTGATGAAGACAATTGCAGATGTCGTCTTCGCTTTACATCTACTACCTAGGCTCGTGCTGTCTCGCCACGCTACTTTTGGAGTGTTTTGCCATTTTACGGCTATTGGATAACATCCCACAAACCTTCTCTCTCTACAGGGCAGCGGTAGAATTTGTGCTTAAGGGGTCGGACTGCGGCATTGTGAAGCTCATGAACACATGGCGAACAATTAGAGCAGGGGTCCCCCAACTTTTTCCTGTGAGGGCCACATAACTTTTCCCTTCTCTGATGGGGGGCCGGTGTCAGTTTGTAACAGAAAAAGTGTGACGATCGTAGGGGAGCTTAAAAAATTTATTGTTTTCCAGAAAGCCACACATAACCAAATAACGGTTATTTAATAACGCTTTCCAGGTTCTTTACAGAAAAAGTCAGGAAACAAATAATAACACTATTAATGAAATAAATAATAACTAAATAACCCTCTCTGAGTTCTTCACAGAAAAAAAACAGGAAATAAATAATAACTAAATAACTCTCTCTGGGTTCTTCATAGAAAAAAAAGCCATGGAACATTAACTTTCTGTTGTGCCATGCACAATCTTAACAGATAAAAGTTCAGCTCAGTTGCCAGAGCAGAATCTCTCTGAAACATTTGAGCAGTCTCTTAAAGTTCTTGTGTTCCTTCCTTATAATCCTTTTGTAGGTTCCAGTAGGCTTGTAGACACCGCTGTCTTTTTTGTTAAAGTTTGCTAGTGCATCATAGTCTGGAGTAAAATTTGTTGCGGCAATTCTTAGGCGAGATCCGAGGTGTTGGTCCGTTTACCTCGATCTGTGACGGGTTGATGTTGACGTTCATGTGGCTGAATGTAACGTCGCGTACGTCGCGCCAAATTGGCCACTCTCTTTTAAACGCTCGGCACTGTGTCCACCTTGCTTTTCCTTGGGCGACTCATTTTAATGGAAGGATTCCAGGGGAAGGTTTGTGGGTGGCTTAAGCGCAAAACTGCATCTGAAATCTCAGCGCGCAAATTACAAGAATGCTGTCGTCACAGCCCACGCTCTAAATTCGGGACTGATACAAATAGAGCGCGAGTGCGCCCTGTCCGTACTACTGAGTACGTACACGCACTTGTGAGTGTGCACCGAGCTTTCTGACACGGCTTCCGGTAGTAAATGCGCAGGCGAGCGCTTCCCCATCTACTGGGGAAACCCAGTCATTGCAGGCAAAATGACCAGAAAAAAAAGTTTAATAATACAATTTGTTCAGGGTTGGCGGGCCGGATTAAACGGTCCCGTGGGCCGTATCCGGCCCGCGGGCCGTAGTTTGGTGACCACTGAATTAGAGCAACGGCAACGAGAGCTCTCAAGCAGCAATTGAGGATGAGGAGCAGTTTTCATTTTTCTCAGCTGAGCAAAGACGTGCCCTTACCAAGGCACGACAACACAATAAATGAGACACACGCCGCGACCGCGTCTTCGGGCTGATCCGGCACATGTGCCGGCTGTTAGCCGCCAGCTTCCCGTTTGAGGCCGTGTCATCCCGTCAGGGCCGTGAGCTGACAATGCGGTGGCTGCCAAGGAAGGAATCAAAGCGGCGCTCCTCTCTTCTCTCTCCCCTCTCCCATCCTAGCTCTCTTCAACTCCCAGGGAAGAAAAAACAGCTCTTCTTAGCTTGTTCTGTCTTTCTTTGCATTCCAGCAGCCTCTCCCACTCATGCACCTCTTCTTTTGACAGCAAACAGCCGTACACCCATCATTGACATTTATGTGTATTTTGCACAGAAATTGTTCACCAGAGATGTTTGGACACCCTCGAAACTTAAGCAGAACCAATTAAAAGCAGAACTGATTCTCCTCCGATAATTAAGTCAAAGTAAAAAAAAGTCCAGAATGTAGCATGGACTTGGTATCGACAAATGTACTCAGCATTCCTGGTTAAAAAGAAACAAGAATTAAATTTCTCCAGACGAAAACACTAATTTTGGTCCAAATCCAGAATTTCCTTGAAAGGATTTTGCAGCCAAATGTCCTCTTTTGCATGCCAGTGATGGAGTCTTTAACCTGTTGCTGAGACGGCACACGATTCAGTTCAGCATGCCGCCTCCACGTGCGCGCGCGCGCACACACAATAGCAGCCCAGTGTGCGGCCGTGTCCAGCGGCATTGCTGAATTCCGCGGCGGGGGCACAACAAGTGGACGAATGTGTTTCCAAGAGCTAGCACATTGATGGAGCGCTTTTACCGCCTCCTCATCCGGCCTATCGGTACGCACACCCCATTCCTGTGTCCTCGCCGAAATGCAAGTCCCTGACGTGGAAAACAAGAAGCTCCCTCGCTCGTGCGACACATTTTGGGTAATAGTCGCCGGAAGGTCAAAGTAATCTGCGGCGGGCATCAAGTGTCGGTATTCCCTCGTATGAATTTGACAAAGTGTTTGGCACACTGCATGTGTGATAACCGAGACTTTTAAGTGCAAAAATGCTAGTTTGAAGTCAAATACGGTGTGTTGGTGGCAAATTTCCCTAGGCAAGTGTGTGCAATCTGTCAACCCCACCCCTCCCCCGACCACCTCACGGAGGCGTTGTCCATTCCGACAAGCCGCTCAGTCAAGTCAAGTTTTAAGACGACCTTTATTCGATCGCTCTTGTGTTTGGACAGTAAACCTACAAAAATAACACGGCAAAATGGGAAAATGTTGCAGATTGCCTTTCAAGGTTTCAGCATTAACAAAGCAGCTGTTGGCGTTCATCGCTCGAAATGTGTCCAAAAGGGTGTAAAAAAGCAGATGGCGCATATCATCGCCTACAATGCTGACGAAAAAAAAAAAAGAAAATCGTGTCGGCGCCCGCGGGTTGATATGTCCAATGTAAACGCGCGTGTGAAGAAGCAACCGCCGGATGCGTGCATGCACACGGGCTCACCGCGCCCATCCCCGCCGGTCAGCCGGCCTATGCATGACGTTGGGGTGCTTTGCGATGCTTGATGCATTCCAGATGAGACCTGAACGCAATCCCGCCCGCCCCCACCCTGCTACCCCTGTTCCTATTCCCGCCTCCGCCTAACATGTGTCCCGCTTGAGCTCCTCCGAGGAAAAGGGTGTGGCGCTCTCTGACGCGTCATGTTACAAAAATGCGAAGAATTATGGCAATGGACTTGATGTCGATCCCATCAAACTGCCGTACACTTACACTACAACCATCGATGTCCCCAGATTGCATTATTAATCATATAAGGCGTGCACTGTTCTGTTATACTTGTGGAATTGTTCAACTCAAAGATTCTTTTGCTTTCATTGCAACTTGACGACATTCTAGAGTGCGACTGTTCGCCTTGATGACAATCCAAAATGCCACAGGCCCGTTTGGATCGTCATCTCTCGGCATTCGAACAGGCTACGTGTGATACGCCCCAGCTGGTGGAAACAGTAGAGGCTTTGTAACGGATGCGATATAATGTCAGTAAAACAGCCCATGCAGCGCCAAAGAATTCATTGTTACCATGGCAACGTGCCCTCAGATCTGGAGAGCACCTTTTTCAGGGTACAAAGGGCGCTCAGAAAGCCCTTTCGAGCTTACGATCAGACTTGAGGCTAAGCGTTTGCTCCTTCTGCCGCATCCCTGACGTTTATAAAACAGCCCACGTGGACGAGGGACAAACGTGCACATGCAGCAAGATGCACTTTGGCACAGTCTTGAGGCTCTAACGCTGCCTTCCAAATTATGCAGCGTGCATGCATGCGAGGGCTGTGGCTGCATGGCGAAAGAAAACAAGGAGATGGCCCAAGACGCTAAGACTTGAAAACAACGGCCGGCCCGAGTGGAGCTGAGCGGGCGTCGCCCCTCTTTTTTTTTTTTTAATGGCTCCAAGCGGATCAGTCATGGTTCCCCTTAGGCCCAGCTGGACGGGTTGGGAGGGGGTCTGGGGGGCGTGGGCGTTCCGGAAGATCCTTCTAGTTGACGCAAGCCGGTCGGAGCAGGCCCAGTATCGATGGCTGCCATGTGTGTTTGCGCTCGTCGTTGTCCACTCCTTCTTTAGTTGCGTGTCGCTCTCGTTAGGGTTTTAAGGCTTTGCAGGTTGGAGACATCCGATGGAAAAACACATCGGCCGGCCCAGACAAGACTTCTTCGGGTAAACAATAGTCCGCCATAAATAGCCACCCTTTTTTAGGGACTGCGACGAAAGTTTATTCCAGTGGATTCAAAAATATATATTCCTTTACATCCCTTCTTCAAATGTTAGCACGGGAATTACAATCAACAGTGCAAATGCACAAATTCAGTGATTGGTCGGGTTCGCCCCGTAACGTCATGGGAAAAGGGGCAAAGACGTTGACGATGGCTTTTCAAAGTAAGAGCGCAGGTTGGCGAGCGGACGCAAAAATTGTCCGTCTACATCTAAATCCGTCCCTGTGCTGAGTTTCTCAAGATAGCCGACTTCGCTTCACAGATTTTTTTGCTTTGACTTGACAGCAAAAATTAAAACTTTGCAAATATGCTCCATGAAAATGCCCAGTTAGAAAAAACTTTGCCGATGCCCGCATCCAAATCGGGAGGGCCCGATTTGCCATACCCAAAAAGTTTGGTTCCACGGTCCCACGATGTGATTGTGCGAACTAACAAGATTCACATTATGGGTTCCTGATTTGTGGCACACAACGACAAGTCCTGAACACACTGCGTGTGTATGCACATTTTTCTCCCTCAAGAGTGATGAAATCCAGAAAGACACACGCATGCACTCGCGCACGCACGCAAATACAATTTTTTGCCGTTTGTGGACCATTAAAATAAAGGCCTTGCAAAAATGCTGCCGAAAACTGAAAAATAAATTAAATGCTGGAGTTGTCTGGGGAGGGGTCGGCATTTTGTGTGCGCCTGAAGGAGGGACGAGTCACGAAAAAAAAGACAGAGCAAAGCCAGGCAAAAAAGGCGGTATGCAAACAATCCTGGATTGGGTTTCTCCACCGCCCCCTCCCCGAACTTTTTCACTTCCCGTCTCCTTTTCTCTCCGTCATGTTGTACCCACCCCCACTTCCCACCTTCCTCAACACAGCAGGCAGGCAGCCAGGCAGGCAGGCAGCCAGGCAGCCAGGCAGCCAGGCAGGCAGGCAGGCAGGCAGGCAGGCAGGCAGGCAGGCAGGCAGGCAGGCAGGCAGGCAGGCAGGCAGGCAGGCAGGCAGGCAGGCAGGCAGGCAGGCAGGCAAGCAGCGGGCAAGCAGGTTGTTTAATTCTTTCCAGATTGCGCCATGCCAGAGCCGTCGGCCCTCGTTCCAAGGGCTGCCGAAGGAATTTAGCGAAAGAAAGAAAGAAAGAAAGAAAGAAAGAAAGAAAGAAAGAAAGAAAGAAAGAAAGAAAGAAAGAAAGAAAGAAAGAAAGAAAGAAAGAAAGAAAGAAAGAAAGAAAGAAAGAAAGAAAGAAAGAAAGAAAGAAAGAAAGAAAGAAAGAAAATAAGGCTGCTGACCTAATACAGCAGAACCACAGGAAAGTAGGGCCTCCTGTTTGCGGTGCGGGGGAACTACAGCCCAAACTGAACATTTTTTGGTTACTTGAAACAGCTGCACGCTGCGTGTTCTCGGGTTACAATGACTCTTTTCTTCTTTTTTTTAAAGGAAGCACTTGTAAGTGTGAAGAACAAATTGTTGCCTCATACTTGAACTCAACGGCGTCATTTGCGTGTAGACATTTTACCCTGTCAGCCATAGACATCTATTAGACGTCTGGTCTATGTATAGAACTAATTTAGACGTCTACAATTGGTCTCGGTATAGACCTCAAATAGACGTCTAAATAAAAAACATCAAATATGATCATATTTCGAAATTGTAAAGTCTCAACCATGTATAAATAATGTACAGCAGTTGTTTAGATTTGTGTTTAACAAGCATATTGATCCGTACCTGTGAATTGGCTATTTCTGTAACCTGATATAGACGTCTATTTTAGGTTATTTTATAGACCTAAAATAGACGTCTAAATTAGGTCTATATATAGACCTAAATTAGACGTCTAAATTAGGTCTATATATAGACCTAAAATAGACGTCTAAATTAGGTCTATACAGTGGAGCCTCGGTTTTCGAACACAATCCGTTCCAGAAGGCTGTTCGAGAAGTGAATCGTTCGAATTCCAAATCACATTTTTCCATTACAAATAATAGGGAAAAGAAATATCCGTTCCAAGCCGAGGCCTTTTTTTTAGCATTAATTTAATTTGCGGATTTTTGTCCAATCGCGCAACTGCAGCGTACCGCCGAAAGCGCAACCGTAGCGCGTCGCCGACCGCGCAACCGAACCGCGCTGGTCGCATTATTGTGACAGAGCCGTCGCTGAAATTTAGAAAATATTTTTAAAGTCCTAATGTACTTTCCAAAATTTAAATGGACCTCAGTGCGCAGGGAGCTTAATTTGGTCCGATCACGCAACCGCAGCGCGCCGGGCGCTCAGTGTCGCATTGCTTTAGGAGCGTCTTTGTGTTTTAGGAGGGCTTTACTGCTTCCTTTGGAGGCATGAATAGAGTTGATGCAATCCTCAGAGTAACGAGTACGTAATAACGAACGGAGTCAGTTGGCATGCGGGTCCTCTTGGCTCATCTCGCGAGGTTCTACAACCGAATTTCGTCCGACATCAAAAGCAAAAAAATCTTGAATTTTTCTTCGAATACCGATTAGTTCGAGAAACGGGACGTTTGAAAACCGAGGCTCAACTGTATATAGACCTAAAATAGACGACAAATTCAAATCCATTAAATATGAAATATTAAACGCTAAACCAGCTGTAGGTTGTATAAATAATGAACAGAGTATGCATTGCTTTGTTTTAAACAACCATTGATCCGGGTGAAGTATGGTTATTTCTGTAACCTGATCAATGTCTATATTAGGTCTATATAAAGATCTAATTTAGACGTCTTCTTTAGGTCTACACATAGACCTAATTTAGACATCTAAAGTCTATAGATTGACCTCAAATAGACATCTATTTTAGGTCTATACATTGACCTAAAATAGACGACAAAATTAAATCCATCCAATATGAAATATTAAACCTAAAACCATTCTGGAAGTTGTATACTGTTAGGGTGGTGCTCACTCTAACTTATTTTGCAAGAACCACACTGGAGACAAGTTACCGTTTTTTTCCGGGTATAGTGCGCGAAATTTACCTAATTTATTGTCCTAAAATCTGGGGTGCGTATTATACATGGGTACAAAGAAAAAAAAATTTTTTTTTTTTTTTTTTTAATTTTTATTTATTTATTTATTTATTTTTTTAAAGAAAGTCATGGTACAACAAAACCAACAACAGGACTGACCGACAAAGTCGTGGAACAAAAAGACAGGGTGACATTACCAAAGACAGGAACAGAATGACAGTAACACATGCAATGATCCAACGGTGAGCGAGGGGCAGACAGGACTTAGATACAAAACACGTTACATCGATTGAGGTGACACAGGAAGAGAGGGGCGACGCGAACAGAAACTATGGCAACCTAGACACATAGCAAAACTGGGGACGAGACATGACAAATCTCCCCCGAAATAAAACTCACCTTTCTTCTTGTTTGTTGTCAATCGCGCATCGCATTCAGCCATCCTGGCCAACACACTTAGTCAGTAAAATACATAATTGACGACACATCGTTTGATGCGATGGTGCAATCCTTGAGGGTGTGTTATTGTCAAATATTGTTTGTTTTTAATCTCCATCGCGGACCGGACGTCATACGGAGGCCGCCATTACAGACGCGCAGAACAGATGCGCAAGACACGTCAGCTATATTAAGAGCGAGAGTTGTTTTCTTCCTATTAGTTTCAATTCACAGTTTAATTAGCAGTTTCAATCAGCAAATAACAAAATGCGTATTACAGGTAAAATTTTATTTCACAACACTTTGCCTTGTTCCTTTGGTCTCTGCTGTTCATCCTAAAACACAAAGGCGCTCTTTAAGCAATGCGACAGTGAGCGCCCGGCGCGCTGCGGTTGCGCGACCGCACCAAATGAAGCTCCCTGCGCAGTGCGCACTGAGGTCCACTTAAATTTTAGAAAGTACATCAGGACTTTAAAAATATCTTCTAAATTTCAGCGACGGCTCTGTCACAATAATCGACCAGCCCGGTGCAGTTGGGCGGTCGGCGGCGCGCTACGGTTGAGCGTTCTCTCTTGCGCTCTCTCTCTCGCTCTCGCACACACGCGCACACGCGCACACACGCAAACCGGATATCATACGGAGGCCGCCATTACAGATGCGCAGAACGGATGCGCAAGACACGTCAGCTATATAAAGAGTGAGAGTTCAGTTCTCTACCTAAATCCGTATTACAGGTAATATTTTATTTCACAACACTTTGCCTTGTTCCTTTCGTCTCTGCTGTTCACTTCAAACACGCTCCATGCTCGATCACCTGCTCGTTTGCTGTCCCGTGCGCGCACGGAGCGCGGTGGTGCGTTTACGGGCAGTCGGAGAAATCAACGCCAACAAAAAAAATTACATCCAGCCTAGTTAAGACCATACCAAAGACTATAAAAATGGGACCCATTGCCTCCCTGCGTGTGTGACGATCATTGGGACTTAAAAAAAAAAAAAAATAAAATAAAAATTTAAAATTTTTTTTTAAAAAAATTCATAAAAATTGGGTGCGTATTATACATGGGTACAAGCTTTTTTCCAGCATCAGCATGCCATTTTTAGGGGTGCGTACTATACATGGGGGCGCACTATACACGGAAAAAAACGGTAGTCGTTTTAGACACCTGCAGGTGGAGAGTTCACTACTCGTCGCTGTGCTTACAGCGATGGTCGAATGAAGTCTGACTCAGGCCTTTTCAGGTGCATATTTATTGAGAGAAACAGAGTGGGGTTGAAAGTGGGGGTGTGGGAACACACAGGATAGGGTGAAGACGCTCCCCTGCTGATCAAAGCATAGCAAGGGGCCTTTTACGACTTTCTGTAAACAAAGCTAGTCAATCAGTTGAAAAGATCTTAGCACTTTGGTCAACTACTTTTGTCTAGACAGGACAAGCTAGTTAAATTATTACAGGTTACATTCCAACATAATCATACGATGAAGATATTCTGCAAACCCAAACATATCCCTCCTGTTTTATCATATGATTATGTCAACCCCGATCAGGCAAACATAAGTAAGAAAATACAATGAAAGCAATAACTTCCAGTGAAGATGAGGTTTTCCCTCAATACTCCAGTCCAAAGTATGTGTGTAACTTAAAAACCTGCGGCCAGATTAAATGCAGGAAAAGAGTTACACGGTCCCTCTGCCTTAGGCGACCAGAATGTTATCAATCAAGATAAAAATTGCTCGTGATTGTTCAGCCGTTGGGGGCTTGGCACGCCCACTGGTGGAGGGTGAGCACGATTCTCACCCCCTTCGCAGATCTGCTCCGTCCGGGAAGAACTTGGAAATATCTGCTGCGTGGTCGTTGTCTTCAGTGGCTCAGGGTGGACTACCTGGCCACCAAGGGGGAAGAGGATTATTCTGTCTCTGTTTGTACTGGGGGCGGGGACGCTGTTGATGGCGGATTTGGTTCCTTGCAGGAAACCTTTACCGGGGCGCACTGGGACAGATGATACCACGTATCTCCTTTGCCGGACAGCCGGACGGCATGGGAGATGGGCTCATTCGAGATGTTTCTTCTGCTCCTCTCATCACTGTGTGTTGAATTCTTACGTGTCCTGTTAAGACTCCAAAAACAATTACATTTGACAAAACATTGAATCTTACAGTAGATTAAATTATTCTACTCCCCCACCGTTTTGACACATTCACGTAATGCAGTGCTTCTCAATTATTTTCTGTTACGCCCCCCCCAGCAAGAAGAAAACTATTCGCGCCCCCCCTTCCCCACCGTGACTATCCTAACTTGTCTTGTAAGTCGTAAAATGTTGCACTGTCGCAAACGTCACAGAAGTAACAATGAGAGCGCCACTGCCCCCTGCTGTGAAGATTCGCAATTACACTTTATTCTAGTACTGCCAAAAAAAAAGCCTGTTCCCCAGGGTCACACGCGCCCCCCCAGGTATAGCACCGTGCCCCCCACTATTTGAGAAGCACTGACGTAATGTGTCAATAGCGTCGTTGGGGAGCGAAAAGGACCAGCAAGGTGTCCCGGACACATTATCATACCCATCCCAGCTGGACTAGATGGTCCTGTCTTGTCCAGCCACAGGAAACGGGCCTTCTCCATTGAACCATTTGACGTCAATGGTGCCCCTGAGTAATCATCGAATCCTATTCATCTCAATTCGTACTACACTGACAGGCGAGAGGGATCTTATCTTCAATTGTGATCACGTCGCCTCCACATCAACCTACCTAGGCCATTCATATATGCGCGCACACACGTACAAACTAACAGACACAAAGGCACCCATTCATTCACCATCACATCTCAACCCCTGTCCCACAACATTTAACTTTATGATGGCCGTGAGCAGGCAGACATTGAAGTCCACCAGACCTCAGTTACAGCCGTGCACATCCCATGTCGTACATGCATTCCCTGTCTGTCCTCATTCATTCTTCCATCATCCTGCCGTAATCTCACTTGCTATCACGCCCTCAGCACACACCTGGAGTGGGTACGACTCCATTCCGCGCGCAGCCACAGCAAGGGAAGTAAGAGGGGGGCGCCCGGCATTTCCATACTGATTTATCCCAGCCCGGCTAGTACTGGGACAATCAATGCCGTCGTCCCCCACCCGCGCCAACCCAGCAAATAGCTACCCGCAGAGTCCAGAGCCCCACACCTACATCAGTCTCCCCCACAATCAAATTACAATACCAATCACCCCACTCACCTTCCAACTTCCGTGGAGACAATGGAACAGAACGGTCCATGTGCAACACCACAGGAGCCGTCTCCCACAGCCTTTTCACACCACAATACCACACTCCCCCTTCCACAGTCCAGTCTCAGTGGAGACAATGGAAGGCAGGAAGGCACAGGTGAGACACTGGAGGCGCAAGCTCCTGCAATCCTTCCACAAACCAATTACAACAAAAGCCCAAATCATTTATTTCTGTTTGGGAGGATCACAACGGCCAAATTTTACAAATGACAAACCTCAAGACAGGTCTTGGAACCACATCGACAACCGCCAAACGCAAATGCCAGGTCAAGGACTGTTCTTCGCCTGTTCTTTGCAACTCCTGTAGTCAATTTTATTGCCCTTTTGAACTGGGCAGATAGGGGTGTTTGCGAGAAGAGTTTGAGCACTTCCTAATGATTCCCCCTAACCAAAGACCATTTATGACAGGGGCTATCCCATTTATCGCCTCCTGTTTTAGAGGAGATTCTCTGGTCTTTGTCGGATCTGGGCTGGGGGAATGGATGTTAAGTCCTGTAGCAAATGGTTCCTTTGATCAGTCCAACAAATGTTGATTAGCCTAAGCGCGTGCCCTTCCAAACACGTACACCACTTCCTCATAGCTTCTTCAGTCATTTTTCAATCATCTTCCAATTTTCAAAACGCTTCTCAATCTCCCAGTTCACACATCTTCTGCATGTGTTACTGGTTCTCCAGTTTTGTCTCTAGTTAATTATCACTCCAAAAGCAACCTTTAATTTTCTTTTGTCTGTTTTTTTTTTCTTTTCCTCTTTCTAAGCATTTCCTGATAGAACAATCCACCAATCCAAAAAAACTCAACACACACGAAAAAAGAAAAAATTGCTGGCAAATTAATCAGAATTTTTTCTTTGTTTTTAAATTTGAAGAACTCAATCTCTCAGGTTCAGCTCGCATATAGAAGTTTGTATAATCTTATAACACAACCAGTCAACTATTTCTACTAAATGTCAATGTCTTAAATTCACAATTTTGATTCTTCCAATTCCTGAAAGCATGTTCTGTCGTTTCTTACTTAACATGCACTAGTGTGGATCAGTTTCTGCTCGCAAACATATTTCTCTCCTTTCCTCTTATTCTTATCTTTCAATTGTTTCTGTTCTGCGGTGCAAATTGGATAGACCACAGTCTAGCAAATTTCTTTATACTAAAAGTTTAGCCAAATTTCATCATTTTAACACACATGCACAGCTCTCGCGCATGTAAGGTAGATCCCAGCACCAATGATTCGTCACAGGCTGGCCATTTCCTGTGGTCGATCATGAGCTAGTCCCTCCCACGCACGCGAGGACAGCACATTCTAATTTTTCATTTATCTTCTCGAAGCAAGTTGCATTTATTTACCACTTGATTTGCAAATTTTAACTTCAGTGTACACACACAATTTGATCTCTGGTCATTTGTCATTGGGCATACAACAGCATTGCCATACTTCTCGTATGGACAGGAGCTCTAATAATCTAAAAAACTTTCTAATAATCTGACAATGACATGTTCTGCTGTCATATGGACATCTGTTACTTCTTTCTCTGCATGAGCATGAGGGGTCAAAGTGGAGGAAGCTTGTCATGCTGTAAATGTGACTTTTCCTCTGCCCCTTCCCCCACCCTTTGATTGGTTTTGTCTTGCAAAACGACACGCTCTTGCCAAGTGTATAATGACCTCTAACCTTTGCCCAGTCTTTTCCCAAAGAAGACATTGCAGCTTCTCCTGCCTCATGCCCATTCAGTCTATAGGAATGTATGATTCCAGCCATGTCTTCTGCCCATTTATCTGGGTCTTCAGCAACAGGGGTAACACCTTCAACTGCTTTTCTTGCCTCTTCCAAAGTCCATGGCCGAAGAACATACGTATGTGGAGGTTGGCCTTCCCCTACAATAGGGTTTGGCACCTGTATCATTGGGCACACATCAACATTGTCCAAATTTTGGGAAAACCTAGCAGCAGTGGTCAAACTTCTTGTTTGTACAGGACTTCTAGCAATGTGACCCTGGCTTTTTTTTCTGTTATATGGGGGAGGGTGCAGGTCTGTTAAACCTGGATACAAGTTTTGCATACGAGCGGAAGATCCCTCTTGCTGCGCTTGAGCTGCATTCCCAGCTGCGGCTGGAGCCGTGGCCGGGACAGTGCGCCTGCGCACTGTGGCCTCATTGTCTTCCGGCCTGACAAACATAGACGCAGCCTCATCACTTTTCAACTTTCTATCTTTTGTCTTTTGGATTTGTTCTCTTCTCTCTTGCGAAGCATTCAACCACATTCTAGCACAATTCAACTCTCTCTCTTTCCTTTTCTTTTTCTGTCCCTTTGTCGTCCTATCTACACTCTCCTCCAAAACATCAACCACTATCTTCCACACTTAAACTTTCAACTTCCCTTCTACTCCATACTTTTTCTTCCACTTCGGCATGTGGAACATACAATTAACAAATTTACTCACCATGTACTTCTCATCTCCGTCAAGAGCTAGGGATTTACCGTTTTTATTTCCCATCTTATTTGGTATTTTAGGTTTATACAATTTTTTATTTCTTTTTTCTTTTCTTTGAGGATCCTCAATGCAGGTTTAAATCGACCTTCCACCAAATTCTCTTTGCAGTCAATTTATCCTACCAGTCAATTCAACCACACAAATTTCATGCAAACAGCTTGGAAAAACGGACAAAAAAAAAAGAACCTACGCCCTTCCTCAATTAGGAGAAAGAAATTATTTTTATTTTATTTTTCTTAGCCCGTTCCTTCCACTGGGACTAGAATCCCAGCTGTTTCATAGCTTGGAAAACCCAAAGCCGTATCTCATAGCTAGGACAAACCAAAGCCGTATCTCATAGCTTGGACAAACCAAAGCCGTATCTCATAGCTTGGACAAACCAAAGCCGTATCTCATAGCTTGGACAAACCAAAGCCGTATCTCATAGCTAGGACAAACCAAAGCCGTATCTCATAGCTAGGACAAACCAAAGCCGTATCTCATAGCTAGGACAAACCAAAGCCGTATCTCATAGCTTGGACAAACCAAAGCCGTATCTCATAGCTAGGACAAATCAAAGCCGTATCAGCGCTTTTTTCTATGACTTACTTGTCCCCTTGGTCAGCTGCACTGCCGGGTCCCCGTCAATCCACCTCTGACAGACGAAGGCAGACCTAAGATGCTGGCCCAGCGAAGAATTTCCTTCCCAGGTCTTTCTTTACCAGGTCCTCCTAATGGACGCTGGCCCATCGACGGTGTACAGCGTGTCGTCCTCCGTCAGCCAGATGGCGGGTATGAGCGTCCCGGGTTTCGGCACCAAAATGTTAGGGTGGTGCTCACTCTAACTTATTTTAGAAAGAACCACACTGGAGACAAGTTAGTCGTTTTAGACACCTGCAGGCGGAGAGTTCACTCGTCGCTGTGCTTACAGCGATGGTCGAATGAAGTCTGACTCAGGCCTTTTCAGGTGCATATTTATTGAGAGAAACAGAGTGGGGTTGAAAGTGTGGGTGTGGGAACACACTGGATAGGGTGAAGACGCTCCCCTGCTGATCAAAGCATAGCAAGGGGCCTTTTGCGACTTTCTGTAAACAAAGCAACTTTGATTGCTTCCTCTGCGTCTAGTCAATCAGTTGAAAAGATCTTAGCACTTTGGTCAACTACTTTTGTCTAGACAGGACAAGCTAGTTAAATTATTACAGGTTACATTCCGACATAATCATACGATGAAGATATTCTGCAAACCCTAACATATACATAATGCACAGAAGTTGTGATGCTTTGTTTTAAACAACCACCGATCCGTGTGAAGTGTGGTTATTTCTATAACTAATATTAAATCCATCCATCCATCTATCCATCCAGCTATCAATCCTTCCATCCAGCCATCAACCCATCAATCCATCCATCTTTCCATCCATTTTCTATACCACTTGTCCCCACCATCAAATATGAAATATTAAACCCTAAACCAGCTATAAGTTGTACAAATAATGTACAGATGTTGCATTGCTTTGTTTTAAACAACCAAGAGCCGTGTGAAGTGTGGTTATATCTGTAACCTGATATAGAAGACAATATTTAGGTTATTCCATAGACCTTATATAGATGCCAAAATTAAATCCATCAAATATGAAATATTGAACCCTAAACCAGCTGTAATTTGTACGAACAATCTTGTATTGCTTCGTTCGAAACGCTAGGGGCAGACACGTGCATAAATTGTGCGCCACCGTGAAAAAAACAAGAAGAAGCAGAAGACGAAGTAGTGTGTACTTTTTAGTGATGTGCATTCCAGTTTTTTTTAGGTGAACTGAATCTTTAGAATCAGTTCACTCAAAAGATTAATTCAAACGAATCGCTCAATGAATCCCCCCCAAACACACTGATCTAGCTTTTTTACATTTTTTTTACAACATCCAGTGGAAACAACCCATACACATCAAACAGTACAACTACACCCCGCCCCCTAAATTATTATGTATAATAATAATTGGCTCGGGTAATTAACACATTTCTTTCTATAATACAACACTTACACACTGATCCGTTGGCAACAGTCTCTCACCCGGTCGTGAACGGGAAGTTGAAAAAAACCGTTATGCCGACATTTGTTAATTTTGGGGACACCAACTCATATAACAACGTAAAACACATAGCGTTTTTTTCCATGTATAATGCGCCCCCATGTAAAATGGAAAAAAGTTTGTACCCATGTATAATACGCACCCAAATTTTGACTCTTAAGTCCGTAAACGTAAAATTATTTCAGAAAAAAGATCATCTTTGGGAACAACCGGACGTTATTCTGCTGGTCAGTATCACTGCGCATGCGCTAGCAAACTCAATAGCGAAGAAATGTTTCGGATTTGTGTAGGGTACATTGTGACAGCAAACGACCGCAATGCTCTCGTATCAGACGCTTGCTCGATCACCTGCTCGTTTGCTGTCACAATGTACCCTACACAAATCCGAAACATTTGTTGCGGCTCCGAGTCACGACGAGGGGCAAGTTTTGGTTTCCAAGGGTGTTTTTATTCCTCTTCAACGTCTCTCCCATACAGAGCCGCCTTTTTCACGTCCGCACGCCTTTTTCACATGTGCGCACTGAGCGCGGTGGTGCCTTTACGGGCAGTCGGAGAAATCAACGCCAACAAAAAAATTACATCCAGCCTAGTTAAGACCATACCAAAGACTATAAAAATTGGACCCATTGCCTCCCTGCGTGTGTGACGATCATTGGGGAAAAATAAATAAATAAATAAAATAAAAAAAAATAATTCATAAAAATTGGGTGCGTATTATACATGGGTACAGGCTTTTTTCCAGCATCGACATGCCATTTTTAGGGTGCGTATTATACATGGGGGCGCATTATACATGGAAAAAAAACTGTAATAATAATAATAAAAGTACATCTCAAACCACCAATCTAATGTGAAACTGCAGTCGATATATTGGATAACAACATTTAGGCATATATATGCATACACGTTATTTAAAACCTTCTATAAGTAAATCGTAAATCTACGTTGGCGGCTCGGTGGCGCACTGGGTAGCACGTCCGCCTCACAGTTAGGGTTCGATTCTACCTCCAGCCCTTCCTGTGTGGAATTTGCATGTTCTCCCCGCGTGGGTTTCCCCGGGCACTCCGGTTTGCTCCCACATCCCAAAAACATGCTTGGTACGCCGATTGAGTTCTCCAAATTGTCCCTAGGTGTGAGTGCGAGTGCAAATGGTGGTTTGTCTCTGTGTGCCCTGCGACTGGCTGGCAACCGGTTCAGGGTGTCCCCCGCCTACTGCCCGTTGACGGCTGGGATAGGCTCCAGCACACCCGCGAACCCCGTGGGGACTAAGCGGTTCAGAAAAGGGATGGATGGATGGAAAATCTACATTCTGGCTTACATAGTTCACGCCAGGAGACGCAACATATTCACTGACAGATCCGTTGATGTACAGGAAGGCAGTTCACTCATTGACTCGTTCGCGAACGGGAAAGACAGGTATCGTTCCTTCACTGATTCGTTCTCATGGTGAACTGAAAATGCGAATCGCTCAGCGAGTGAGTCGCTCAGCGAGTGAGTCGCTCAGCGAGTGAGTCGCTCAGCGAGCGAGTCGCTCAGCGAGCGAGTCGCTCAGCGAGCGAGTCGCTCAGCGAGCGAGTCGCTCAGTGAGTGAGTCGCACGTTGAGTTGCACTTAGGCTAATGTTTACATTATGTACCAATGTCAAGGACGATTATGTCATCCATCTTATATCATTGATGTGTTTTGATAGTTGTGGGGTCTTTTGGCTCCTCAGAGCTAGCTAGGTAGCTGTGTTGATAACTCAAAGCTAGCTAGCTGTTAAAAAGCTGCATAAATCCTTTTCCAGGTTTCATAAAAAACATCCAGCTATTGCGGTGGCCAATATACTCAATGTAAAAAAAAAATAATCCGAGAAAACCATTCGTCCAGCCATTTGTTATCTGTACTGCTTGTCCCCAGGGGGGTTGCGGGCGTGCTGGAGCCTAGTATATCCCAGTAGTCATCGGGCAGTAGGCGGGGGACACCCTGAACCGGTTGCCAGCCAATTGCAGGACACGCAGAGACGGACAACGCACACGCACTCACACCTACAGGCAATTTGGAGTACTCAATCAACCTACCAGGCACGCCCGGACTGACCATCGGGAGAACCGGGAGTATTCCCGAAGCGCCGGCCTAGGATTGGCCTGAGTCTCTCTGCGTCCCCTTTTTTTTTTTTTTCTAAGTCTGCTGGTGCGGCGTCTCGTCTATTAGAGACACAAGCCAGGCCACTCAGGCCAGGAGCATGTGAGGAGGGAAAGACAATTGGTTTATATCAAT
Source organism: Syngnathus typhle (assembly GCF_033458585.1). Classification (NCBI taxonomy): domain Eukaryota; kingdom Metazoa; phylum Chordata; class Actinopteri; order Syngnathiformes; family Syngnathidae; genus Syngnathus; species Syngnathus typhle. The sequence goes on from NC_083754.1 coordinate 9,674,699, forward strand.
TAACACCCACCCCCACAGTCCGTATTTACCACACAGAGCGCGTGTGGAAGAAGGGGTGTGTTACTATGTCAGGTGCCGGCTGCTGTAGCTAGCAAGCGGTGCAAGCAGAGGCGTAGCCAAGCCGGGGCGAGCCGGGGCGGCGCCCCGGTTAGGACTCCCTGCGCCCCGGTTGAAAAAAAATCGAGCTTTTTCGATTCTTCATTTTCATGCCGTTTTTTTCTTTCGGTCTTGCGCGAATGTGCTTGCGCTATTCAATGTGCGCGATGTTATCCATTCACCGTTTGCCTCCCGGACCCGGATGTTGTTTTAGCGATCAGCGAACGCCGTGGGTGATGATAGATTTTTTTTCCTGTGGGCGTGCGCCCCTACTGGAAAAATTCCTGGCTACGCCTCTGGGTGCAAGTGAGAATAATGGACTTCGAACGTGGTAAAAAGAAGAGGGTAGGTGGTGCGGAGAGGCACAAAAAAAGGCACCGGAGGAGGATGCAAATGCCGAAAAGTTACGTATTTGTTGGTCCGTTTACCTCGATCTGTGACGGGTTGATGTTGACATTCATGTGGCTGAACGTCACGTCGCGTACGTCGAGCCAAATTGGCCACTCTCTTTTAAGCGCTCGGCACTGTGTCCACCTTGCTTTTCCTTGGGCGACTCATTTTAATGGAAGGATTCCAGGGGAAGGTTTGTGGGTGGCTTTAACGCAAAACTGCATCTGAAAGCTCAGCGCGCGAATTATAAGAATGCTGTCGTCACAGCCCACGCTCTAAATTCGGGACTGATACAAATAGAGCGCGAGTGCGCCACGTACGTACACGCACTTGTGAGTGTGCACCGAGCTTTCTGACACGGCTTCCGGTAGTAAATGCGCAGGCGAGCGCTTCCCCATCTACTGGGGAAACGCAGTCATTGCAGGCAAAATGACCAAAAAAAAAAGTTTAATAATACAATTTGTTCAGGGTTGGCGGGCCGGATTTAACGGTCCCGTGGGCCGTATCCGGCCCGCGGGCCGTAGTTTGGTGACCACTACTCTAAACTTTGTAACTGGCCCTGGCTAAATTAATATTAAAATATACGTCTATGTTTCCTATGCAAAGGTGGAAATATTGCCAGTTTTGGTGCTTCAGAAAGAAGTCCCAGTACTAGCTCAGAGCAGCTGACAGGTAAAGGACAGTCAGAGGCGTAGCCAGGAATTTAACCCTAAACTAACGTTTCTAATCATGACTGAATGAGTTGGCCGCCACACGTTTTTTGTGACACTGAGGGACTGAGATCACATCAACATAGCAATGGTTAGAAGCTGGATTTTGCTGGGACACAGATAAAAAAAACATATGACTGGAATTAAGGTCGTGCTAAAGAGTAACAAACAATTTGTAAGGATTAGCAGGTGCAACTCACTCTGCGTACACCAGGGGTCACCAACTCCGGTCCTCAAGTGCACCAATCCAGCCTGTTTTAGATGTATCCCCCCTCCAACACACCTGATTCAAATAATCAGGATCGCTATCAGCCTTAATAGAGCTTGCTGATGAGCTGAGCATTTGAATCAGGTGTGTTGTTGTAGGGCTGCACCTAAAACGGGCTGGATTGGCGCCCTTGAGGACTGAAGTTGGTGACCCCTGGCGTACACGAACTCATACTTACTAGCAGGCACATTCGTCAGGAAACTGCAATAACAACAAAAAGCTGCAGTTGCCAAGGCTTCAGACAAATGTCCCGTTTTCACTGAGACAAAATCTTAAAACAACCTGAATGATGTACCAAGTGTTGGGGTGATTTGGCGATGACTCTGTTGAATGTAAAACCTATTTGGAAGGGACGCGCTCCCATTCAATGTTGGTGAAACAACAACATTTGGGCACATTGCATGGCGACGGTAAAAGGAATTGTTGCATTTTTGGAAACATGGCGCGAAATTCAAACTGTGATGACTCCAGCAGTTGCACACCAATGTTTTCTATTGCTGCTTCTGCATAGAGACGAGAGCAAAAGTAACAAAGACAGGTTTGCATTTCATTGGGCCCGCTGGCGAGCCTGAAGCGAGATGATGATGACAACAATGAGAGACAGTGACAAGTCACAGCGAGCAAGTAGCACCAAGTTACACTAACTAAAAGTAGCACCAAGTTATACTAACTAAAAGTAGCACCAAGTTACTGGAAAATGTCTTACGTGGTGCCAGTACCATTGCGGCCGATGTGCCCTTGAACATGACAGCTACAAAGAAGTTGGGCAAATTAACGGGGACACACCCTCATTACCTCATCATCATCCTCATTCAAGACGTTCATTCGCTGGGGACGTGTTTTGGAAGGTGTTGCTGTTTTGGTTAGCAATAGAGTTACTCAATGTCTGTAAAGTTAATAGTTGTGTGTGTCTGCGTGTGTGTGTGGGGGTTCACCGTGACAGAGTCAGGGTGACATTCGGCTCTGATACAGGCACCCCAGTTTTTAATCGTTTGCACGAGCCGCTCAATGGCTATGAAGCGACTTACTAAAATTGGATTGGTAGAAAATGCGTCCAAGCAGAGGTTCGAACATGATACCCAGATGCGCGCTCAACTGTGAGGCACGGTGACATCAAATACTGGCTCGTTTTTTTCCTTTCTGTTCTCGGAGGCCCTCTTCTGGAATGTTCCGTATTCAAAGAGTCCGAGGAGACAAAAAGGTTGCTCGCGACGGCCGCTCTCGAGGGTTGGTCGCATTCCTCATACGCGGATCTCATCATCTTCGTCGTTGAAGAAGGACGAGAAGTGGCTCTCCTCTTCAGGCGGGGCGCTGAAGCTGGTGCTGTCCTTGTCGGCTGAGTACAAGCGGGCCGCCGAGCCCGACACGGAGCGGCTATCCGGGTGCCGTGAGTGTTTGGGGAGGAACTCCGGGGTGCGGCGGCCGCTGTGGGGCGCTCCCATCTCAGTCCTCCAGCACGCTTCCTCCTCTTTCTCCAGCACCGTCATACTCCTCCTGTTGTCTTCATGGTGGGCGCCGAGCAGTGGGGAGGTACGGACCTCGCCACCCTTGTCTTGCTCGACGTCAACGTCCTCCTTCTCCATCACAACCAGGATGTCCCCCAGCATGGACGGGCCCAGGTCCACCTGGAAGGATGTGACCGACTCGGCATGCTTCATTCCGCGCCTTTCAGGGAGTTCCTCAGAACCTGGCTCCACCTGCTCCGGGAAGCGACTCCCGGCGGCCGACGCAGCGGCGGCTCCGCTTCCGCCAAGCCGCTTTAGAGGACCCGGGGACAGAGTCTCGGCCGCCGTGCCATGGCCTCCGTCCTCGTCGTTGAGGAAGGGCAAAGACATGGCGCTCTTGACATGAGGAGACGATCCTTCTGAGAGCAGCAGGGACAGCTCTCGCTGCTGGTCCACGCGGGTGGTGGACTGGGAGCGCTTGCTGCTGCGGAAAGCGCGCGACAGCAATCCCGGACGGGGGGAGCCGGGGAAGGAGGCCGAGTCAGTGGTGGGCTGGCCTGAGCGCGTCCCCAGGAAGGAGGTGTCTCCAAAAGCGTTGCCGCTGCGGCCCACGTGCATGGTGTGGCGGAAGTCACCCAGCGGCGCGCTGATCATCTCCCGGCTCAGGTTGCTGCGGGAGTGCCGCTTCTTCTGGGAGAAGCCAGACGCCGGTTGCTTCAGGATGGGCATGGCGGCCGCGGCTTTGCTGTTGCCCGAAAATCAACGATCCTCAACGCTCACCGCGAGGACCTGAAATGACAACATGACGGGTAACACCAAACACACTCCAGTTTGGGCCATGCTTGGAAGCACATAGGCCACAACTCTCATCTGGACCTGCAATGACAACCAAAGAGTAAACCCTCAAAATGAGGACCGCACTTTACCGCCTTAAGCGCACATCTGTCTCGTGTAGTGTGGGACTTGAGAATTTGGCTGCTTCCAACCAAAATGTCAAAGGCTCACCATTCGCAAATCCTTGCGTCTTGTGTTGCTCCAAAGTCCTATTTGTGAGCAGGACCTATTTTCGTACATATTGACAGAAGGCAGGCCAAATCATTTGAAAAAATGCCTTTTGACTCACACATGCACAAGTCAAAAGCCCGTGGCATGATGGGAAAAATGTTGTCGCATTGAGGTCCAAGTACGTGTGAAGGCGAGTACATCAGAAGGCAGTCAAAAAGTTCACATTGGCAGCTTTACTCTTGCGTCAAGTACCAACACTGGTTTCTACGGTCGGCTCAAATTCCTCTGAATGGATATGCTGCAGAAAACGTCCAAGCAATAGCTTGAATTGCCTATATAATATGGACTTCCTATCGATCCGCTCTCACTGAAAGGTGCCGTCTGGCGTCTCAGTCTCTCAAATCTTACATCGTAGCGTTTTGGTCCCATTCGTATCAGGCGAGCTGGTCTTCTGACATTCCCTCATCAAGCAACGCAAGATGTCTCGCTTTAATTCCGCTGACTACAACTGTGTTGCTTCTGAAAATATCTAAAAACAAAACAAAGTTTCCTTGCACCCGCAAGCTAAACCGTACATGCTCCATGTCTCACATCCCAGGAGGCGCTAACCGTTTATGTTGGTATTTCCCGGAATGCGAAAGAACCGGACGCCACCCACACTCACCGCCTGCAACCAGCACACGAGCGAAAAAAAAGCCAGAAGTGACTCACGTTTACGTACAAGCACCGAGCCGAGGCGATTTGTAGCGGAAGACGAGGAAACCTGCGCAGGCTGGTTCGCAGGCTAAACCCACGGGTCGGCCGAGCCTCATACATTTAAATGCGCGGCGGCCACTGAGAAGTGACGTCAAAGTCTGCTTTATTGTCAATTTCTTCACATGTCAAGACATACAAAGAGATCGAAATTGCGTTTACTACTATCCCACGGTGGAGACAAGACATATTACACCCAATTGGTCCCCAGACAAACGTCCCCAAGTGTGTTCTGAGGACCCAAAGGTAATACGGTAAAGGAGGCCGAGAGCATTGTCTCCCGGTGGCGAGGCGAAGCGTCGACGGAGTGACGAAGCGCATCAGCTGAAACACGGCCGCTCAGACGCAGCGAGAGCTCTCACTCACCAAATGGAAACTTCTCTGCTAGCCAAATAGATTTCCCAAAAGGCCACGTGGGCTACATTTACTTACTCTACTGTAATCACAATAGTGCATTAACGCCTCCCAATTGATAAGAAATTGGCACACATTCCATTTAAACCGACAGACCGACGGAAGGATTTTAAATGTACGACACGACGTGCAAGCATGAAGTGTGCAGGCAGAGGAACAATAAGGGGATCCGCCACTAGGGATGGGCGGATCGATACTAAAATATCGATATATCGATCCAGGCTGCTGATTTTTGAGTATCAATCTCCCTAGCTAAAATATCGATACTTACAATTATTTAATTATATTTTTCCTCCTTTTTTTCTGCTCCAATTTGACAACTTGCACTCATGCTAGCACTACTTTTCCTTCCGCCTGCTGCACCGGCGTGTCCTGCTCTGTTCTGCTCCCGCCCCCTTTTCTCACAAGCCAAGCCCTCCTCCTCCGCCTCCCGTTCCAATCCGAACACAAACAAGCATGGCCACGGCGGCGGCCCAGTCCGAACGTAAGAGAAGTCTGGTTTGGAGGTATTATATTTTAGTTAATGACAACGAGGCAAGATGTGAAATATGTCACAAAACGATTAAATATTGTGGCAACACCACAAACTTAACAAAACATTTAAGTAAAATTCACCCCACGGTTCATGAGGAGCTGCAATTGAAACGTGCCGCAGACACTAAGGCAGCGACGGAAAACCCTGCAGCCACACCGAGGCTAAGGTACCAAAGTACCTTAGAAGCAGCGTTTCAGAAAGGCAAGACATATCCAGTAGGGGTGTAAATCGCGGGTTTTGTCACGATACGATATAATATCGATACAAAGAACTACGATACGATATTTGCCGATATCTTAAAGCCTGCTGCGATTCATTCACGATATATCGCGATATAGTGCTCTACGATCCATTTTTTTTTTTTTAATAAAAAATATAGAACAATATCCTGATTTATAACAATTCATTCGCAAAATCAACAAGGTACTGCAAACTCTTTATTTAGGAAATTACAAGAGTATTGCAGTATACAACGTGCTTATTTTAACACTGAACTTTGATGTCGTGTTTTTTCTTTAAATGTGTGGCGAGATTTGTGGTCCCTGAATATTTGATCACCGCATGGCAGGATTTACAAACTGCACGTGTCTTGCCGGTTGAGCCATCTTTTCTTTGGAATCCAAAGTGCTTCCAAACGAATGACTTGAAGCCTAAAAGGTAGCAAATTTCCTCGTCTTTTTGGACACTAGCCATAGCACCAGCCCAGGAGCCGCGTACTCGTTGTCGACTCCCCTTTCACGGAAGGAGGAAGCAAGCAACAATGAACTGGATTTCAAAATAAAGTCGCGTCTAATGTCCGAAGTCAAACACGGCGATATAAATCGATGTTTACGTTTAGCATCGATGCCAATAAATCGTAGAGCATTATATCGATTAATCGATGTGTATCAATGTATGGTTACACCCCTAATATCCAGGTATCAGGTGCTAACCAAAAATTGTAAGCATTTGTGGTTGATGTGCTATTTGAAGCAATAATTACTGCACTTTAGTCAGTCATTTATAAATAAAGTATTCCCCTTTTCAATTTGTGGTCGAACGCCATACGTTTTATTTGTAACTCCACTTCCTATAAACAACACTAAAGTATTACAATATTAAATGTAAGTATCCAGTGGTTTAACAAATCGATAGTTTTGCTGCTCATGACGATTAAGCCCTGCATCTCTATTGGTACCATGTCTCTTTTTACAATATACTAAAAGACAAAACTTTTTCCCAACAACAGAGAGAGAGTGAGAAAAGTAAAGAATAGCTCCTTTTAATTAGTTATACTATTAATATGCATCTTCCACTAATGTTTTTCTAAAAAGGTTAATAATTAATGTACATGACGTAATACTTTTTTCTACAAAATTCAATAAATGACTCTCCAAGAGCAAGAATGCCACTGCATTTAAATTGTTATATTTTATCCGGGATTTACACTTCCGGTATCGATGTCGGATCGATATCGGGTATTTTTGGGCAGGAAATACTTGGTATTGGATCGAATCCAAATCATTGGTATCGCCCATCCCTATCCCCCACAGACGCATCAGCTGCCACACGCACACGCGCGCACACACAGGCGCGCATCAGCTGCGTATCACCCACGCGCGCACGTGTACGCGCGCGCACACACACACAAAGCCCCTTCTTCAGGACCCAAGCTATCAAACCCAACACTTCACATCATTTTAAAAAAAAACTGTCAAACAGCAGTTTTAATGCTAAAAAATGAACACTTACCTTAGCATCCCATTGCTACGTTGAGGCCCCCAAAAGATTGGAAGGGAGGCTTGCACGCCTCCTGCCTGTCGATCTGTGAAACGAGACGTTAGAAAAAAGAAGCACAAAATGGACACTGGGAAGAGGAAGCGATGCCGCGTGGAACGTAAGTGGCTTTCTTGGCGGAGCTGTCACGTACCCCAGGAAAAGCACCGCCGCGGTAACACCAAGAATTCAAGTCGCGCTTTTGAGTGTGCGTGCGTGTGTGTCGCGCGTGCGTGAGTGTGCGTGCCAATGTGTCGCGCGTACGTGAGTGTGCGTGAGTCAGCATCGCTTGGCCGTGCCCCTCGGACCGCGCCTTAAAGATACAGAGCCCCGGGAATCAAACGACGTCGTATTAAGTAGACAAACGGCACTTGAAGTACGTAATATTGCCACGCAAAGTCAATTTTATGTCGCTCGAATGTAATACACTCACTTGCTGGTGACCAAAAAATATAATTACATTTTTATTGAGTAGTTTTGGAGGGAAAAAATGTGTAACCTTTTGTACCATTTCCTACTATATTCTCACAAGTCCTCCGATACAGTATCTGTAAGTTTGACATGGCCTGCTCTGCCGTGACTTGTGCTTTTACTCTTTCAGTCAGTGTCTGTGATGAATATAACGGCTAAAAGACACACATCTTCCTAAAAAGTTAGAGTTGCTATAACTATCTTCTGCAGCTGCACACAAATCAACACAGATGCCCAGCAGCACCATGTCCCAGAAAAAACAGCAAAAGGCACCACCATGCCTTGATGTGACAAGTCAGCTCAAGGCGTATTCGTATAAACAGGCGCTAAACAATCAGAGACAAGTACATAGCCTAACCACAATGATCAGGCCAAGTGAGAAAACAAGGGGGTCAAGCAGGTCACAGTTTTTGTTTCACACCCTCGTGTGTCCTTTTTATCTTGTGTCCGCAAAGCTCTCTCTGCATTTCAATGGAACCTTCTGGAGTGACAAGTCAAATTCTTTCCATGAACCAAACATCACATTGATGAAGCACAGCACAAACACACACCGAACGCCCGCTTGGCAGAGGAGAAAGACGCCTGCCATGTCAAAGATGAGAAACAAAAGCAAAGAGTGCTTCTTGGGGTGGCATCTTGTCAGACCGCGTCAAACAAAAGAGGAGAAGCCGGCGGAGGGTGGCGGTGGCGAGTTGGCGGCGCAGCCCAGGCTGCTGGGGGGCCGGTAGAGGGCGGTGTGCTGGCTGGGGGCTTCCAAGGACAGCGGGGTGGGAGTTCGGCTTCGTTTGGGCCTGAAGAGGCCGCCCTGGCCCTGAAGCTGCGGGGACGGGAGCGGAGGTGGAAGCGGGGGCACGGGAGGCGGTTGCTGTGGCGACTCCTGCTCCGCCGGGGGAATGGCCCGCGAGTAGCTGTACGCCGGCGGCTGGGACACTCCCTTGGGCTGACGCCGCCACGAATTGTAGTAGGCGGGGTCGCTGATATAGTGGCTGACGAAGGAGTGCGTCTTCTGACGGCTCTGCTCCATCTCGTACTCGCTGTCGCTTCCCTGCAGCGTCGAAAGTACAATGCCCATTTGTGTCTGGTCCTCCAAATTGGTGGGCTTCAACCAACTAACCCAAAAGAGTCGACTCAACCGACACAATAAAAAGTGTTCAGCTCTCGCTGCGTCTGGACCCGATAGTATATGAGTCTATGTTGCTGAGGGCTCTCCCACCCAACCCATGCCATTGCCCGCTCAGTAGGCGTGCTTCCTGTAGCTCACCTGAGAATCTGAGATCTCGGAGGGCTTCTCCGTCAGGCTGCCGCTCTCTGCCGGAACGAGGTCGTTGTATTTGGCGCTCACATCCTCGTCGGAATAGTGCAGACTTCCGGGACTGGGCCTCGGCGGCGACCTGGCGTGCGAGAAGGCGAGTAGGCAGACGGCGGGAAGACCGAGCGGTGCGGCGCGGATATAGTGGCTCATATGTAAAATGGGATCTTGCCATAATCCTCCTATTCCTACTCGAGTAGCACACATATAAGTCGGTTCTGCAAGAGACAGCGCTCACACATGACGGATGAAAGGCAAGATGCATTGTTAAAGCAGAGCGGCTTGACCGCCATGGAAGGCAGGGACTCGACAGTGAGCGTAAGAAGCTGGACACCACAAAGGGACGTCTCCTTTTAGGGCAAAGGGATGACTCGAGTGGGCAGACTGAACACGGCGGAAGATAAGCATATGGCAAGATCATGCCACAATGTGCCACCGGCAAACTCTGAATTATTTAAAAGCTTCGTCTTGGTTGGAGCATGCAGGAGCTCGCGCGTCTGTCCCTCCCCCCTTTCAAGTATCCCGTAGGGAGATCCCCCAACCCACCCCAGGGAGCCCCGCCCCCTCTCTCTCTGTGTCTCTTCCTCATTAGCAAAGAGTACAGCAGCAGGCTGGCGCGCTTTAAAGTGCAGTGAATGAGGAAATAAGTTCAAGCGACTGACCGTGTGTAGATGCCGTTCTTGCGACAAAAGGAGTTTTTGACCGAGAGGCGCCGGTTGTTGCGCTCCAACGAGGGGAAGCGGCGCTCGTCCAGGCGCACCATCTCACCATGGCTCAGTGGCAGCGTCGTGCAGTTGCCTTGAAAAAGAGGAGGAGGGGGGGGTAGCTGGATTGACTGTGTGACTTGAAGAGCGTTCTCTTCCCTGCCTTGTTCACCCTCACGCATACTTTTGGGGACTTGATGAACACCGCACCGCGTCTACTAGAAAGCTCAGAAAGCGGGCGGGCAAACCGGTTCAAAGTGGTTGCCGGGGCAGGGTGGACGGTGGGTTCGAGGTCGGCCATCGTCCCGTCGTGTTTCAAAGCTGCCACCATCGTACCTGTGCCGAAGAAACCCGCTCCGTCCTGCTTCAATGACTACCGCCCCGTGGCACTTACGCCCATCATCATGAAGTGCTTTGAGCGGCTTGTCATGGAGCACATCCGATCCGTTCTCCCCCCCACCACTGACCCCTTCCAGTTTGCGTACCGAGCCAAGCGGTCTTCTGAGGATGCCATCTGCTCTGCCCTCCACTCGGCCCTCACCCACCTGGAGAGGAGGGACTCGTATGTGAGATTGCTGTTTGTGGACTTCAGTTCTGCCTTCAACACCATTGTGCCACAACGCCTCATCAGCAAACTTGACGCGCTGGGCCTCAGTACCTACCTCTGCAACTGGCTACTGGACTTCCTCTGTCAGAGGCCACAGGTAGTACGTGTTGGCGACAAAATCTCCGCCAGCATCACGCTGAGCACGGGGGCCCCCCAAGGCTGCGTGCTCAGTCCGCTGCTCTTCACCCTCCTGACGCATGACTGCACTGCAACCTACAGCGACAACCGTATCGTGAAGTTTGCTGACGACACGACTCTGGTGGGTCTCATCACCAAGGGAGACGAGACTCAATACAGGCTGGAGGTTGACCTTCTGACCACGTGGTGCAGGGACAACAACCTCCTGCTGAACGTCGACAAGACCAAGGAGATTGTTGTGGACTTCCGGAAGGGTCACACCCAACACCTGCCGCTGACCATCGACGGTGCTGTGGTGGAGCGAGTGAGCAGCGGCAAGTTCCTGGAGGTGCACATCAGTGAGGATCTCTCCTGGTCCACCAACACCGCATCACTGGCAAAGAAAGCCCGGCGCCGCCTGTACTTCCTGCGGAAACTCAGGCGAGCGAGCGCTCCTCCGGCCGTCATGACTGCATTTTACCCCGGCACCATTGAGAGCGTCCTCTCCAGCTGTATTGCTGTTTGGGGTGGCGGCTGCAATGACTACAACTTGAAGGCCCTGCAGCGCATAGTGAACACTGCTGGTAAGATTGCTGGTGCTTCGCTCCCCTCCTTGAAGGACATTTACACCTCCCATCTCACCCGCAAGGCGACCACGATTGTGAGTGATGCGAGTCACCCCGCTCACTCTTTGTTCGAGCTTCTGCCCTCTGGGAAGAGGTACAGAAGCCTGCGCTCCCGCACCTCCAGACTCTCAAACAGCTTCATACTCCAGGCTGTTAGGATCCTGAACTCGCTCCCCCGTTCTGCGTAGCGTCCTGTACTTTTACTGTCTGAACTGTCTGAATGCACACTGGCTCTTATTATTTATTATTTGTTATTACTCTTATTTATTGTTTGTGCCTTTTTGTTTATGATGTGTTTTACTTTTGCGCTATGCTTGCTGGCTCCGTTATTTATTGTGTTATCTGTTTATTTATTATTTATTCATCACTCTTACTATTGATTGTTTGAATTTTTGCCGTCTTGTTTTTATATTGTGTCGCGTATATGTATGTCTATCGTGTTATGTGTCTCGTCACCGTGGGATAGAGAAAAACGTAATTTCGGTCTCTTTGTGTCTTGTGACATGTGGAGAGATTGACAATAAAGCTGACTTTGACTTTGTTTGCTAGCGGAAATGTCGAGGAAGGACTATGTTCCCGCCGTTCCGGCCCGCAGTTGATTTCTCTCCAATCCGTCATAAATGGCAGAGATGGGGAAATTGTTGGCAAGTTTGCTTTTCAAGACCATGCATTTATCCGCCGCCACAGCGGCCACTCCGGTGAGCCTCTCCGGCTGACTTTGAGTGAGGCGGACACACACCGCACACGGATGTGCGTGGGCGCTTAGGTTGAGGCTCCGGGGTTACAGCGGATGGTAATTGAGCGACTCCAAAGTTGGAGAAAGGTGAAGAAGCAAGGGCAGAAAGGTGAGTGAATTTTTACCTGAATCAGTCTTCTGACTGTATTTTTGACTCTGTCCGCGGATGATCAGGACAAAAACCAGCAGTAGGATGAAGATGAGGCCCACCAGCGCGATGACCACCAGGAACCACCACTCCTCGTAGAAGGGCGACACTTTGTGGGCTGGAAAACAATCAAGGTCCAACAAGGTTCACGAGATGAGCTGCCTGCCACTCGGGTCATGCGGCTTGCCTGAGACGGAGGGTGAGGGCAGGCTGGGCGAGCCATAGCCGTAGTCATTGACAGCGATGACACGGAAATCGTAGCTGACGCCTTCTCGTAGCAGGTCCAGGTTGAGTGTGTATGATGTGACTTCTTTTGGGATGTCTTTGATGAAGATGTCCCACAAACCTTCATCTTGAACACAACATCCATCATATTTGCTAATGGTCAAACACACGCATGTTGTTGGCTTTTCTAGGGCACAGGGCTTGCCAAGGAACTACGCTGCTGACCAATTAAATTATGGCAAAGCCATTCTTTGGAAGTCCCTTGTCTTACCAGACGGCCTCGATTCAATGACATATCGTGTGATGGGCGCGCGGCCTTGATCGCCACCGCTCCAGTGCATCGTGAGGGCGGAGCCGTAGCGGGTAAGAAAGGGTTCTCCCGGAGGGCCCGGTGCACCTTGGGGAGGAGGGGGGGGGGGGGTTTATTTGAGAACATGCTGGCAAGACCTTTTTGTTTTTTCTCAGAAAAGGCGGGATACCCTCTCCGGGCCCCGTGGTGATGTTGGCCTCCGCCTCGGGCCCGTAGGTGAGCGTTTTGGCGCGGATGCGGAAATTGTAGGTGACGGCGTCAGCCAGGTCCTTGATTTTCAGCCACAGGGGGCCGCCGCCTTTCACGTCCACTGTCACTATCTTACTGACACCTGGAGAGCAAGCAGAGGAGTCTGGAGAGGCTGCGTTCTGCTCAAACGTGCGCAAGTGATAAGCACCCTGTCCGGCGTGCAGCCCAGTCTCAGCTACAGTAGTTGGTCGTCTAAAGAAGATTATCGTCGCCAGCTATGGCTTCAGCGCTGCTCAGCTCAGCATTGCATCTCTGCCCCCAAATGAGTTTGCAATCATTCCTCACCATCAACCGGAGCGCATGGCTCGTAGACCAGGCGGTAGCCCTCCACAACGCCATTGGCCCGCTCGGGCTCGCCCCATGACACGTTGACTGAAGTGGTGGTCAGCTCGCCAAAGTGGATGAAGCTGGGAGGGCCGGGGGCTTGCAGAGGAGACAATCAAAACATGGTGAGCAAATATCAATATTCAACCAAGTGCACCCATGCACAAAACACGTTTTGGTCCATGAGCTTCAAGGAAACGTATGAGAAAAGTCCACGATATTGATCATTGAATCCAGGCGAAAAGTGCAAAAGTGACTTGGCTCTCTGGAGCGTGTGAGCCAGTCAGGCGTGAAAGGACACGAGCAGATCAATCCTGCCACGAGAGTCACCTGCTTGCTGAGTGCGCCCTCTAGTGGGCAGCGAACGGGGCCCATCGCCAGCCGCGTTGAAGGCGGCAACGCTGACCATGTAAGTGGTGTAGCCCGTCAAGTTCTTCAGCTTCACGCCCAGCTCAGGCACAAAGAGTGTGCGCAGGCGCTCGGTCTCGTTCTGCAGCGGAAACTCCCAAAAGTAAATCTGCCGCCCGTCAAAGAGAAGAGGCACAACAGGAATCGGCTGGAAAATTGCTCTTCAATTTCCTTGACAATTTCCAAAGCTTGGCATACAAAGAAACGCTAAATTTTAGCAAACCAAGCTCCAAATCACAGTTCCATTTCAAATGTTGGAAAAGATTTTGCTTCTTACAAACTTCGAGAAGTCTTCATAAGAAGAACCCTGACCTCAGAAGCCAGTGTGTGCCGTTCGCAACAAATGTTGCGAGCCAAGGAGGGAACCATGCAAGATGGCCAATTTGGAGCCGAGCGTGGAGCTGCTACCTTGTAACCTTGTAGGTCGCCATTCTGCGTATCCGCCAGTGGAGGGTCCCACGCCACATCCAGCTGGGTGGCAGCGGTGGACTGGACCACCACGTTCTGGGGCGACGCTGTTGGGACTACAACATTGCGCAGTCACAAATGTGCAAAGGGGAAAAAGCATGATGAGAGAAGACATACCTGCTTCGCCCACAAAGACCTCCTGCGGGGTGCTGCTCGGACCCTCCCCCACTGTGTTGTACACGCTCATTCGGATCTCGTACCGCTTGTGTTGACTCAGATCTATGAGAAGAGCCGAGATTAAAAAGGTTGAGGTAGACTGGCGATATGGGTTAAAAAAATCATTGGAAAATAATGACAGCGCAGATTGTGGAGATTAAAGTCCCGTACATGAATGAGAATCAACAACTGTATAGGCAATGAGATACAGTCGACAGCACGTAAATGGACGGAGGAGGGGGGAGGGGCGGGGATTTCAAACTTACGGTCAAGTTCGTACTGGGTGAGGGAGGATTGGCTCAAGTTCCTGATGCTGTAGGGAGCTGCGGGAAGAAGAAGAGAACAAATATACTTGACCTGCTTGCTCACAAGGTTGTCAAAATGTGGACTTCTTTCCAAAGGAACCACTATGGGCTATTTGGAGTCATTTCACCGCCTTTAGCCTCAGATGGATTCTCTCCAAAAGATGATCCTGTGGTGCGTTACCTCCCCGAATGGCGAAAACCTCCCCCCAAAAAACAACGGGTATGTCCAATGATCACGTTCAAGATTTGCAATTGGAATACCGACGATTGAAGCCAATTTCTCCCTTCGGATCGACGTCAGCAAGAACTTGTGTAAAAGAGCCATGTCAGCTGTGTTCAGAGTGAGTTTCTTCCTCCGTTTCTGCTCAGAAAACCTTCACGTAGCTCAAAGGTGTCATCACAAGTTTTGCATGACTTGATGTTCTTTTGTCCTTGTACCTTTGAAGGCTTGCTCACCGATGAGATGGGCCCAGCTGGGGGATGGGCTGTTGGCGGCGTGCAGCGTGAAGCTTTGCAGGCGCTCGTAGCGCAACTCTCTGTAGCGGAGCCGGAATCCCAGCAGGATGCCGTTGATGTGATCCTCAGAGGGAGACTACGGACACACAGCATCGCCATCACAATCCGAAATTAAGGGCTTAATTACGACTCGCACTACCTGCCAGCGGAGCAGCACGGATGTGGTGCTGTGCGGTGTTACGGACAGAATAGTCGGGGCTTTGTCTGGTGCTGCATGTGTAAACAAAAAGAAAAGAAATGCTTATCACTTTGGGGAACCCTGTTCTGCTTCTTTTGCATGTCATTTGAAATTCATTGGTGCCAGCCAGAACGGCAATCTTTCTCTTGGTGAGGACCACAACGGCAGCGGTCGATGCGGGCTCTCACCATCCTGCAGCGTGGTGACGGCCTCGCTCTCCTGACTGTACTCGCTGTCTCCAATGTCATTGGTGGCCTTGACGCGAAACTGGTACGACGTGAAGGGCTTCAACCTTTCAAGAAGAATTTCATTCAACTCAACTCTACTCGACTCGCATGCAGCAATTTGTCATTAGGAGCAATGCCAAGACAAAAAAGACCTCACACCATGACAGCTTCTTTGAATTTACCGTCCGCCAAATATGAGAACAAAAGACAACGAGGCACCTGTCCACTGAGTAGGCCTTGATCTGGTGGCTGACCGAGGTGGAGTGCATCGTCCAGTTGTTTCCCGGCAGCTCTCGATACTGCACCGTGTAGTAGCGCACTGGGGAAAGCCCGTCGCTGCCCGGCTCCCATGTCAGCAGCACTCGGCGAGCGCACACTTCCCGTTGCGGCGCCACGGGCCGGCCCGTGGGTTGGGGTCGGGCTGACCGGAACACCGGCGTGAGTGAATTGCGCTCTTCCTCTCTTTTGGAAGCTGCAGGAGCTCACCTCGTTTTTCCGTGGTGACCACCAAGGCCTCAGCGGTTTCGCCCCAGCCCTTCCGCGTTTGTGCGCTGAGGCCAAAGATGTACGCCGTTTCGGGCTTGAGGCCCGATGCCACGTACTGCCGCGCGCTCAAGCTCAGTACATTGACGGTGGTGTCGCTGCTCACCGACGAGTTGCCTCTGTATGTGATCTGATAGGCTGCAAGGACCAGCAGAAAGATCCTTGAATAAACATGACTTTGTTCCCTCATTCAACATCAACATCAAAGTCCAACTTCCATCCATCCATTTTCTGAACCGCTTAGTCCCCACGGGGGTCGCGGGCGTGCTGGAGCCTATCCCAGCCGTCATCGGGCAGTAGGCGGGGGACACCCTGAACCGGTTGCCAGCTAATCGCAGGGCACACAGAGACAAACAACCATTTGCACTCGCACTCATACCTAGGGACAATTTGGAGTCTTCAATCGGCCTACCAAGCATGTGTTTGGGATGTGGGAGGAAACCAGAGTGCCCAGAGAAAACCCACGCGGGCCCGGGGAGAACATGCAAACTCCACACAGGGAGGGCCGGAGGTGGAATCGAACCCGCATCCTCCTTGATCTTTGAAATTCTTTGATTCTACTTTATCATTTCTTATAGTTGCCTTGTGTATGAAATGGGCAACATAAAAAGCTGCCTTTCTTCCTGTGAAGATTGCAACTTTTTTTGTTGAAAAGAAATGTGACAAAATTCATTCAAGATGTTATTCTTGTAACACCATGACATTTTCCTCTTTGGCAGCTTTGTAATTCAGGCTGAGGAGACGTCCATCGTTCCTGGACAATATGAAACAGCACACCTTTCAAATAGAATGTAAAAAGGCGAGACCTTTGAGCTCACCCAGGATGATGCCATTGGGTTGGGAAGGGGGTTGCCAGATGAGCCTAACGGAGGTGGTTCTCACTTCGGGGAAGAGGATGCCGACTGGGGGGCCTGGCACTGCAATGCCACAAAGACTCATTGCGGTCATTATGGTCGGACATTCGCAACGAGCGGTCATGAAAACGATGGCCTTCTACGGATGCGCTCAGCAGACATCTTGATTGACATGGCTAACCACATAGTGCGTTTTCAAATGAGGGAGGGGAGCATTTTCAATGACCGTCATCAAGGGTCCTTTCCAAGATGGACGGCGCGCTGCTCCTCCCGTCTCCGATGCGGGTGAAGGCGAGCACCCGTATCTCGTAGAGCACATACTTGCTCAGCCCCGTCAGAAGAAAGCTATGGCTGCCATTGCCCTCCACCGTCCAGAAACTGGGAGCTGAGTCAGAGTCCTTCTCCTTGTAGAGAACCTGCCAGCGAACAGGAGATGCGCTTGGCCAAACACGTGCCAATTTTGGCTGGTCATAGGCCGGGTCAAAGCGGCAATATTAGCTGACCTTGTATCCGAGGATGGGTCCGTTGCGATCCGTCTCGGGGACCTGGCCCCAGCGCACCAAGATCCTGCTGGAGGTGGTGGCAAAGGCCGACACATTGGCGGGACCATTGGAAGGAACTAAAGCCAGAAAAGGGCAACTTTAGAAAGTCCAGTCCAAAACTTGGCGTGCACCACACCGCCCGCTCACTCTTCCTCACCGGACTCCCTGGTTCTCCCGTGGACCGGCGGGCTCCAGGGTCCCGACCCGATCCCATTGACGGCCTGAACCCGGACCTCGTACTCTGTCCACTCCTCCAGGTCCTCAATGGTGAACTCCCTCTCCAGCCGGTCGGCAATCATGTGCAAGAGGACACCTCCTTTGGCGCCAACTTTGGAGTACTGTACACGGTAGGCCACCAAATGGGGATTCCCGTTGTACTCCCACTTGGGAAGCGGCTAAGACGAGGAGCGTTTTCGGCATCATGGCGTACAGAATGTCAGCAAAAAGGATGAGCTGAGCGGTGGCAACTTACCAGCCAGCGGAGCCACAGACTGGTCTCGCTGGCCGTACGCAGGCTGATGTTGGCGGGGGAGACGTCCGGGAGGGCCTGCAAGGTCTGGATCTTTCGAGAAGGCTGGCTGGGGGGGCTGCTGCCCACAATGTTCACCTGCCGCATTCTGAACCTGCGTCCAGGACACCGTGTCATCAGGAGGCACAAGTGGAGGCAAAGCTTCCTGCAAGGTGCAAAAACGCAAAGCACAGCAGCTCTTTTCACCTGTAGAAGGTGTAAGGGTTAAGATCCAGCACCTCCATGGCACGGGCGTCCGGCTCATTCACCAGCTGTTGTACCATCAGCCACTCTTCATCATCACCAATGATGCCGATCTGCAATGCGTGTGGACAAACTTGTTAATGTTGGCAGTTTTCTGTCCATGTGACATCAGCACCGTGCGGGACGGGACAGTGCGGGTCGGAGCGGCCTACCTGAGCTTCCACCTGCCAGCAGGAAATAGATGTCTTGCCGTCGTAGCCCGGCGTGAACTGCAGGCTGACGGAGCGAGCGCCCATGTTGGAGACGGCCAAGTTGGTCGGAGGGCCGGGCAGCTCTGCAGCGGCAAACGACACGGGGGACAGCAGAGGAGGCGGGGAAAAACAAAACACAACTTATCAAGGCTACTGCCTTGAACTGTTCCCGTTTTTGTCTCGGTTCACCTCCATTTAGAAAGTGTCTTAAAGGGGACAGACTTTCTGGCAAGAATAGTCACATAATAAACTTCTCTCATCTGCCCCTTGTTGTCATGGAAACAAAGGCCAGAATTGCCATCTGGCCAACAGTAAACGAGGGTGGGCTTGGAAGGAAGCATGGCATGTGTTCGGTGCGTGCGCTGACCTGGCGGGACACCCGAGGAGATGGTGGAGGCGGACGGCTGGCCTTGTCCCTTGGCAGTCATGGCCGCCACCTGGATGGTGTAGGTGGTGAGTGCGGTCAGGCCCGTGACCTTGTACTCCTGAGTCAGGTTGGGCAGGTAGTGGGTCACACGCGTGTTGGTCCTGTTGAACTCCTCCCACGAGATGCGGTAGCCTCCAAAAACAAACACACCTCGTCTCAGGAATTCAGAGAGCGCTAGAGCGCTTGTCTTCCAACCCGGAAATCGGGGCCCAGTAAGACCGCATGAAAGCTTCCTTGAGTGAGACACTAAGCCCCCGGTTTGTTGCACCTCACGGCGTGTCATCGAGGGAGCGCAGTGAAGTGCTTTGAGTACCAATGGGCTAGACCAGTGGTTCTTAACCTGGGTTCGGTCGAACCCTGGAGGTTCGGTGAGTCGGTTTCAGGGGTTCGGCAGAGCCTCCACTGCAGAGGTCCGAACACACCTGATTTATTCCGTTTTTTTCCATGAATAATACGCCCCCATGTATAATACGCACCCTAAAAATGGCATGTCGATGCTGGAAAAAAGCCTGTACCCATGTATAATACGCACCCAAATTTTGACTCCTACTTAAGTCCGTAAACGTAAAATTATTTCAGAAAAAATATCATCTGTCAGGGTTTTCCAAAACTATCTTGATCATATGATTATGTTGGAATGTATGTAACCAGTAATAAATAACCTTGGTAGATTAGTTTTATGCTTATGTTGGTGTGTAACCAGTAATAAATAACCTAGCTTGTTCCATCCTACACAATGTCGTAAAACATCCCCTGCTCTGCTAATCTAGAGGTCAAGGGCTTTTTAACTTGTCTATTCAGTCTACTGTCACCCCCACCCTTTTTCTCTTAATAAAGATGCTCTTGTGGGAAGCGAGAGTCAGACGTCATTCGATCATTGCTGTACGCACAGTGACGAATGGACTCTCCGCCTGCAGGTGCTCAAAAAGACTTAACTGTCTCCCATGTGGTTCTTGCAAAATAAGTTAGAGTGAGCACCACCCTAACATCATCTTTGGGAACAACCGGATGTTATTCTGCCGGTCAGTATCACTGCGCATGCAGTAGCAAACTCGATAGCGAAGAAATATGTGAGACTCTCAACGGGATCACCAATATTTGAGTGATGTTCCAGTTATTTATCACAATTATTTATTATTATAATAATAATATATATATAATATATATAATATATATAATATATATAATAATTATTTATTTATTATTCACAATTGTCATGGTGATCTTTCTGGTGATTTCTTAACTAGGCTGGATGTATTTTTTTTTGTTGGCGTTGATTTCTCCGACTGTCCAGAAAGGCACCACCGCGATCAGTTGGGTTAAAATGAAAAGAGAGGAAAGTGACGTGCGGACATGTGAAAAAGGCGGCTCTGTATGGAAGTTAGAGGAGAAGTTGAAGAGGAATAAAAACACCCTTGGAAACCAAAACTTGTTTCGGATTTGTGTAGGGTACATTGTGACAGCAAACGAGCAGGTGATCGAGCAAGCGTCTGATACGAGAGCATTGTGTTCGTATGGAGCGTGTTTGAAGTGAACAGCAGAGAAGAAAGGAACAAGGCAAAGTGTTGAGAAATAAAATATTACCTGTAATACGCATTTTGTTATTTGCTGATTGAAACTGCTAATTAAACTGTGAATTGAAACTAATAGGAAGAAAACTGAACTCTCGCTCTTTATATAGCTCACGTGTCTTGCGCATCCGTTCTGCGCACACTGTAATGGCGGCCTCCATATGATATATGGGGTCTGCGATGGATATTAAAAAACAAACAATATTTGACAATAACACACCATCAAGGATTGCATCATCGCATCAAACGATGTGTCGGCAATTATGAATTTTACTGACTAAGTGTGTTGGGCAGGATGGCTGAATGCGATGCGCGATTGACAACAAACAAGAAGAAAGGTGATTTCAAGTTTTATTTCGAGGGAGATTTTCTTCAAAAATTGTTGTACCCATGTATAATGCGCACCCCAGATTTTAGGACAATAAATTACCGTTTTTTTTCATGTATATTGTGCGCAAAATTTAACTACCGTATTTTGCGCCCTATTAGGCGCACCGGGGTATAAGGCGCACCTTCAATGAACGGCCCATTTTAAAACTTTGTCCATATATAAGGCGCACCGGACTATAAGGCGCATAAAATAGAAGCTTTACTGCAACAAACTGAGGTTGACTAGGGTTGCGGTATGCACCCACTAGCCAATAACCAACGAGCCCTCTGTAAACAATTGCGTTTCTCAAACGATCTCCTATAAAATGATTGGAACTGACTAAAGTTCGATCTAACGCATTGGTACTACTTACCTATGTTTCCCTTCCATATCGCTCCGTAGATTTACTCGAAACATTCACAGAGCAGCCTATTTTGACATGAAATAGCCTCGCGCGTATAGCAGCTATCATTATAGCATTAGCCATCCGCAATTTCCTATGAGCCTCAGCTCGCAATCTCCCATGAGCCTCAGCAAAGTGTAAACAATCGGGTTTCTCAAACGATCTCCTATAAAATGATCAGAACTGACTAAAGTTCGATCTAACGCATTGGTACTACTTACCTATGTTTCCCTTCCATATCGATCCGTAGATTTACTCGAAACATGAACAGAGCAGCCTATTTTGACATGAAATAGCCTCGCGCGTATAGCAGCTATCGTCATAGCATTAGCCATCCACAATTTCCTATGAGCCTCAGCTCGCAATCTCCCATGAGCCTCAGCAAAGTGTAAACAATCGCGTTTCTCAAACGATCTCCTATAAAATGATCAGAACTGACTAAAGTTCGATCTAACGCATTGGTACTACTTACCTTTGTTTCCCTTCCATATCGATCCGTAGATTTACTCGAAACATAAACAGAGCAGCCTATTTTGACATGAAATAGCCTCGCGCGTATAGCAGCTATCGTTATAGCATTAGCCATCCGCAATTTCCCGTGAGCCTCAGCTCGCAATCTCCCATGAGCCTCAGCAGAGTGTAAACAATCGCGTTTCTCAAACGATCTCCTATAAAATGATCAGAACTGACTAAAGTTTGATATAATGCATTGGTACTACTTACCTATGTTTCCCTTCCATATCGATCCGTAGATTTACTCGAAACATTAACGGAGCAGCCTAATTTGAAATGAAATAGCCTCGCGGGTACAACAGCTATTCGGTGACGCCCCCTGACTACAGTTACCGTAATGTTGGGAAGCGAACCTTGTAATTTACTAGTCGTACTAAAACGTACTAAAACATTTTGGCAGAGCACTGTGTACAACCAGTATGGATCAACAAATTCATCAATTGATCCATATATAAGGCGCACCGGACTATAAGGCGCAGTGTCAACTTTTGGTAAAAATTTAGGTTTTTAGGTGCGCCTTATAAAGCGGAAAATACGGTACTTTATTTGATTTTTTCTCTCTATTTTTCATGTTTTGAATATGTTCAAGATAAAGATATCAAAGCATGTGAAGTGATCAACTATACTAAAAATAGCATGTGAAGTGGTCAACTATACTTGTAAGTAAGTGATGTGTCAATGATCAAGTAAACATTTATGAAAAAAAACATATATAAGTCGCTCCTGAGTATAAGTCGCCCCCCCACCCAAACTATGAAAAAAAAACGCGACTTATAGTCCAAAAATTACGGTATGTCATTTGTTGTGAATTCATGCATTCTGTTGGTTTTATTCTTTGAACAAGGTGATGTTTATGCACGGCTCATTTTGTGCACCAGTAAAAACATCTCTCTCTTGAAAAAAAAAAAGAATTCACTAAAAAGGGGTTCGGTGAATGCGCATATGAAACTGGTGGGGTTCGGTACCTCCAACAAGGTTAAGAACCACTGGGCTAGACAAATGGAAGCCCATTTACTCTTATTTAAAAAAAATAATAATAAAAAATAAAAAATACTCAATCACCTGTGAGAAGGCCGTTTTTCTCCCGAGGTTCCTTCCAGCTGACTTTGAGGGAGGTATCCAAGATGTCAGTGAAGCTGAGGTGTCCCACAGCACCGGGGGCTGGCGAACATTCAGAAGAGCGATGCCAAAATGACCTGTCAAGTCAGGACGCAAGCGAGCGGGCACCCTTACTGTCCTCGTGGGTGCGTAGCTTCTGAGGCGGGCTGCGCGGGCCGTCCCCCGGCGTGGTGAAGCACAGCACAGACGTGTAGTATTCTGTGAACTTCTTCAGGCCCGAGATATAGCCCACGTGGATGCTGTCTTGGAAGTTAGGGCGCGCCGTCACCACGGTCATCTCGCCGGCCCGCCCAGGTTCCCATGCCAACAGCTGGGGGAAGGGGACGGAGAAGTTTTGAGGTGATAAACCTAGCATCACCAACTCTGGTCATGATCCCTTAGTGCAGTGGTCACCAAACTACGGCCGTTTAATCCGGCCCGCCAACCCTGAACAAATTGTATTATTAAACTTTTTTTTTGGTCATTTTGCCTGCAATGACTGCGTTTCCCCAGTAGATGGGGAAGCGCTCGCCTGCGCATTTACTACCGGAAGCCGTGTCAGAAAGCTCGGTGCACACTCACAAGTGCGTGTACGTACGGACAGGGCGCACTCGCGCTCTATTTGTATCAGTCCCGAATTTAGAGCGTGGGCTGTGACGACAGCATTCTTATAATTCGCGCGCTGAGCTTTCAGATGCAGTTTTGCGTTAAAGCCACCCACAAACCTTCCCCTGGAATCCTTCCATTATAATGAGTCGCCCAAGGAAAAGCAAGGTGGACACAGTGCCGAGCGTTTAAAAGAGAGTGGCCAATTTGGCTCGACGTACGCGACGTGACGTTCAGCCACATGAACGTCAACATCAACCCGTCACAGATCGAGGTAAACGGACCAACACCTCGGATCGCGCCCAAGAATTGCCACAACAAATTTTACTCCAGAATATGACGCACTAGCAAACTTTAACAAAAAAGACAGCGGTGTCTACAAGCCTACTGGAACCTACAAAAGGATTATAAGGAAGGAACACAAGAACTTTAAGAGACTGCTCATATGTGTCAGAGAGATTCTGCTCTGACAACTGAGCTGAACTTTTATCTGTTAAGATTGTGCATGGCACAACAGAAAGTTAATGTTCCATGGCTTTTTTTTTCTATGAAGAACCCAGAGAGAGTTATTTAGTTATTATTTTTTTCCTGTTTTTTCTGTGAAGAACTCAGAGAGGGTTATTTAGTTATTAATTATTTCATTAATAGTGTTATTATTTGTTTCCTGACTTTTTTTCTGTAAAGAACCTGGAAAGGGTTATTAAATAACCGTTATTTGGTTATGTGTGGCTTTCTGGAAAACAATAAATTTTTTAAGCTCCCCTACGATCATCACACTTTTTCTATTACAAACTGACGCCGGCACCCCATCAGAGAAGGGAAAAGTTATGTGGCCCTCACAGGAAAAAGTTTGGGGACCGCTGCCTTAGTGGCTTGCGCCCTAGCTCACCTTGTAACCCTGGTTGATTCCGTTGACAAACTGCGGGCTAGGGGCCCTCCAGGCTAATCGCATGGCGGTGGAGTTGACTGGCTCAGCTCGCACATTTCCCGGCGGCACGGTGGGCACTGAACGGGACCAAAAAAGATGAGGAGGAGACGGAGAAAGCCCATCGTTGACACAATCAGGCCATCGGTGTGCGAGCTGTTGCCTCAGGCGCCTTTCCTGCAAACCCTGTGACACGTCCCTCCTGACGCAAGGCCGCAAAGAAGGTGCTGGCAAAGTCGAGTCACGAATGAAGCCGCTCGGTGCCATCTCCAACCCGGATAAACGTGCATCGCTACTGCATGTTTGATGGCGACAAATGAACCAGAGACCTGCTCCAAAATGTGTCCGTTGCCTTTGGTCGACAGACAACCCACCGGGATGACGAAATGAAAAGTTCGACTTGGCAAGGCAAAGAAGGAGGAAATGGGATGTTGACCTTTTTTGTACTTTTGAGGAATCAAACGATTGGCTTTTGTTCAACAACTGTGGCATAAGAGTGCCACATCAGCGACACCATCCACTTTCATTTGACTCTGAGCGGATTTAGCAGCATCGGCTCCAAAAGCAAAGGTATATGTGCAAACGGGACGGACGGTGTTCCAACTGCGGACGTGGTACTCACCTCCTTGCAGTGTCCATTCGGTCACCTTGTGGCTGTAGGCGCCCCTGCCCGCCCCGTTGTAGGCCGCCACCTCTATCTCGTAGTTGGTCCAGATGATGAGGTCCTCTAGCAGCAGGCTGCTTTGCTCCGGGCTGGTAATGTTCTTTATCTGACAGTCCACGGGAAGCCCAGACAGACAGTATCTGGCCAGGCGGGATCGGGGGCGGGGCAGAGATTGTGAACCAGCCGTCGCAAAAATTGTGCTAAGCGCTAGCTAGCTTTGCTAGCAAGCTATGCTCGCAAGCAGCTGTTTTGTAGATTGTCAACATTTCTTTCCAAAAGTGTCCAAATACTTGTTTCAAGCCGTTTATTGCCATTTAAGTGTTGCCATGCTAGCTCGCTGCTAACACAAGCTAAATTAGCGAGCATGTCGTCATAACTGTGACTCACTAAGCCGCTTGCATTTCAACAAAAGCGGGGTAAGACCATTTGCGATCAGATTCTTTTGACTTGCATAAGTCAAGACGGCGGTGTCATCAAAAGACGATGACAAAGGCACAAGGGGGCTCGGTGACAGGTGGTGACACGAGCATCGACAGGCAAAGGCAAGCCGGCTCCTACCTAATTACGTAGCCCTGGAGCGGTCCGTTCTGGTGGCTCTCGAGGGGCGGCTGCCACTGGATCATGATGGACTGATTGGTACGGCCGCTGGCCATCACCGTCTGCGGGGGCGCGCTGGGGGGCTCCTCTGGAAGGGTGAGGCTGGAGAGAAGCTGCTCAGCTTCGCCCCAATAGCGCTGCCCCATTCCTTCACCTTGGCCAAAACTTACCGCTCGCTCTCTTTGCTGAACTGCCCTCGGCCGACGTCGTTGACTGCGCACAGGCGGAATTGGTAAGAGCGCGCCGGGATGAGGCCGCCCACCACCACCCCGGTTGACTCCGGCTCCTTGTCGGCGATAAGCACCGTCCATGGAGCGTCTGACCAAAAAAAAAAGTGAAAAGTCCTCAAATCACATTGCAACTGTGCTGACATGGCAGACCTTTTTAAATGCCCAAACTAAGTTTGGCTCTTCTAGTAGGCTGGATTTTTAGAGAACCGAATGACGGCTGTAACAACATTTGAGTCTCGCCTATATAAACTCACCAATGCACTTTGCCCCAACGGTGCTTATGGCTAAGTGACACGTTCAAAAAAGTAGATGAATTGCGACATCCTTGCGTGATTTATCTTGCTGTCAGTCACTTTGCCTCACGCATAAGCCAGCCAGTGGCCAAGCCAAAAAGCACATCCACTCACTGTTCTCTGACACTTCCACGACGTAGCAGAGGAGTGGGCTGTTGCCGTCAAAGGCCTGCGCCCACGTTAGGTTGATGGTGCGCTTCTCCGTCTGGCTCAGCACCGCCACGGGGTTTTCGGGCGCGTGAGGTAGTTGCCTGAATCCGTGACAAGACAGGCACACATGAAATTAGTGCGCTGGCCGGCTTGACTGGTGGCCGAGAGGCGTTTGGTGAATTCCAAAAGAGGGACTGGAGCTAAGCAACAACAACTTCAATGAATTCAATAGACAGTGAGTGTGAAGTAGCAAAAAAGACCGCCCAACCCCTCTTTAAGAAGCGATTGATTCTTTTTGTATGAATTGATCTCAGTCAAAGCGTTTTGGAAAACACATCAGCGGGCGGGCGGACAGGCTGCTGGGGACGGATGAACATCTGTGGCACACCTGACTCTGAGGTGGGCGCTGCGGGAGTCGTTGCCACCCACGGAGGTGACGCGGCATGTGTAGGTCCCAATGTCGCCGGACCAGGTCTGGGAAATGTGGAGGGTGCCCTCGCTGTCCAGTCGCAGGCGGGGCGACACCGTCACGTCCAGCGGAGAGCTGCTTTTCTCCCAGGCGTAGCTCGAGCAAAAAAAGTGGCAGAATTTTGAACGGAAGACATCTTTGCTCTGCTGCCACATGTAGCCGCGGCCCGGCCCAGCATGGGCCGGCCCAGCCTGGAGCCGTCGGTGACCGAGTGGTTCGTCAGAGAGCAAAAGTGTTTTGGTCGAAATCCATTATTGTCAGCTGAAACCAATGCTGTCTGGCGGCCCAGCGCCTTGATCAATTTCCACTGTCAAATGGGCATGCACATGCAGTCACGTGCACGCGCACACACACACACACACACACACACACACACACACACCTTCGTTTGTGTGCGAGTGTGTGTGTGCATGACTCCGTGAGCATGTATGTGCAGGGCTCCCGCACACGAGCTAGGGAGATGCAGTAATTAATTGCAACTGTTGGGGCTAATCTCCTTGGCACTGACACACAATCAATGCCACTGGGCCCAGTGCCGACGCACACGCTCATCGCTCTAACTACACATGGCATCATTGGCTGTGACAGTTGGAGAGGAGATTGAGCGCCCATTTGGCAAACTGATTAAATGCAGCTGCGATAAGCCGTGCTTGTTTTCCACACAAACTTTATTCTGGGCTACCTGATGCTGACGCGGGGGTCGTGGGTGACGCCGCAGGCCATGAGCGCCTTGGTCCCCTTAATGACGCTCTGCTCTTGCGGCGGCTTGCTGATGCGGGTGCGGACTACATACACACACACACAAACACACACACGCACAGAGGGAAAAAGAGCGGAGAGGTCACTTCGCCTTTGATCGGATTGCACTGCGATGCAGTCTCATTGAACGCCTGCCTCGGAGCCTGTTTGACGTTTCTTCCTTTTCAAAGACATTCCAAGTCGAAGCCAATGAGTCAAATGAAGCAAACGCCAAAAGTCCACACTTTTAGCAACGTCTGTTTTTGGCATCACAACTAAATTATGTTCTGTGATGGCTGGCAAGAAGGAGCGGTGGATGAAAAAGTTACCGTTTTTTTCCGTGTATAGTGCGCCCCCATGTATAGTACGCACCCCTAAAAATGGCATGCTGATGCTGGAAAAAAGCTTGTACCCATGTATAATACGCACCCAATTTTTATGAATTTTTTAAAAAAAAAAATTAATTTTTTTTTTTTTTTTTTTTTAAGTCCCAATGATCGTCACACACGCAGGGAGGCAATGGGTCCCATTTTTATAGTCTTTGGTATGGTCTTAACTAGGCTGGATGTAATTTTTTTTGTTGGCGTTGATTTCTCCGACTGCCCATAAACGCACCACCGCGCTCCGTGCGCATGGAGCGTGTTTGAAGTGAACAGCAGAGAAGAAAGGAACAAGGCAAAGTGTTGTGAAATAAAATATTACCTGTAATACGGATTTAGGTAGAGAACTGAACTCTCGCTCTTTATATAGCTGACGTGTCTTGCTCATCCGTTCTGCGCATCTGTAATGGCGGCCTCCGTATGATATCCGGTTTGCGTGTGTGCGAGAGCGAGAGAGAGCGAGAGAGAGAGCGCGCGAGAGAACCGTAACCGCTCAACCGTAGCGCGCCGCCGACCGCCCAACTGCACCGGGCTGGTCGATTATTGTGACAGAGCCGTCGCTGAAATTTAGAAGATATTTTTAAAGTCCTGATGTACTTTCTAAAATTTAAGTGGACCTCAGTGCGCACTGCGCAGGGAGCTTAATTTGGTGCGGTCGCGCAACCGCAGCGCGCCGGGCGCTCACTGTCGCATTGCTTAAAGAGCGCCTTTGTGTTTTAGGATGAACAGCAGAGACCAAAGGAACAAGGCAGTGTTGTGAAATAAAATATTACCTGTAATACGCATTTTGTTATTTGCTGATTGAAACTGCTAATTAAACTGTGAATTGAAACTAATAGGAAGAAAACAACTCTCGCTCTTTATATAGCTGACGTGTCTTGCGCATCCGTTCTGTGCATTTTATTTCACAACACTTTGCCTTTCTTCTCTGCTGTTCACTTCAAACACGCTCCATGCGACCGCAATGCTCTCGTATCAGACGCTTGCTCGGTCACCTGCTCGTTTGCTGTCCCGTGCGCGCACGAAGCGCGGTGGTGCGTTTACGGGCAGTCTGAGAAATCAACGCCAACAAAAAAAATTACATCCAGCCTAGTTAAGACCATACCAAAGACTATAAAAATGGGACCCATTGCCTCCCTGCGTGTGTGACGATCATTGGGACTTTAAAAAAAAAAAAAAAAAAAAAAAAAAAAAAAATTAATTTTTTTTTTTTTTTTTTGTACCCATGTATAATGCGCACCCCAGATTTTAGGACAATAAATTAGTTAAATTTTGCGCACTATACACGGAAAAGAACGGTAGCTTCTGTCGCGCCAGCCAACGTCCAGTGTGGTGACAGTTTATTGAAGGAGCATGGCTCCGAGATCCAGACGACTACATTGGCTTCTGGCTAGCCCATGATGGAATGAGCGATGAGTTTCCCGCTCACCCCACACCAGCAGGTCGGCGGAGGCTTCGTCGATGCCTCTGGAGTTGCTGGCCATGCAGGTGTAGGTCCCCGCGTCAAACAGGTGGGCCGGACTGATGAGCAGGCTGCCCGACTCCAGCAGGGCGAACCTGGGCAGCTGCACTGAGCCACTGGCCAGCACGCGCTCGCCTGGGAAACGCAGCGCAGCACAGCGCTGACGAGCGGCCCACTTTTTCACCTCGTGAGTCGCCAATTGTTCCATGTTGGGCTTATTCATGCGAGGCCGTTTTGCAACTTGCGGGCCATTTCAATTCATTTGGACAAAAAGTGACTTGACATCCAGCGTGTAAATGTGCACGAGCGGGATGCGCACCTTTCTGCCAGGTGATGGCCGGCCGCGGCGCTCCGGACGTCAGGCAGTGCAGGATGACTGACATGCCGTCAATCACGGCGCTGTCAGCCGGGCCGGCTGTGATGTTGGGAGCGATGCCTGACGTGAAGCACACACAATAAAATGAGAAAGAGTTGATGAGAATGCAGATGTCAGCTTTAATAGACTTCACAATGACACAAAGGCACCAGCGTCCGTCATGTTTCCGTCGCTCCGAGAAAACCATCCAGAGCACCTCTATGGCAGTGGTACACCTCCGTGTCCATCTTCGAGTAGCTTGATGGTAACATTGATGCTCTTGTGACAGCACGCATCTTGCGTTTAATGTTTGAAAGAAGCGTTTAATGTTTTGGGGACATGACTTGATTGCAATTAAAGACCGACAAATTCAGGGCTACGCAGATCCTGCTCATAAGCCCCGACACCCAAAAAAAAGAAAAACGAATACTGACTGGTGACAGCGAGATAGGTGTTGGTCTGGATCTCGCCGGCCAGATTGCGGGCGAAGCACTGGAACATTCCGGTGTCGTCGGGCAGAAGGCCGTTGATCTGCAGACTGCCTCCCGCCAGGATTTTGTACCTGGGGGTCTTCAAGGGGCTGATGGCTGCCGCGTCCTTGTACCACATGATGTCCGGCTGAGGCGTCCCTGCACCCACACGCACACGCCAACTCGCTTTTCCCGCTTATTGGACTTGACAGCTCGATGAGCCTCGAAAAGACCAGACCTCGAGCCTGACAGGGGATGTCCACCACCTTCTCCATCTCTGCAGCAATGCGGCTCGGCGGCTCTTTCACAAACAAAGGATATTCTGGTAGAGGGAGGAAATCAAATGAGCAAATGTTGAGCCATCCACACAAAGGTCCATTAGCCACATGCTAAAATATCAGGTAACGGCCCGCACAGAAGCAAAAGGAAGTCTAAAGATTCTTCTATTTGAACATGCGCAGTCGCGATACATCCAGACGGCGCATACAACACTGCTCACGGGCATATCTTCTTTATCCTCTGTGGAGAACGATAAATCGCAACTCTTTTGTGACGCTCTTCTGTATCTCATCACCCAATCAATGTGGAATTGATTAATTCTTTACAGTTCATCCGATGATGTCACTCCTATAGGATTTACAACTGTCACGGGAAGCACGGGACGGCACGCGTACCGAGCACGTGCAGAAAGGCACCGGCGGTGGCTGGTGGCACGCCGCCGCCGCCGCGGAGCGTCGCCTCGCACTCGTAGTAGCCTCCGTCGCCGTGTGTCGGCTGGCTGATGACCAGACGACGGCCGAAATCTCGAATTCCCGCGTGGAGCACCGCGCCGTCTTTCTTCCATGTGATGTCCATCTTGACCAGCGGCCTGCCAGGTGAGGAAAAACTTTATTTTTATGGTCCGAATCGATGACGTGGCTCCCAGCAAGCAAAGTGATGCATTGGGCTTTCTCAACGAATGCAGATAATTGTCAGGGAGGTGCGAAATGGAACGAAGTGGAAAACCAACAAAACAAGTGACCCACTTTAGCAAAAGGGGTCTGTGCTCATTGAAATGACAAAAGCATCATTGTGCTTAAAAATGTCCTCAAAATTCAAGGATTAGCAGGGCTGGGGATGAAAATAATACGAATGGGGACAGAAAAACAATCAAGTTCAGCTGTTCAGCGAGATCACTCGCTGCTTGCTTGAATCGACCCTGCAAGTATTTGTATAAGCTCAGCAGTTTGCTGCGAAGAAGCGACTGACATTGTGGAAGGCGTGCGCCTGTGTGCGTGTGCGTGTGCTACCGAGCGTTGGCGACACACTCCAAGATGGCTTCGTTCCTGCCCGCCGTCACGCTGGTGTTCTTTGGCGGGACGAGGATGGAGGGGGCAATGGGGTCCGCGGGGCCTCCCATTTCTATCACACACACATCCATCAAGCACTCAACTGGTGAAATGAAAGGCTGGCAAATAAAATTGGGGTGCGCAGACTTACCCTCCACAACCAGCGTGACAGGCTGACTGGTTTTGTTCTCGCCGTTCTTGTCGTTGACGGCCTGCGCGTAGTAGCGGCCGGCGTCGGGCGCCACCGTGGACAGGACCACCAGGGTGTTGTCCATGGTGATGGCGCTGAGGAACACAAAAGACCAGACAACAACACACAAACGATGTGTGTGTATGTCTTGGATTAAACATGCAAAAAAAGAAGGAAGAAAAAAAGAGTTTACTAAACACACACAGAGGTAAAATCTGAGGTGGCTCACATGCGTCCGCTGGAGGGGATCTTGCGCCCGTCACGGAACCAAGTGATCTGGGGGCTGGGGAAGCTGTGGATGCGGGGCGTCGGGATGAGGGCACCGTCGCCCTGCGACACCGTTTGAGAACGCTGGGCCTCCACGAAGCCGCTCATGTCTACAGGAGGACGTACTCAGGAGCCGCGCCACCTACGTACGCCAAGTGCGTGAAGCGGCCCACTTACACGCCACCCGGACTTCAGTGCTGCACTGCATGACGGCCCCCACTCGGTTCCTGACGATGCAGCGGTAGTGGCCGGCATGGGATCGCTCCAGCGAGGGTATCAGGTACCTGAGGAGAGCCAGAGATCGCACACTTGGGGCAGCTACCAAATGGCCGCCGCTCCTTTTTGGGCTCTGGGATCAGGGCTGGGGAGGAATAGCAAGCAGAGGGAGCAGTGCCAAACGGGAGGGGTGAGGCGCACGTGTGCATCACGACACTACGCCGCTTATTTTTGATTGTCATTCTCAATATTAGCAACATTTCTCTCATAAGATGACAATTTGATTCTCAAAACCTTGGCCCTTTCTGAATATAACAACATTTTTTTTTCATGGAAAAATGCCATTTTGGAACCACACAATGATTTTCCTTTCATCTAATGCAGTGTTTCCTAACCTTTTTTCATTCACGGCACACCTTTTCATTGGAAAAAATCTTGAGGCACACCACCAACAAAAATCTGTTAAGTGTTACACCAGCTTCTATATTAAAGTCAGTTATATTACAACAAAAGATGTAAAGTTCTATTCCTATATATAGAGAGTCGAATAATTGAATAAAAATAAATACTAAGTATTCTCTAAATTGTATTTCTTTTGTAAATAAAAGTGAGAGTTGTTGAAAAAAGATTTTAGACAGTGTAAGGAGTAAACTATTGAAAGTGATTGTGATCATTTGAAAATCAAACATGAGAGTCTCACGAATTGGAGCTCGCAGGAAGCAAATAATAGGAAGTGAAGAACAAAGATTTATTGAGCCTCAGCCGGGTAGTCAGGAGTTGCTCGCCTGTATTCCAAGGAAAAGCGGGTGAGCGCGCTGCCGTTGTAGATCCACTTGAACTCCAGAGGCCAGCTACCCTCCGCCATGCAGGTGAGGACCAGACGGTTGCCCTCCAGCTGAACCTGGACCTGAGGGGGCTCCATCTTGAAATAGGGCGGCACGTCATCTACTGGACACACAGAGTGTACAACACCCACACAATCGCACCAGTTCTCAGGACGCCAGTTCTCCTGGTGAGAACCCACCCTACCTCCCTTCGCCGCACCCATTGAGGAGCACGCTGTCACAGCCTTTTTGGCATGTTTTTTTAAACACATTTCTGCTTCTCGTGGCCAATCGCCACTTGGAGTGGAGTTCATCCACGCCTTCTAATTTCTAGTCTCGTGTGTCGCATTGCGTGTTTTGTTGTCATGGTGTCCGTTAGCGTCTCTGTCCCACATCTGTAGTCTCGCCCCTTCCCGCCTGTGTTCTACCCATCATCATTTTAATCACTGTCACCTGCCCCTAGTTACCCGTCTTGTATTTAGGCCCTGTTCGCGTGTCACCCCCTGTCGGATCATTCTGTTTGTCCCGTTTTCCCTGTTCACTCCGTCTGAGTCTTCCCACGGCTGGTTTGACATTTTTCTTGAAGGCATAGCAAGGTTGGAAGTGGGCCTGGCTTAATTTAGAAAGTGGGGCAAAGACTAATCCAGGAAAATAAACAAAGGCGCCTAAGTGTTAATTCCACAGGGCCCCAGGTCGTTAGCATTAATAGTGCATGCGTGCTATGCCACCTGCCGGGATTGTTTACACTTGGCAGGATAATGAGATCTAATTAGGAGATAGCGTAGCGCAGGGAAACAAGATTTTACAGGAGCTGGGTTGGAGACCATCACCTGCACATCCTCAAGTCTCGCCGGGAGAGGGAGGGAGGAAGGGTGGTAGCGCTAGCGGACGCATTCCTCATCGCCTATGGCTTGCGGCTCTCTCTTCAAGGAGTGCGCCTGTACTCCATAACCCATCCGCTTTTTTCAAATCTCGTCGAACGTCCAAATTGCAGCGCTCTGGCTGGCCAGCATGCTAATGTCCTTTTCTATGCGTGCGCACAAGGTAAGATATGTGTGTGTCAGCGAGGGCTGCCGATTGCGATTCTTATCAGCGTGGCAGAGTGGCAAGCCACAATGCTCCTTGTTTGAGACTTGAAAATCTGGCACCAAGTCAAGCTGGCTCCAACGACGTGATGTTTTTCTAATTAAGTTCTTAAGCCTGCACTCCAGCTAAGGTCGACCATTTTCCGCTGCCTTTCGAGCCGAGGGGAGGAAGATTAAGAAGCCCAAAGCTCAGCGTGTCCAGTCGACAAGTTTTCTTAAGTGCGTCAAAAAGCCAAGGTTAGAGCGTGTTTGGAATTTCACAATGAGAGCCAGCACATTTGTTGACAATGCTAAAGAGCTCACACGTGATTCCGCAGCGGACGTCAACTGCCGTGCATCATTTTGGCCTTGGCGCCTGCTCTGCTAAAATAAAGCACACAGCCTCTCCAGGTTTTTTTCATGGCCATTGTTTCTGCTCCAGCCAGCTTGAAATCAAGAGCACAATGCATTCCCGCACAGCCCGCGCCACACAGCAAGCTCATCAGCGCCTGTTCTCTTCACTTTGGACAGCATGAATAAAACAAGTCTTCAACGATGCAGAGTGCACGGCCACATCGCTGTCATGAAAGCTTCAAAACATCAGCGCCAGCACCCTTGGCGCAGAAAAAAAAAAAGATCTTTTCCTCTCCAAAACTTGTCCACCTCACGTTTGTTGACATTTACGACCGAGGATTCCACCAAGAGCGACCGTCCTCGTCTTTCAGTTTCCCGCAGTCTCGTTTTTTGATTCGAGTCAGACGCAACATCGGACACATATCCCGGCTTTGTTGAAGCAAACGTGTCATTTTTCACTTTGTGGCTCGGGCTGTGGTTCAAATGGGGGGATCGCATATCCACCGTCGTCAGGTCCGGCCGCAACAGGAAAAACGCCAACCTTCACAGCGACTCGAGTGGCATTCTGAAGGCCATCCGTGGGCCACCGCCTGGCAGTGAGCGTCACAGCGGAGGAGGAATTGTTTTGGCACATTTGTCTGCAAAACCTCCTCTAACTGTTCCATATCAACATTTAGACAACACAAAGACAAAAGTCAGATGTCAATTTTTGTGTGCGTGCGTGCGTGGGGGCAGCGTGCGGCTGGGCGTTTACACACAGCTAATCCCATTGATCCCCCGTTTGACTGTCAGCTCTTTCCGAGCTACCGGTCGCCGCGTCCGGGCAGCTTCCCAAACAAAACACAACAATTCCCCCTCCCCCGGGACGCCATTTTCAGGATGCTTTAAAACGGCTTCTTCAAGCGACGAGTCCAGGGAGTCACGTGACATCCAGACGTCAAATAAAATGAACAGTGACGCTTTGCGTAGCAACGGACCTCTCCACTCCTCCACGTCTGAGGGAATCTCGCTCTTGGTCTCGTCATCCTGAGCCGTTGGCCAAAGGGGGACTCTTCAAATTCATTTGAGAACATTTCCGTTGTGCCCTACGAGGTGGACGGTTTTGGCGCTCCACTGAGCCAATCCAAGGCCTGGTGAAGCCAAGAGGTGTTCTTCCGTTATCATTTGTCACCAAGTTGGAAGCGCCGCTTCTTTTCCCAAAAGATGACCCCCTTCTTCTCATTTCTTGATCATCAATGGATTCGGGAATCTGCATTCGATCTCATTTTGCACATGTTGATTATAGTGCGTGTGGATGGATGTGTGTGTGCTTGCACGCAGGCGTGTGTGCGTGTGTGTATTTGCAAGCCCGTCGACGCTTGTCCTCATATAGAAGAATTATGACGGGCCGCCTGCGTTAGAGGCGGGCACTTTTAATCACACGCGGATTGCCGGCCCTTTAAACCGATGCTTTTTATGTGTAAGCGTGGCGGATTAGCGGAAGATTTACAGCTTTGGAAATGGTCAACAGCTGTCGGGCCGCACGGTAGCGCGCGTCCAGAAATTCCCGGCGTCAATGGAGAGGAAAGTCAAAAGACAGGAAGGCAAACGCCATCGTTTTGATTCCGAGGCAAGGAAATGATTGGTAGGCGCACCGCCGAGACTGAGAGTGAGGGACCAAACAACCAGTCGTTCTGAGAAAAGCTGAGGCGAGGTCGGACAGACACGTTGCTGCTCACCGCTGCCTCTGATGAGCATCGCAGCAGATGGAAGACGGACCTCTCCGTTTCCAGCCTCCTTGAATGCTTTACGTGTACGGCTACGCGTATCAACCGAGTACGCCACAACTGTCGACCATTCTCAAAAGTGTCACACCTAAAGCGGGCAAGCCAGCGAGCGGCCAGCTTGCTACCATGTAGTAGTAGAAGTGTCAGGAAGCTAACGCGGCAATCTAAACTTGTCGCACATCCAAAACATACAAAGACGTCGCTCGTCAAGCAAACTCGCAAAGTACGCAAGCACTGAACCTCAACTCCATGCGGCACTTCTTGGCCCACCCGAAAGAAAGATGTTGCCCCTAAAAGCCAAACAATTTAGTTCATCCTTTCAAGGCGGCAAAACCCGCGGCTTGTAACATTTGGAAGAAACCTGCCCGTGAAATTGGAGTTTCCCTCCAAATTTGACGAGCTTTGCCAAGTATTTAGGGACCGCTATTCTCCCGAGCCTCAACAAATGTACGCCAACCTTGCAAGAGCCAACGCCAACGTACGTCATTCTATTCCACCTTGATTTTAATCGCCTTCATTGGGAACAGCTACCTACTCAAATTGTCAATCATTTGATGTTGGTGGTATTATCTCGTCTTCGAAGCTTTTGGCTGATCTGTTGATGGTGACATGGAGGGGCAAAAATGCAATGCAGTGCAATGCGTTTCAAAGCAGCTGGCTGGCATTTGTTGAGCAGTGATTTGCACTCAATCACGTCTCATTACATTGCTCAGCTCTGTCTAATGTTGTCCGAGTAAGAGTGTTTCAGTGGCTTGAAAACAAACCATTGCTAGCTTCATTCAATTCCGCAAAACACTTTCATTTAAATACGAAGAAGGAAGGAAGAAAATGTTAGAGATGTTATGGTGGGTTGTATGACGTCATGAGGGACAGGCGCCAGTTGAACACAGACACAGACTTGAGCACCAGCTGTCGTCCTGGGTCTCATTCATATATACACACAAACATGGTGTCAGAAGCGCCTGGACCCGACCACAGTTTGGCTGGATGGCGCTGTGCTTCACTGTGCGGCCAGTAAAAGAAGGAGAAGAGGGACAGACGGACAGAAACCCTACGGAGAGTAATGGGTAATGAATGTCGTCACATATACAAGCATAACTTGGGACTCACGGCAGACCAAGGGAAGGATGTAAAAGTTATTATTGAAGCTTTGGAGGAGTACCGTTTTTTTCCATGTATAATGCGCCCCCATGTATAATACGGACCCTAAAAATGGCATGTCAATGCTGGAAAAAAGCCTGTACCCATGTATAATACGCACCCAAATTTTGACTTTTTTTTAAGTCCCAATGATCGTCACACACGCATCTGGGTGTGGTGAAATTTGTCCTCTGCATTTGACCCATCCCCTTGTGATTTTTATCCATCCCCTGGGGAGAGGGGAATCATTTGGTGATCTAACCCACCAGTGCACACAATGGATGGCCCGCTGCCACGTCCCCCGCCCAGGCAGGAGCGTCCGGACAGAATTCGAAATCAGACCCCGAACACGTGCAGATTCTGCAGCAACACGCGCAGGCATGGGCGTGATTTTTGCCCAGCCTTTGGAAAAAACTGTAGGAGTTGTGGGACCGCAAATCATTTTGCCAAAGTTTGCATGAAGAGGGGCCAAGCCACAAGACAGCTACACGCGGCAGACGGTGAAGTACCTGAGGACATGGACAGGTCTGACATGGAGGCACACATTTACACAGCAGAGAGTGTAGGGGCAGTTCAGGGGTGAGGGAAGAAATGGTTTGTTAACTTAAAAAGGAATGGTGGGTTTCAGAGGTGCCAGATAGATTCGGGGGCCACATGTAATGTCATGAGCATAAAAGACATGAGGAGACTTGACCCTGGGGCAAAGCTACTACCTATATGATATGAGATGGCGGACAAGATGGCGGCGCACGCAGTTGCAGCGGCTCAGTGCTCTCCCGATCTATGCATTGTTTGTTTTTTGTTAGTGTTTGTACCCACTGTATGTCGATCATACACAACCTACAACCGGCAGGAGCTCCTCAGGATAGGTGTTTGCTGCGAGTTGAGTATCGCGGCGGAGTTTCACCGCTCGCAAAACATACCGGAGGATATCATCAGGCGCCCCGGCTCCCCTTGGATCACCATCCCCGCTGGGAGGAAGCGAAGGCAGCGCAGAGAGAGGAGGCAGAAACGAGGCTGCAGGGCCGGCGCGCTAACCAGGCTACGGAAGCGGCCGTTCAAACCACCGCTCCCTGGCCTGTTTCTTACCAACGCCAGGTCTCTTTCTAACAAGATGGATGAACTAAGGCTACAGATGTCTGCGAACCAGACCGTGAAGGACTGCTGCATGGTACTGATCACCGAAACCTGGCTTCATCCACTCATACCGGACTGTGCTATCGAGCTAGCAGGCTACACCACAGCGTCATGACAGGACTGAGAACTCTGGCAAGAGCACGGGGGGGAGGCTCTGTATGTACGTCAATAACAACTGGTGTACTAATATGGTGACTGTAGACAGTCACTGCTGCCCGGACCTGGAGTATGTGACTATTAAATGCAGGCCCTTTTACCTCCCTCGTGAATTTACCGTAGTCATGACGACTGTTGTTTACATACCTCCGGATTCTAATGCTAAGCTAGCTATTGAACTATTACATGGCAGTATTAGCAGCCAGCTGACCAGTTATCCTGACGCAGTCCACATCATGGCTGGGGACTTTAACCATGTACATTTGAAAGCAGCACTCCCTAGTTTCCACCAGCATGTTAAATGTGCCACTAGAGGAGTTAACACTCTGGACAAGGTCTACTCCAACATTAAGCTAGGCTACAGGGCAAAACAGCTACCTCACCTGGGCCAGTCTGACCATATGTCACTGCTATTAATCCCGGCATATACCACCATCAGGAGATCAGCTCCTGTCATCACTAAAACTGTTAAAACCTGGCCTGATGACGCCTCTCAGCAGTTGCAGGACTGCTTCGACAGGACTAACTGGGACATCTTCGAACACCGGGACTTGAACGTGTTCACAGACAGTGTTCTGTGTTATATCAAGCACTGCACAGACACTGTCACAGTGGACAAGCCTATACGGATATACCCCAATCAGAAGCCCTGGATGACCCGGGAGGTCCTTCGGCTGCTGGAGGAGAGGGACATCGCTCTGTCCCTCAGGTCTGAGGACGGGGCTCTCTACAGCACAGCCAGAGCCAACCTGAGGAGAGGCATCAGAGAGGCCCAGCTTGCCTACAAAAAGAGGATTGAGGATTACCTGGACAGCAACAACAGCAAGCAGGTGCGGCAGGGAGTTCAGCATCTCACCAACTACAGAACCACCATCGGAGCTGCTGAAGGGGACGCCTCACCGGCAGAGGTCCTCAATACCTTCTTTGCCCGGTTCGAGTCCGAGCCACCTGAAGCGGCCACATCACATCCCACAGACCGCAGCAGCTTCACCTTCACAGTGAAGGAGCACGAGGTGAGGCGCACGCTGCGGACCATCAACTCGAGGAAGGCTGCGGGTCCTGACGACGTCACTGGGCGTGTTCTGAAGGATTGCGCAGATCAGCTGGCTGGAGTCTTCAGAAAGATTTTCAACCAGTCCCTTACCGAGTCCACCGTCCCATCCTGTTTAAAATCCTCCACTATAGTCTCCCTGCCCAAGAAACGTCACATCACCAGCCTTAATGACTACCGGACAGTCGCACTCCCCGCGGTGGTCATTAATGCTTTGAAAAGCTGGTACGGGGTCACTTCACAGCACTCCTGTTCAAAGGTTTTGACCCCCACCAGTTTGCCTACAGGGCAAATAGATCCACAGAGGACGCAGTAGCTACGGCCCTCCACGCTGCACTGTCCCACCTGGAGCAGCCGGGGAGCAATGTGCGGATGCTATTCGTGGACTTTAGCTCTGCTTTTAACACCATCCTCCCCCACAGACTGGTGGACATACTGGAGGGCCTGGGACTTCCACACAATACTTGTAGGTGGATTAAGAGCTTCCTGACAGGTCGCAGCCAGAGGGTGAGAGTGGGCCGTCATACATCCACACCTCTCAGTCTTGGTACCGGCTCCCCACAGGGCTGCGTACTGAGCCCACTGCTTTACACGCTCTACACACATGCATGCACCCCCGCCCACCGCAGCAACACCATCGTGAAATTTGCGGATGACACAACCGTGGTGGGGCTCATCTCAAAGGGGGATGAGTCTGCCTACAGGGACAAAGTGGTCCGGCTATCGGAGTGGTGCGGAGAGAACAATCTGCTCCTAAACATGGCTAAAACCCAAGAACTGGTCATTGATTTTAGGAGGAAAAATAAAACGGACATTCCACCACTTATCATCAACGGGGTCTGTGTGGAGAGGGTGTCTATCTATCTATCTATCTATCTATCTATCTATCTATCTATCTATCTATCTATCTATCTATCTATCTATCTATCTATCTATCTATCTATCTATCTATCTATCTATCTATCTATCTATCTATCTATCTATCTATCTAGCCCAGGGGTGGGCAAACTACGGCCCGCGGGCCACATCCAGCACACGGAACCGTTTAATCCGGCCCGCCAACCCTGAATAGATTGTATTATTAAACTTTTTTTTGGGTCATTTTGCCATCAATGACTGCGTTTCCCCAGTAGATGGGGAAGCGCTCGCCTGCGCATTTACTACCGGAAGCCGTGTCAGAAAGCTCCGTGCACACTCACAAGTGCGTGTACGGACTCAGTAGTACGGACATGGCGCACTCGCGCTCTATTTGTATCAGTCCCGAATTTAGAGCGTGGGCTGTGACGACAGCATTCTTGTAATTCGCGCCCTGAGCTTTCAGATACAGTTTTACGCTAAAGCCACCCACAAACTTTCCCCTGGAATCCTTCTATTAAAA
Organism: Syngnathus typhle; assembly: GCF_033458585.1. NCBI lineage: Eukaryota > Metazoa > Chordata > Actinopteri > Syngnathiformes > Syngnathidae > Syngnathus > Syngnathus typhle. The sequence goes on from NC_083754.1 coordinate 9,715,648, forward strand.
TGAGTCGCCCAAGGAAAAGCAAGGTGGACACAGTGCCGAGTGTTTAAAAAAAGAGTGGCCAATTTGGCTCGACGTACGCGACGTGACGTTCAGCCACATGAGCATCAACATCAACCCGTCACAGATCGAGGTAAACGGACCAATACCTCGGATCTCTCCTAAGAATTGCCACAACAAATTTTACTCCAGACTATGACGCGCTAGCAAAAAAGGGAGACCAACAACACTGTTCCCACTGAAAATGAAGGGGAGGCTCTCAAGTTTGTTGTAAAAAAATGCATTTTGAATATGATTTGTACACATAGCAGGGATTGAAACTAGCGACCATTCTCATTTTCAAACAATGCAGGATGCTCAAGGACATTGATGCACCACCTGTTTGCGACTAATCTTAACCTGGAAAGTTCTCAAGGCTTACTTTAAGGAAGTGTTTCCCGTTTCCTCACCTCTGTTACCAGGTGTTTGTGAGTTAAAACTCTGCTCTGATTTTCAGATACCCCTCATCGTGTTGCCGTTTTGATTACTTTATTTGGATGTATGCTTTCACCGATTCTTCAAGATGATATACATATTTGTTCAGAATGTTTGCCGTTTGATGTGATCTCATAAGATAAACATCTTTCATTAATCTGACCTGCAGGCACTGAAGTGATGGAGACTGTTATTCATAATAACAGTGTTGTATTTTATGAGAATCACTGATAGCAGTTTTTTAGGGAATTATTATTATTTATTTATTTTAATGCTGTTAACAAATGCATTTGTTTTCAAAAAAATTGTTTGGAATATCCATGCTTTACTACTTACTAAAGGCCAAAATCTTTTATGCAATGACCTTAACAGGTCGCTTACCGTTTTTTTCCGTGTATAATGCGCCCCCATGTATAATACGCACCCTAAAAATGGCATGTTGATGCTGGAAAAAAGCCTGTACCCATGTATAATACGCACCCAGATTTTGACTCCTACTTAAGTCCTTGAACGTAAAATTATTTCAGAAAAAAGATCATCTTTGGGAACAACCGGATGTTCTGCCGGTCAGTATCACCGCGCATGCGCTAGCATACTCAATAGCGAAGAAATGTTTCGGATTTGTGTAGGGTACATTGTGACAGCAAACGAGCAGGTGATCTAGCAAGCGTCTGATACGAGAGCATTGTGTTCGTATGGAGTGTGTTTGAAGTGAACAGCAGAGAAGAAAGCACATCTGTAATGGCGGCCTCCGTATGATATCCGGATTTAAAAAAAATAAAAATAAATAAAAATTTGGAGAACTTTTTTCTTTTTTTTTTGTACCCATGTATAATGCGCACCCCAGATTTTAGGACAATAAATTAGCTAAATTTTGCGCATTATACATGGAAAAAAACGGTAAACGCCGCTGGCGCAGACCCGATTGGCCGTCTGTCCCGAGATGTTGTGTCGCTCTCCGGTCCACGACGATCTGACGTCAGTGGAGAATTCGAGGAAACAGAAGAACCGCTTGTTCGTCGAAGCAGATCGCCGATCCAGCTCCGGCTCTAGCTTCGCCCACCTTACCCCCCACCCGCAATAAACCTCTATCGTCACGCACTTGGCTGTACTCTCCAATCCCTTACAGTACAGACGGACCATCGCTATGCAGCCAGCGGACGATGAGACGGCATTCGCCCGGCTGGAGCGAGCCGAGACCGCCATTGGCAGCCTATCCGCCGACATCCGGAATCTAATCGGGGTGGGCCAACGGCAATAGCAACAGCAGCAGGAGATGGCCCAAGCCCTCCAGAGGTTGTCGGTGGCTGCGCCCTCGGCTGTCGCGGCACCCCCGCCTCGCACTTCGACCGAGGCCGGGAGGCTCGCGGATGTTCCGGAGCCCCGCCTCGGCAACATTGAACGATTCAGCGGAGATCCCAAGCACGTGAGGGCGTTCGTAACTAACTGCCGTATAATGTTTGATCTCCAGCCCGTCACGTTTGCATCGGAGGCTGCAAAAGTCGGGTTCGCCCTAACCCACCTCACGGACAAGGCGCGGCTGTGGGGGCTGGCGGAATACAAGAGGGGGGCCCCGTTCGACGCATTTGCGGAGGAATTGCTCTGCTTGTTCGACCTGGGCTCTGCCGCCGAAGACGCCGCCGAGGAACTGGCGACGCTGCGTCAAGGTAGCCGATCGGTTGCAGATTAGGCCCTCGAGTTCCGAACCCTGGCCGGAAGCAGCGGGTGGAACGAGCCGGTGCTCGTCAGCACATTCCTCCACGGTCTTGCGGAGTACATGAAGGACGAGCTGGTTTCCCGCGATCGGCCGCGAGCCCTGAAGGACGCAATGAACTTGGCGGCCCGAGTAGACCGGCGGATCCGGACGCGGCGGCGCGACCGGGAGCGGAGGTTCCTGCGAAACCCGCCAACCGCTCCACCCGCCGAGCCCATGGATCTGGGTGGGGGGATCCGCGTGAGCTCGACCAGCACAGGCTCTTCCAGTCCCAGTACGCTCACGTTACAGGCACGTGTCCAGCTCGCGGCGGGCGACCGGACTGTGGCGACCCTGGTGGATTCCGGGGCGGAGGGTAACCTCATGGACAGTCGCCTGGCACGCCAGTGGGGGATTAACTTCCTGCCTCTGAGCCCGCCCATTCCCGCATGCGCCATCGACGGCCGTCTGATTGGCGAAGTGGCCTTTGTGACTGAGCCAGTCAAGGTACTGCTCTCCGGCAATCACCACGAGACCATCCAGTTTTTTCTCCTTCGCCTCCCAGGACAGCAGCTCATCCTGGGGCACCCTTGGGTGCGGCAGCACAACCCGGTGCTGGACTGGGAGGTGGGGGTGGTTCGGCAGTGGAGTGAACGCTGCCATCGGACGTGCCTGAGGGCGGCCACCAGCCCGCTCGGTGGAGCCCCGCCCAGGTACAGCCCCGACATCTCCACCGTACCGGTGGTCTATCACGAACTCAAAGAAGTTATTAGTAAGGCCAGGGCCACCTCCCTTCCTCCCCACCGGTCTCACGATTGCGCCATCGACCTGCTGCCCGGCACCTTCCCCCCCCAAGGGACGCGTCTACTCCCTGTCCGCTCCTGAGCGCCGGGCCATGGAGGAATAGATCCGGGAGTCCCTGGCGGCCGGCATCATACGGCCTTCCTCATCACCTGCGGGAGCGGGGTTCTTCTTCGTGGAGAAGAAGGAGGGCACGCTCCGCCCGTGCATCGACTATCGGGGAATAAACGCGGTAACCGTTAAGAACCGATACCCCCTGCCTCTTCTGTCTTCCGCCTTCGAGAGCCTTCAGGGTGCCACCGTCTTCACTAAGCTGGATCTTTGCAACGCCTACCACCTGATCCGCATCCGGGAGGGAGACGAGTGGAAGACGGCCTTCAACACCCCGAGCGGCCACTACGAGTACTTGGTGGTTCCGTTTGGGCTCACCGATGCCCCAGCGGTTTTCCAGTCCTTAATAAACGACGTGCTACGAGACATGCTGGACAAGTTCGTGTTCGTTTATTTGGACGACATCCTCATCTTCTCCCGCTCGCTCCCTGAACACATCAAGCACGTTCGGACGGTGCTACGCCGCCCCCGGGAAAACTCGCTCTACGTGAAGGCAGAGAAGTGCGAGTTCCACGCCTCCTCTGTCAAGTTCCTCGGCTACGTGGTGCGCGAGGGATCAGTCGAGATGGACCCAGAGAAAGTGTAAGCGGTCACGTCATGGCCTGTCCCCGAGACACGCAAGCGGCTGCAACAATTCTTGGGGTTCGCGAACTTCTATCGCCGCTTCATCCGTGGGTACAGCACGGTGGCCGCGCCCCTAACCGCCCTCACCAGCCCCGCCTCCCCGTACAAATGGACGGAACGGGCAGAACAAGCGTTTCAGGAGCTCAAGAGGAGGTTCACGTCCCATCCTCCGAGTCCCCGATCCTGACCGGCAGTTCGTGGTCGAGGTGGACGCCTCGAACGTGGGTGTTGGGGCGGTGCTGTCCCAACGCAGCTGCCAGGACGATCGCCTCCACCCGTGCGCCTTTTTTTCGCGCCGCTTGTCGGCCTCGGAGCGGAACTACGACATCGGCAACCGGGAGGTCCTCGCCATCAAGTTGGCCTTGGAGGAGTGGCGACATTGCCTGGAGGGCGCCACCACGCCGTTCATCGTCTGGACCGACTACCGCAACCTGGAGTACCTGAGATCGGCCAAGAGGCTGAACGCGAGACAAGCAAGGTGGGCTCTGTTCTTTGACCGGTTTGAGTTCTCTCTCTCCTACAGGCCGGGTTCCCGCAACGCGAAGGCGGATGCCCTGTCGCGTTCGTTTCCTGGCGGGGAGGAGGAACAGGGTCCGTCTCCCACTATTCTCCCGAGCTCGGTGCGGGTAGCGGCGCTGTCATGGGAGATTGAACGCCAAGTGGAAGCCGCATCACGTGACCAACCCGGTCCCAGCAACTGCCCGGAAGGTCGCCTGTTCGTCCCTGAGGGCCTGCGCTCGTCCGTGCTGCAATGGGCACACGACTCACGCCTGGCCTGTCATCCCGGAGCTGCGCGCACGAGGTACGTGGTGGCGCAGCGTTTCTGGTGGCCCACTTGGCAGGTGGACACCAGCGATTACGTCAGAGCCTGCTCAATATGTAACCGCTGTAAGACCTCCACCCGTCCTCCGGCCGGGCTACTCCAACCCTTGCCGGTTCCCCGGCGTCCCTGGTCTCACCTGTCCATCGACTTTGTCACGGGCCTTCCACCCTCGGAGGGGAACATGGTGGTCCTCACGGTGGTGGACCGGTTCAGCAAAATGACGCACTTCATTCCCCTGCCTAAGCTTCCGTCCGCGAAGCAGACTGCGTCCATCATGGTGCGGGAGGTGTTTTGTCACCACGGCCTCCCAAAGGACAACGTGTCGGACCGTGGCCCGCAGTTCGCGTCCACCTTCTGGGCGGAGTTCTGCCGACTCCTCGGCGCTACGGCCAGCCTCTCGTCGGGTTTTCACCCTCAGTCCAACGGTCAAGCGGAGCGTCTGAACCAGGAGCTAGGTAGGTCCCTCCGATGCATGGCCGCCGGGGACCAGCGAGGGTGGGTCCAACAGCTGCCTTGGGTGGAGTACGCCCACAACTCCCTCCCCAGCTTGGCTACGGGACTGTCGCCCTTCCACTGCGTCTTCGGGTACCAGCCACCCTTGTTCGCCCACCAGGAATGTGAAGCGGCGTGCCCGTCGGCCTAGGCTTGTGTCCGCCGTTGTCGTCGTGCCTGGGTGAGAGCCCGGACCGCTCTTCTCCGCTCTGTTTCAGGCTACGGCCGCCAGGCAAACAACCGCCGGTCGCCGGCCCCAGAGTACAGAGTGGGACAGCGGGTGTGGCTCTCGACGCAGGATTTGCCGCAGCGAGAGGGGTCCCGCAAGCTGGCACCACGCTTTGTTGGGCCGTTTCCCATCCAGAAAGTGATCAGCCCGTCCGCCGTCCGTCTACTCCTTCCGGAGTCCATGAAGGTACACACCACGATCCACGTGTCCCGTGTGCGGCCCGTTTTTGAGAGCGCATTGGCACTGGCGCCCGTGCCGCCGCTCCAGCTCATCGAGGGGGGCCCGGCTTACACCGTCCGCTCCCTGCTCTGATCGCGGCGGCGCGGTCGTGGCTTCCAATACCTGGTGGATTGGGAGGGCTATGACGACGCTCACCGCTCCTGGGTCCTGAGCCGCTGGATCCTCGACCGTTCGCTCATCGCGGAGTTCCATCGCCGTCACCCGGACCAACCAGGCCCCCGGCGCGGACGGCCGAGGACGGTTGAGGGGCCAAAAGGTAAGCGCCCGAGGCGACCTTGTCCGCCGGTGCCGGAGCCCTCTGCCCCCGCGTCCATCGATCCTGCGTCCGACGAGGAATCGGACGTTTCGACGGAGTACTAACCCCCCGCCTGGTCGTCCGGGGGGGTTGCCTTCCTCTGCCGTCTGATTTTTTTTGTGTTTTAGTGCTCTGGGGACATGCGCACCCCCGATTTTAGGACAATAAATTAGCTAAATTTTGCGCATTATACATGGAAAAAAACGGTATATTACTTCACACAAACACTACGTCCATCTGTCACGTACTGGCGCCACCTGCGACAGGACCACGCCCCCCCCCATCAGCGGAATCCGTCTGTCCCGAGATGTTGTGTCGCTCTCCGGTCCACGACGATCTGACGTCAGTGGAGAATTCGAGGAAACAGAAGAACCGCTTGTTCGTCGAAGCAGATCGCCGATCCAGCTCCGGCTCTAGCTTCGCCCACCTTACCCCCCACCCGCAATAAACCTCTATCGTCACGCACTTGGCTGTACTCTCCAATCCCTTACAGTACAGACGGACCATCGCTATGCAGCCAGCGGACGATGAGACGGCATTCGCCCGGCTGGAGCGAGCCGAGACCGCCATTGGCAGCCTATCCGCCGACATCCGGAATCTAATCGGGGTGGGCCAACGGCAATAGCAACAGCAGCAGGAGATGGCCCAAGCCCTCCAGAGGTTGTCGGTGGCTGCGCCCTCGGCTGTCGCGGCACCCCCGCCTCGCACTTCGACCGAGGCCGGGAGGCTCGCGGATGTTCCGGAGCCCCGCCTCGGCAACATTGAACGATTCAGCGGAGATCCCAAGCACGTGAGGGCGTTCGTAACTAACTGCCGTATAATGTTTGATCTCCAGCCCGTCACGTTTGCATCGGAGGCTGCAAAAGTCGGGTTCGCCCTAACCCACCTCACGGACAAGGCGCGGCTGTGGGGGCTGGCGGAATACAAGAGGGGGGCCCCGTTCGACGCATTTGCGGAGGAATTGCTCTGCTTGTTCGACCTGGGCTCTGCCGCCGAAGACGCCGCCGAGGAACTGGCGACGCTGCGTCAAGGTAGCCGATCGGTTGCAGATTAGGCCCTCGAGTTCCGAACCCTGGCCGGAAGCAGCGGGTGGAACGAGCCGGTGCTCGTCAGCACATTCCTCCACGGTCTTGCGGAGTACATGAAGGACGAGCTGGTTTCCCGCGATCGGCCGCGAGCCCTGAAGGACGCAATGAACTTGGCGGCCCGAGTAGACCGGCGGATCCGGACGCGGCGGCGCGACCGGGAGCGGAGGTTCCTGCGAAACCCGCCAACCGCTCCACCCGCCGAGCCCATGGATCTGGGTGGGGGGATCCGCGTGAGCTCGACCAGCACAGGCTCTTCCAGTCCCAGTACGCTCACGTTACAGGCACGTGTCCAGCTCGCGGCGGGCGACCGGACTGTGGCGACCCTGGTGGATTCCGGGGCGGAGGGTAACCTCATGGACAGTCGCCTGGCACGCCAGTGGGGGATTAACTTCCTGCCTCTGAGCCCGCCCATTCCCGCATGCGCCATCGACGGCCGTCTGATTGGCGAAGTGGCCTTTGTGACTGAGCCAGTCAAGGTACTGCTCTCCGGCAATCACCACGAGACCATCCAGTTTTTTCTCCTTCGCCTCCCAGGACAGCAGCTCATCCTGGGGCACCCTTGGGTGCGGCAGCACAACCCGGTGCTGGACTGGGAGGTGGGGGTGGTTCGGCAGTGGAGTGAACGCTGCCATCGGACGTGCCTGAGGGCGGCCACCAGCCCGCTCGGTGGAGCCCCGCCCAGGTACAGCCCCGACATCTCCACCGTACCGGTGGTCTATCACGAACTCAAAGAAGTTATTAGTAAGGCCAGGGCCACCTCCCTTCCTCCCCACCGGTCTCACGATTGCGCCATCGACCTGCTGCCCGGCACCTTCCCCCCCCAAGGGACGCGTCTACTCCCTGTCCGCTCCTGAGCGCCGGGCCATGGAGGAATAGATCCGGGAGTCCCTGGCGGCCGGCATCATACGGCCTTCCTCATCACCTGCGGGAGCGGGGTTCTTCTTCGTGGAGAAGAAGGAGGGCACGCTCCGCCCGTGCATCGACTATCGGGGAATAAACGCGGTAACCGTTAAGAACCGATACCCCCTGCCTCTTCTGTCTTCCGCCTTCGAGAGCCTTCAGGGTGCCACCGTCTTCACTAAGCTGGATCTTTGCAACGCCTACCACCTGATCCGCATCCGGGAGGGAGACGAGTGGAAGACGGCCTTCAACACCCCGAGCGGCCACTACGAGTACTTGGTGGTTCCGTTTGGGCTCACCGATGCCCCAGCGGTTTTCCAGTCCTTAATAAACGACGTGCTACGAGACATGCTGGACAAGTTCGTGTTCGTTTATTTGGACGACATCCTCATCTTCTCCCGCTCGCTCCCTGAACACATCAAGCACGTTCGGACGGTGCTACGCCGCCCCCGGGAAAACTCGCTCTACGTGAAGGCAGAGAAGTGCGAGTTCCACGCCTCCTCTGTCAAGTTCCTCGGCTACGTGGTGCGCGAGGGATCAGTCGAGATGGACCCAGAGAAAGTGTAAGCGGTCACGTCATGGCCTGTCCCCGAGACACGCAAGCGGCTGCAACAATTCTTGGGGTTCGCGAACTTCTATCGCCGCTTCATCCGTGGGTACAGCACGGTGGCCGCGCCCCTAACCGCCCTCACCAGCCCCGCCTCCCCGTACAAATGGACGGAACGGGCAGAACAAGCGTTTCAGGAGCTCAAGAGGAGGTTCACGTCCCATCCTCCGAGTCCCCGATCCTGACCGGCAGTTCGTGGTCGAGGTGGACGCCTCGAACGTGGGTGTTGGGGCGGTGCTGTCCCAACGCAGCTGCCAGGACGATCGCCTCCACCCGTGCGCCTTTTTTTCGCGCCGCTTGTCGGCCTCGGAGCGGAACTACGACATCGGCAACCGGGAGGTCCTCGCCATCAAGTTGGCCTTGGAGGAGTGGCGACATTGCCTGGAGGGCGCCACCACGCCGTTCATCGTCTGGACCGACTACCGCAACCTGGAGTACCTGAGATCGGCCAAGAGGCTGAACGCGAGACAAGCAAGGTGGGCTCTGTTCTTTGACCGGTTTGAGTTCTCTCTCTCCTACAGGCCGGGTTCCCGCAACGCGAAGGCGGATGCCCTGTCGCGTTCGTTTCCTGGCGGGGAGGAGGAACAGGGTCCGTCTCCCACTATTCTCCCGAGCTCGGTGCGGGTAGCGGCGCTGTCATGGGAGATTGAACGCCAAGTGGAAGCCGCATCACGTGACCAACCCGGTCCCAGCAACTGCCCGGAAGGTCGCCTGTTCGTCCCTGAGGGCCTGCGCTCGTCCGTGCTGCAATGGGCACACGACTCACGCCTGGCCTGTCATCCCGGAGCTGCGCGCACGAGGTACGTGGTGGCGCAGCGTTTCTGGTGGCCCACTTGGCAGGTGGACACCAGCGATTACGTCAGAGCCTGCTCAATATGTAACCGCTGTAAGACCTCCACCCGTCCTCCGGCCGGGCTACTCCAACCCTTGCCGGTTCCCCGGCGTCCCTGGTCTCACCTGTCCATCGACTTTGTCACGGGCCTTCCACCCTCGGAGGGGAACATGGTGGTCCTCACGGTGGTGGACCGGTTCAGCAAAATGACGCACTTCATTCCCCTGCCTAAGCTTCCGTCCGCGAAGCAGACTGCGTCCATCATGGTGCGGGAGGTGTTTTGTCACCACGGCCTCCCAAAGGACAACGTGTCGGACCGTGGCCCGCAGTTCGCGTCCACCTTCTGGGCGGAGTTCTGCCGACTCCTCGGCGCTACGGCCAGCCTCTCGTCGGGTTTTCACCCTCAGTCCAACGGTCAAGCGGAGCGTCTGAACCAGGAGCTAGGTAGGTCCCTCCGATGCATGGCCGCCGGGGACCAGCGAGGGTGGGTCCAACAGCTGCCTTGGGTGGAGTACGCCCACAACTCCCTCCCCAGCTTGGCTACGGGACTGTCGCCCTTCCACTGCGTCTTCGGGTACCAGCCACCCTTGTTCGCCCACCAGGAATGTGAAGCGGCGTGCCCGTCGGCCTAGGCTTGTGTCCGCCGTTGTCGTCGTGCCTGGGTGAGAGCCCGGACCGCTCTTCTCCGCTCTGTTTCAGGCTACGGCCGCCAGGCAAACAACCGCCGGTCGCCGGCCCCAGAGTACAGAGTGGGACAGCGGGTGTGGCTCTCGACGCAGGATTTGCCGCAGCGAGAGGGGTCCCGCAAGCTGGCACCACGCTTTGTTGGGCCGTTTCCCATCCAGAAAGTGATCAGCCCGTCCGCCGTCCGTCTACTCCTTCCGGAGTCCATGAAGGTACACACCACGATCCACGTGTCCCGTGTGCGGCCCGTTTTTGAGAGCGCATTGGCACTGGCGCCCGTGCCGCCGCTCCAGCTCATCGAGGGGGGCCCGGCTTACACCGTCCGCTCCCTGCTCTGATCGCGGCGGCGCGGTCGTGGCTTCCAATACCTGGTGGATTGGGAGGGCTATGACGACGCTCACCGCTCCTGGGTCCTGAGCCGCTGGATCCTCAACCGTTCGCTCATCGCGGAGTTCCATCGCCGTCACCCGGACCAACCAGGCCCCCGGCGCGGACGGCCGAGGACGGTTGAGGGGCCAAAAGGTAAGCGCCCGAGGCGACCTTGTCCGCCGGTGCCGGAGCCCTCTGCCCCCGCGTCCATCGATCCTGCGTCCGACGAGGAATCGGACGTTTCGACGGAGTACTAACCCCCCGCCTGGTCGTCCGGGGGGGTTGCCTTCCTCTGCCGTCTGATTTTTTTTGTGTTTTAGTGCTCTGGGGACATGCGCACCCCCGATTTTAGGACAATAAATTAGCTAAATTTTGCGCATTATACATGGAAAAAAACGGTATATTACTTCACACAAACACTACGTCCATCTGTCACGTACTGGCGCCACCTGCGACAGGACCACGCCCCCCCCCATCAGCGGAATCCGTCTGTCCCGAGATGTTGTGTCGCTCTCCGGTCCACGACGATCTGACGTCAGTGGAGAATTCGAGGAAACAGAAGAACCGCTTGTTCGTCGAAGCAGATCGCCGATCCAGCTCCGGCTCCAGCTTCGCCCACCTTACCCCCCACCCGCAATAAACCTCTTTATCGTCACGCACTTGGCTGTACTCTCCAATCCCTTACACCATCTGCTCCTGGTTTGGCCCTCCGGTCCAAATTTAGAACCCAGTTCGGCCCGCGAGTCAAAAAGTTTGCCCACCCCTGACCTAGCCAGACCAGGCTAGTATTGTATTCAGGCCGATCCATGCAATCCACAGGCATATTCCGCACAAAGTGCGTAGTGAAGGGAAGAGTACACAGGCTACGGTTCGAAATAGTGAGAAGTGGACAGAGACCTCTGTTGTCAGGCGAAATCAGCGAGCGGCTAGGCTTGGTGCACTTCACCATCCCAGAAGAACTTCTTATGGAGGGACACAGCAGCTCAGGGCCATTAACCAGACAACACCTTGTACAGACGTACGCAGATGTCTTCAACAATCCAGTTGAGTCACTCCCAGGGGATGTTCATTTTGAGCTAGATATTAATGTACCCCCAGTGCAGGCTTCCCCACGCAACGTCCCGGTGGCCTTCAGGGAGGCAATCAAGGGCCAGTTAGATAGGTATGAGGCAGATGGCCACCTAACGTCGGTGTCTAAGGCTACTGAGTGGATTAGCAACATGGTCATTGTCAGGCAGGCAGAAAAGTTGAGAATTTGCATAGACCCCAAGTCATTCAATCAGGCTCTAAAGAGGTCCCACTACATAATGCCAACACTTAAAGATGTGTTGCACAAGCTGCCCAGGGCCCGCATCTTTACACTAGTAGATGCAAGAGATGCCTTTCTACAGTGCAGATTAGACAAAGAGAGCAGTTATACCACCACGTTCTGGACACCGTGGGGCAGGAAGCGGTGGTTAAAGCTGCCGTTTGGAGTGTCTGTGGCCCCAGAGATTTACCAGCGAAAGCAGCATGAGCTACTGGCAGAGCTAGATGGGGTGGAACCTATAGCAGATGACATCTTGATTGTGGGGTGTGGGGGGACAGATGAGATAGCCACACGGGACCATGATGCAAAGCTGTTAGCGCTCATGCAAAGATGCAGGGAGGTAAAGCTAAGACTGAGTTTAAAGAAACTACTGTTCAGGGTAAGAGAGATCAAGTTTCACGGACACATCCTATCAGCGGAGGGCCTTAGAGCAGACCCGGAGAAAATCAGAGCGGTCCAGGACATGCCACACCCCGAGGATGCCAAGGCCACTCGTCACGTCGGGCCCGATCCTGCAATACTACGATGTGACCAAGGCACTCACCATACAGCAGGGGTCTCAAACTCCAGTCCTCTGGGGCCGCATTCCTACATGTTTTCCAAGTTTCCCTCGTTAAACCAGTGCTTCTCAAATAGTGGGGCGCGCCCCCCAAGGGGGGCGCGGTGCTATTCCTGGGGGGGGCGCGTGTGACCCTGGGGAACAGGCTTTTTTTTTGGCAGTACTAGAATAAAGTGTAATTGCGCGTTTACTACAGCAGGGGGCAGTGGCGCTCTCATTGTTACTTCTGTCACGTTTGCGACAGTGCAACATTTTACGACTTACAAGACAAGTTAGGATAGTCACGGTGGGGAGGGGGGGCGCGAATAGTTTTCTTCTTGCTAGGGGGGGGGGCGTAACAGAAAATAATTGAGAAGCACTGCGTTAAACACACCTGATTCAATTATCAGGCTCCTGCAGAACGTGAGGATGAACTGATCATTTGAATCAGGTGTGTTTAAGGAGGGAAACTTGGAAAACATGTAAGAATGCGGCCCCCGAGGACTGGAGTTTGAGACCCCTGCCATACAGAGTGACGCGAGTCAGAAGGGACTTGGCTGTTGCCTACTGCAGGAGAATCAGCCGGTAAGCTTTGCTCCGCGGGCACTTACTCAGACGGAGCGGAACTATGCACAAATCAAAAAGAAATGTCTGAGCATAGTGTTCGTGTGTCAGCGATTTCATTACTATTTGTATGGGCGGGATCAGTGCACAGGATGGAGTGCTTTTCAAGAGTCAGCGAGTCATAGTGCCCAAATCATTGTGTGCTGAAATGTTGAAACGCATCCATGCCAGCCATGTAGGAGGAGATGCCTGTTACAGACAGGCCAGAGACATGCTATACTGGGCCAACATGCACGGTGAGATCAAGGACTATGTGAGCCAGTGCTCAGCCTGCAACGAATATGCACACGAGCAGCAGCGGGAGACGATGATGTCCCATGCACTCCCTACATGACCATGGCAGATCCTCAGCATGGATCTTTTCACACAGGCTGGCAAGGACTTTCTGATCATGGTTGATCATTATTCGGATTTCTGGGAAATAGAGTTGCTCCCAGATCTTTCAGCTGAGACCACAGTGCTGAGGTGCAAGGCCCATTTTGCACAGCACGGTCAGCCTGACCGGGTAATTACAGACTATGGTGCCCAGTTCGACTGCAAAACGTTCAGGAGGTTTACGAGAGACTGGGACTTTGGCCATGTCAAACCCAGGTACCCAAAATCGAATGGGAAGGCTGAGTCAGCCGTGAAGATTGTCAAGAGCCTGTGCAAGAGGGCAGCAAGGGCGGGGACTGACCCTTGACTGGCCATCTTGCAGTGGAGGAATACGCCTACGGAAGGCATGCTGAGCAGCCCCGCGCAGAGACTGATGTCTCGCAGACTGAGAACGCCACTCCCGGTTGCTGACACACTCTTGGAGCCGAGTGTGGTGGCGGGGGTTCCAGACAGGCTGCGAGTGAAGCATCAGACAGCCAAACTCTGGTATGACAAATCGGCCAGAGATCTGTCTGAGTTGTGTATTGGATAGGACATAAGGATGAAGCCCCTGCCTGGGGACAGGACAGGCAGGTGGCGAAGAGGAGTGTGCTTATGGCTGGTGGGCGCCAGGTCATACCTGGTGGGTGTTGAAGGGACACTGTACCACCGTAGCAGGGTGGATCTGCAACCTGTGGAGAGTAACGCCGCAATGCCTGGGCAGCACGGAGTGCAGCACAACAGCCCACCAGCTGACCAACCCAGGGATCCACCTGACAATGCGACACTAATGATGTCACTGACACAGTCACCCAGGAGGTCACACTGCAGGGGCAGAGTGACGTCCACCAGCCTTAGAATGGATCGCCTCTACATACACCTGTGCCAAGGCACAGGATGGCCAGTGGCAGGCTTGTAAGAGTGCTGAAGGGACTGGACATGTGAGTTGTGTAGGTACTGTGGGGCCTCGAGATCAATTGGGTTGTTGACGGAAACAAATGTGTGTAAAAAAAAAACCCCAAAAAAACCCCACAAACACATGTACACTGTTCTTTGAAATGTGAGTTAGGAGTTGTTTAAGAATTCGCTGATACGTAAAGAAAAGAGGGGGAGACATATTGTTGGAATTTAAATTTGATTTTCATGTATAAGTTACCATCTATAAAGGGGAGATGTTAGAGATGTTATGCTGGGTTGTGTGACGTCATGAGGGACGGGCGCCAGTTGAATACAGACACAGACTTAAACACCAGCTGTCGTCCTGGGTCTCATTCATATCAGTACATATATTGTTATGTATTGACTTGGAAGTGTTGTTTCTCGTTTGCATATTGCATTGTTTGGTATGCTCTACTTTTTGTTGCCCTTCTCCGTGCGGTGTGGAGGTGTGATTGGTCAGCGGATGAATATCATTGTGATGAGGCTTGTTCAGGAAATAAAAACACGCTAACAAAAGTAACGTGAATCTGTGCTCTTTACAAAGGTTATGTAAGAGAATAAACATAACAAAATTGGCGACGAGACTTAAAAAGGACCCTACAAATGCGGAGGTGGACCGGACACAAGTGAATAGTGCTTCATGGACTTGGTTGTGTGGACGTAAGTTTCGTCTGCTCGCCCCGAATTCTGCTCTGATCAAGCAAGCCGGAGGTGAGGACGGGTGTCGCTCAGGACCAAGGTAAAAGTGAACGGACGCCAAGAAAAGTGAAAAAAAAATAATAAAATGTCCGGAATCTTGGGAAATATGGACATATTTGACAGTTCGGTAGAAGACTGGACAACTTATGTGGAAAGAGTTGAGCAGTACTGCCTAGCTAATGAGATACAGGACGAAAGAAAAGTAGCTGTCCTACTCAGTGTCATGGGCGCCAAAATGTATAACTTACTCCGCAGCCTGGTCGCCCCAGCTAAACCGGCAGACAAAACATTTGATGAAATAATGCAGATAATGAAAAGTCATCTAAACCCAGCTCCATTGGTGATTGCTGAGCGCTTTAGATTTCACAAGAGAAACCAGTCAAGGACGGAGACGGTGTCAGAGTACATCGCAGAACTGAGGAAACTGGCCGAACACTGTCAGTTCAGAGACGGACTTTCAGATGCTCTGAGGGACAGGTTCGTGTGCGGGCTGCACAACGAGAGCATTCAGAAACGGCTTTTGACGGAGGACAAACTCACCTTGCAACGAGCAGTGGAAATAGCTGTTTCAGCGGAGACAGCAGCAAGGGATGCGACGGAGCTTCAAGGTAAAAACGCAGCCACAAGCTCTGTGTTTAAACTGCACACCAAACGGCATAATACCAAAGCAAAGCCCTGTTTCAGATGCGGTAAACAGTCACATGACCCCGCAGAGTGTTGGTTTAAGGATAAAGACTGCCGACAATGTGATAGAAGAGGGCACATACAGAAGATGTGTAAATTAAAGTACAGTAATGCAAAAGATAAACACAATATAAGAAAAGGACAAAAATTGCACAAAGTAGCACAGACAGATTCTGACAGTTCAAGTGAGGAAGAATTGGCTTGTTTAGGGCTGTGTGCTACAGAAGAGAATGACGGTGATGTGATTTGGCTGACACCAAAAATTAATGGAGTGCCATTAAAAATGGAACTGGACACAGGGTCAGCACTGTCGATCATATCATTCAACGACTACAAGAAAATGTTCCCAGACACTAAACTGTCACGCACCAGTGTAAAACTGAAGACATACACAGGAGAAAAGGTTGCACCACTGGGAAAACTCAAAGTGAAAGTGAAATACAGAAACCAAAAGTGCAATCTTGAGCTGTTCGTCCTTAAAGAGGGAGGTGTACCACTATTTGGTCGTAGATGGCTACGACAAATCAAGCTTAACTGGCATGAAATAAAGTCCATGCACATAGCCTCCAAACAGCTCACAGACATGAAGTTAACTGAGATACTGGATAAACATGCACATGTGTTCAGCGAAGGCATAGGAACAATGAAACACATCAAAGCACGTCTCGAGCTGGAAGAAGGTGCAAAAGCAAAGTTTCATAAAGCACGCCCTGTTCCATATGCGCTACGCCCAAAAGTTGAAGCTGAGCTGCAAAATCTCATGGATCAAGGAATAGTATCCAAAGTGGACTGGTCTGAGTGGGCTACACCAATCGTACCTGTTGCCAAGAAATCTTCAGACAAAGTGCGCATTTGTGGTGATTTCAAAGTAACTGTTAACCCTGTCATGCATGCAGACCAGTATCCACTCCCTCGCATCGATGACATTTTTGCATCTCTAGCAAATGGTGAGCACTTCACAAAGATTGACCTCGCACAAGCATATCTACAGATGGAAATGGATGAAAGTTCACGCAAGTACCTCACCATAAATACTCACAAAGGACTATACCAATACAACCGGCTTGTATTTGGTATTACAAGTGCCCCTGCGATATGGCAACGTGCAATGGACCAAGTGCTACAAGGAATCCCAGGTACTCAATGTTACTTGGATGATATTATTGTTACTGGTTGGGACAAAGATTCACACTTGCAAAACTTGAATGCAGTTCTAACAAAACTGGAAGAATATGGTCTAAAAGCAAACAAAAAGAAATGTGAGTTTTTCAAGGAGTCCATTGAGTATTGTGGACACAAAATAGACAAGCACGGACTTCACAAAACGCAAGACAAAATTGAAGCTGTAGTAAAATCTCCACAACCAGAAAATGTCAGCCAGTTACGCTCATTTCTTGGCCTTGTTAACTATTATCACAAGTTTTTGCCAAACCTTTCCACTGTGCTGCACCCACTGAATGCACTACTGCACCAAAAGGCAAAGTGGGACTGGACTAAAGACTGTGAACAGGCATTTACAAAGGCAAAGGAACTCATTATTTCAGACAAGGTGCTCACACACTTTGATCCAAAGCTTCCCCTATGTCTAGCCTGTGACGCTTCACCTTATGGCATTGGTGCAGTTCTATCTCACAAAATGACTGATGGCTCTGAACGCCCCATTGCCTTTGCATCACGCTCTTTATCACCAGCAGAGCGTAATTATGCACAGATTGACAGAGAAGCTTTAAGCTTAGTGTGGGGTGTTAAGAAGTTTAACCAATACCTGTATGGAAAACACTTCATGCTGATTACAGATCACCAGCCTCTTGTTTCCATTTTCAGTCCAAAGAAAGGTGTTCCTGCTATGGCCGCCGCTCGTTTACAACGTTGGGCTCTCTTTCTTGGAGCACACACCTATACCATAGACTATAAAGGGACGAAACTACACGGAAATGCAGATGGTCTCTCTCGCCTTCCTCAACCACTGACAGAGAAGGCTACTGATCCTGCTTTAAATCTTCACATGCTGCAAATGGAACCGCTTCCGGTGACTTGCGCTCAAATAAGCAAAGAAACAAGAAACGACCCTCTGCTATCTCGAGTGTATGACTTAACTGTTAATGGCTGGCCAATGCATGCAGATACTGAACTTAAGGACTATTTCACCAGAAAAGACCAACTTACTGTGTCCCAAGGATGTGTCCTGTGGGGGTCACGCGTTGTTGTACCTCCCAAACTGCGATCCAAAGTTCTAAACTCGCTGCATGATGGGCACATGGGGGTAGTTAAGATGAAGAGTCTTGCTAGAAGTTATGTGTGGTGGCCTGGCCTTGACAACCAAATTGAAACTCTGGTCAAAACATGCAGAGGATGTCACCAGACTCAGCGCTCACCTCAGATTGCCCCTGTCCACACTTGGGAATGGCCTGTTGCCCCATGGCAACGCATTCACATTGACTATGCTGGACCTTTCATGGATCACATGTTCCTTATTGTGGTCGACGCTCATTCAAAATGGCCCGAGGTTTTCACTGTAAAAAAAGCAACTACAACTGTAACAGTGAACCAGTTACAGATGCTTTTTGCACGTACAGGATACCCTCTTCAGCTTGTAAGTGACAATGGTACCCAGTTTACTAGTGAGGAGTTTCAGATCTTCCTGAAAAGCAACGGAATAAAACACCTTACTTCTGCTCCTCACCACCCTGCGACGAATGGACTTGCTGAACGTTTTGTACAAACTTTCAAACAGTCGATGAAAGCCAGTAGGAGGGAGGAAGTTCCACTACAGCAGAAAATCGCCAACTTTCTGCTAGCCTACAGAAACACTCCACATACTACTACTGGACAGTCACCTGCAATGTTGTTCATGGGAAGAAACCTAAGATCTCGTTTAGATCTCCTGAAACCTGACATCCGAGAACATGTTTCAAACAGACAATGTTCACCAACTCAGTTACAAAGGAAACTAAGATCATTTGACATCGGACAAAAAGTATTGGCAAGAGACTATCGTAACCAAGGCGACAAGTGGCAACATGCGGAAATTTTGACACAAACTGGACCACTCTCATATACAGTGAGTGTTGAGCCTAATGTCGTCTGGCGCAGACATGTTGACCAGCTTTTGGACGCATCACCTGGAAATGCCGCTACTCAAACTACGACACCTACTGACCCACAAAACCCTAAGGACAGTACTCCAGCCTCTGACATCACCCCTGAGGAAAACATGTCCACACCGGAGATAATGGACATACACAAACCAATGACAAACCTACCTGATCCTCCTGGACGCAGATATCCTGAGAGGGTTCGCAAACCACCAGACAGACTTGATTTATAAATGTTGAAAAGAAACAAATGTTCTTTAAAAGAAAAAAAAAAAAAAAAAGTTGTTAATATTTGATGTTGAAAATTGTTGTGAATTTTGAAATGCCTCTAAAAAGAAAAGTATACACTTAATAGCACATAGAAACATAGTACTATTATTTTTTTATTTGATGATTATTGGTGCATCAAAGCTGGAAGAGAGGAATTGTTATGTATTGACTTGGAAGTGTTGTTTCTCGTTTGCATATTGCATTGTTTGGTATGCTCTACTTTTTGTTGCCCTTCTCCGTGCGGTGTGGAGGTGTGATTGGTCAGCGGATGAATATCATTGTGATGAGGCTTGTTCAGGAAATAAAAACACGCTAACAAAAGTAACGTGAATCTGTGCTCTTTACAAAGGTTATGTAAGAGAATAAACATAACATATATACACACAAACAGAAAATGCCAAGGGGATAGGGGGAATCAATAGTGGCGCATATTACCTTGAGCCCGGGCGCAGAAGCACGTCGCCGAGAGCAGAACCCAACAGAAGACCCACACCTTCCCGATCCGTCCAGTCACTGCCATGCTCAGGCACCGCTGTTGCTGTCTCACCTCCAGTGCCGCCGACGCTGTCGAGCCCCCGGCGCACTTTTCTCCGCATCGCCTCGCAGGAAACATGTTGCTCCGGTCGCACGCACTCCCAAAAAGCGAGAAAGAGAGACAATTGCGTGTCCTGGCTTCGGCGTTCGGACTTGACGGCGCTGTGCTGCTGCTGATGGTGCTGCTGCCGACGCTCTTGTGCGTCAGACTGGTGATGTGGGAGAGACCGGGCTGGCGCGCACGCGCAAGGTAGGAGAAGAAGCCCAATTGAATTTTTTATGCACTCTTGAACGTCACGTACTGACAGCAGATACTTAAAAAAAAATGATGGTTACTGCAGTGATTCCCAACCACTGTGCTGTGAGGAAAATGATCCACATTCACTTAATATGTCCAAATAAG
Organism: Syngnathus typhle; assembly: GCF_033458585.1. NCBI lineage: Eukaryota > Metazoa > Chordata > Actinopteri > Syngnathiformes > Syngnathidae > Syngnathus > Syngnathus typhle. The sequence goes on from NC_083754.1 coordinate 9,735,356, forward strand.
CATTTAGTACCGACAAATAATGTATCTGTTCATCTCCCTGAACCAGCAACGTACAGCTCTTCCACTCGATGGCATAAGGTAGGATAGATAAGTAACCTGCGTGTCTATTATTTTTCAGAGCGGGGGGGTCTGAATGTAAAATCCCCAAGGTTATCCGTCACAAATATGTGCTTGTTTATCTAACTATGTCGGCGTGATATCGTGACGGGCAACATCAATGGGAAGGTACAATAAAAACGAGTCTCCACCTGTTGCCATTCAAAGAGCACGCATGCAGATTACATCACGGTTTCTTGCTTTGTCCTCATTCCACAAAAACTATTCAGAAAAATTCGGGGCCTGATCATTATTGTTTCGCTAATCCTACTTCATGGGCCCTTTTGGTTTAGCGCTATTCCATGGGATTTTTGCGAAGTAAACGCGGCTGAAGGTTGCGGAAAATCAGGAATCACCGTGGAATGAACTCCTCCTTCGTCATGGCATCGTGCTTTTAAGCATTGCTTTCCCACGCGAAGATTGACGACTTTGCTTGAGTTTCATCATCGTGCACTAAAAAATTGCAATTTACAAGGGAAGGGTTTTATAGCACGTAAACACTGTACGGTGCTGCCACAATGCGGCAGACAAAATCCTCCCTTCTCCTATTGGGATTGCTGTGATTGAGTTTGAGCCCGGATTTTATTAAAACCAAAGTCGATGAACAGGCAAACATATAAAACATGCATTTAAAAATACGACTGCACGTCAATGTGGGAGTGGCCACGAACGCAGTCGGCCACTGCCATAGATCTTCTCGCCGTGGCATCTTCTCGCCATTTATTGTCTCCCTGTTTTAGGAGCTTGTCAAAGTCTCATAACAGGTGTTGTGCTTGATTTGGTTCCCCCGTGAGATTTTGTTCCCCCTGCCGCGGGAGCGCGCACGCCTTATTTGGGAAGCGAAAAACCGATGTCGTACGGCGTCGTGCGGCGTCAGCACTATGTTGTTTTCAATAAAAACAGAACTCACGTTTGCGTCAGTCAATTTTAGTTTTTATAAAGGATTATTCTCATTTGATGTCTTTAAATTCATCCGCGTTCTGCCATTGAAGCGGGGTGCATTCAAAGACCAGTCGTACAGGCGGAATACTCATTCACTTCACCAAAACGCAACAATATAATTACGTGAGCTCTTTGCATAAACCTCGATGCAAAGAAACTCCTCTTTTTGGGTACAGGATACAAGGAGTATATATTACAAAGGAGACTTTATACTTAATTGTGATCATCATTCATCCATCCATCCATTTTATTTTATTACTCAGGTATTTTCAAAGCAAATTAATATTGTTGCATTTATTAATTTGCTTTAACATGACAGCGCAATATAATTAAAAGCTGACACTATAGAAATGTCAAACGTGTTCATTTAAGAAAAAGCCACACACGTTTTGTGATCCCTTCCCATGGGCTCACCACCTGTGGGAGGGGCCAAAGGGGTCGGGTGCAGTGCGAGCTGGGCGGCGGCCAAAGGCAGGGACCTTGGCGGTCTGATCCCCGGCTGCAGAAGCTGGCTCTTGGGACATGGAATGTCACCTCTCTGGCTGGAAAGGAGCCCGAGCTGGTGTGTGAGGCAGAAAAGTTCCAACTAGATATAGTCGGACTTGCCTCCACGCACAGTTTGGGTTCCGGTTCAAGCCCTCTCGAGAGGGGCTGGACTCTCTTCCACTCTGGAGTTGCCCACGGTGAGAGGCGTCGAGCAGGTGTGGGTATACTTATTGCCCCCCGGCTGGGCGCCTGCACATTGGGGTTCACCCCGGTGAACGAGAGGGTAGCCTCCCTCCGCCTTCGGGTGGGGGGACGGGTCCTGACTGTTGTTTGTGTCTATGCACCAAACGGCAGCTCAGAGTACCCACCCTTCTTGGGGTCCCTGGAGGAAGTGCTGGAGAGCGCTCCTTCTGGGGACTCCATCGTTCTACTGGGTGACTTCAATGCTCACGTGGGCAATGACAGTGAGACCTGGAAGGGCGTGATTGGGAGGAACGGCCCCCCCGATCTGAACCCGAGCGGTGTTCTATTGTTGGACTTCTGTGCTCGACACGGATTTTCTATAACGAACACCATGTTCAAACATAAGGGTGTCCATGTGTGCATTTGGCACCAGGACGCCCTAGGCCGCAGTTCGATGAACGACTTTGTAGTCGTGTCATCGGATTTGCGGCCGCATGTTTTGGACACTCGGGGGAAGAGAGGGGCGGAGCTGTCAACTGATCACCACCTGGTGGTGGGTTGGCTCCGATGGTGGGGGAAGATGCCGGTCCGACCTGGCAGACCCAAACGCTCTGTGAGGGTCTGCTGGGAACGTCTGGTGGAATCCCCTGTCAGGAAGAGCTTCAACTCCCACCTCCGGCAGAGCTATTCACACGTCCCGGGGGAAGCGGGGGACATTGAGTCCGAGTGGACCTTGTTCCGCGCCTCCATTGTTGAGGCGGCCGACCGGAGCTGTGGCCGTAAGGTCATTGGTGCCTGTCGTGGCAGCAATCCCCGAACCCGCTGGTGGACACCGGCGGTAAGGGATGCCGTCAAGCTGAAGGAGGAGTCCTATCGGGCCGTTTTGGCCCGCGGGACTCCGGAGGCAGCTGACAGGTACCGGATGGCCAAGCGGAACGCGGCTTCGGCGGTTGCTGAGGCAAAAACCCGGACGTGGGAGGAGTTTGGCGAGGCCATGGAGAATGACTTCCGGACGGCTTCGAGGAAATTCTGGTCCACCATCCGGCGTCTCAGGAGGGGGAAGCAGTGCAACGTCAACACTGTTTACAGTGGAGATGGCGTGCTGCTGACCTCGACTCGGGACGTCGTGTGTCGGTGGGGAGAATACTTCGAAGACCTCCTCAATTCCACCGACACGCCTTCCATTGTGGAAGCGGGGCCTGGGGACTCTGAGGCGGACTCTCCAATCTCTGGGGTCGAAGTCACCGAGGTAGTTAAAAAAACTCCTCGGTGGCGGGGCCCCGGGGGTGGATGAGATCCGCCCGGATTTCTTAAGGGCTCTGGATGTTGTGGGGCTGTCATGGCTGACACGTCTCTACAACATCGCGTGGACATCGGGGACAGTGCCTCTGGATTGGCAGACTGGGGTGGTGGTTCCCCTCTTTAAGAAGGGGGACCGGAGGGTGTGTTCCAATTACAGGGGAATTACACTCCTCAGCCTCCCTGGTAAGGTCTATTCAGGGGTGCTGGAGAGGAGGATCCGTCGGGAGGTCGAACCTCGGATTCAGGAGGAACAGTGTGGCTTTCGTCCTGGCCGTGGAACAGTGGACCAGCTCTTCACCCTCAGCAGGATCCTCGAGGGTGCATGGGAGTTCGCCCAACCAGTCCACATGTGTTTTGTGGACTTGGAGAAGGCGTTCGACCGTGTCTCTCGGGAGGTGCTGTGGGGGGTGCCTCGGGAGTACGGGGTACCGAGCCAACTGATAAGGGCGGTTCGGTCCCTGTATCACCGATGCCAGAGTTTGGTCCGCATTTCCGGCAGTAAGTCGGATTCGTTCTCAGTGAGGGTTGGACTCCGCCAAGGCTGCCCTTTGTCACCGATTCTGTTCATAGTTTTTATGGACAGAATTTCTAGGCGCAGCCGAGGCGTTGAGGGTGTCCGGTTTGGGGACCTCAGCATCGCATCTCTGCTTTTTGCAGACGACGTGGTGCTGTTGGCTTCTTCAGGCCGTGATCTCCAGCTCTCACTGGAGCGGTTCGCAGCTGAGTGTGAAGCGGTCGGGATGAGGGTCAGCACCTCCGAATCCGAGTCCATGGTCCTCGATCGGAAAAGGGTGGAATGCCCTCTCCGGATCGGGGATGAGATCCTGCCCCAAGTGGAGGAGTTTAAGTATCTTGGGGTCTTGTTCACGAGTGAGGCGAGGATGGAGCGCGAGATCGACAGGCGGATCGGTGCAGCGTCGGCAGTAATGCGGACTTTGTACCGGTCCGTCGTGGTAAAGAGAGAGCTGAGCCAAAAGGCAAAGCTCTCAATTTACCGGTCGATTTACGCTCCTACCCTCACCTATGGTCACGAGCTATGGGTCGTGACCGAAAGAACGAGATCCCGGATACAAGCGGCCAAAATGAGTTTTCTCCGCAGGATGTCCGGGCTCTCCCTTAGAGATAGGGTGAGAAGTTCGGTCATCCGGGAGAGACTCGAAGTAGAGTCGCTGCTCCTCCACGTTGAGAGGAGCCAGATGAGGTGGCTCGGGCAACTCATCAGGATGCCTCCTGGACGCCTCCCTGGGGAGGTGTTCCGGGCATGTCCCACCGGTAGGAGACCCCGGGGACGACCCAGGACGCGCTGGAGAGACTATGTCTCTCAGCTGGCCTGGGAACGCCTTGGGATCCCCCGGGATGAGCTAGATGAAGTGGCTGGGGAGAGGGAAGTCTGGGAGTCCCTCCTGAAGCTGCTGCCCCCGCGACCCGACCCCGGATAAGCTTAAGAAGATGGATGGATGGATGGATGGATGGACGTTTTGTGATCAAATCTTTCATAACGAGAACGATTTGAGTGAATTGATTTGAATGAATAATTGAGAAGAAATTTCAGTTCTGAAGGCTCCTTTTGTCCCAAGCAAAGTGACAGATGGTGGGGAGGGGGGGATAAAAATTGTAACAAGAACTCTATAAAAAATGTCAAGCCGTGAGGATATGTTTACCCCCCACCCCCTTTATTTTGAGAACGGTGAGTGCTGGACTCCAGCTGTTTTTTTTCTGTCTCCCTGGGGGTCTGTTCAGGTTGTGTGGAAAATTTGAACAGGTTCCCTCATTCCTAGGCCAAATTACAAGGGGGGAACAAATCCTCACAGCTGGCCCGTGAGAATATGTCCCCCCCCCCCTTATTTTGAGAACCGTGAGTGCTGGACTCCAGCAGTTTTTTTTCTGTCTTCCTGGGGGTCCTTTCAGGTTGTGTGGAAAATTTGAACAGGTTCCCTCATTCCTAGGCCAAATTGTACTCCAGCTCTTTTTTTTCTGATGATTTGTGCAGTGATACCGTTATTACTGCACTTTATCAGTTTATTTATTTATTTATTTATTTACGCGTTGATTGACACCTTGTGTATACCCGCCCATGTTTACTGGCTCCTCTGAACCAACTTGACATGGTCCCGTTCCAAGGCTTCACGCCAACCTCGCAGCAGGGCATCATGCATTTACGACAAGATCAACTTTCTAGTCACATAAGGAATGGGTCCAAGTACTAACGCAGCAGTGTTATATTGATCGGCTTTGCGTATAAAAGGAGTGTGGAGACAACAAAATTTCACAAATGGTTTTCAGTCATGCGACGCGCGGAGGGTGAGCGATAGGGTATACAAAAGTTTACCACTGAAAAGGTGGTACAATTGCACAGCCCCCAGCCAAGAAATATTGTTCTGTTAAGTTTGACATCAGAGCACTCTTTACACAATGTTGACATTCAAAAGTCATTAGAGGCATTTGAATACACGCGCGCTCAATGTTCAAGTTTGACAGCTTCCTCGCGCGAGTATAATTGATGTTGTACTGTGTGACGTTATGTTTGTGTTATACAAGTAAAATTCACCTTTAGTGACTTTACAGTTGCTTGTCTTTATTCATCACATTTTAACGGTCCTTACCAGGGCTGTGGACTCGGTCGGATTTTTGCACCGAGTCCGAGTTCGGCCTCTTGACCACGAGTCCGAGTCCAGCTGTCCATTTTTTTCTGTTAATTCATGTGACTGCTTAGTCTTTATTCAAGGCTAATTTAGATCAAAATCTAAATAATTACAACAGCTTTGTGATGGCTTTGTCTTTATTAAACATATAAACGAATACAATAAACAGATACTTTCAAGTTTTAATCATTAATTACACCATTATAGCTCAGACATTTATCTAAACACAAATAATTAGTGATGACCCCACAACTATCGAAACACATCAATGATATAAGCTGGGTGACATAATCGTCCTTGACAATGGTACATAATGTAAACATTAGCCTAAGTGCAACTCAACGTGGCCGCATTGATCGTAACTTACACTCCGTTTTCCCCCCAAATCTAGAGGCAAAACATTGTTCTCTTGCTGCTCCCGGGTTCTTCCATTTTGGCTGCGCGCGGGGCATTGTGGGTCTTGTACGTGCACGCACGCAGGCAGGCAGGCGCGGACGCAACAACTAAATTTGTCTTCATAACAAGCAAGCAGGGCTGTGGACAGTATTCCTACGCGCATTCTCAGCAGCATGATGAAAATAAAATTGAACGTATTTTTTTTATTGTCGGACTCGGTGGACTCGGTCAAAATCAGCATCGAGTCCGAGTTCGGCAAAAATGACCGAGTCCGACCGAGTCCGAGTCCCCGAGTCTGAGTCCACAGCCCTGGTCCTTACACTATTTCAAAATCCATGCATTGACATCATCCCTGACATGGTGGTGCAAACAAACTTGACTTTTGAATGTTGACGGAATGGGGTCGAAATACAAAAAGTCCTGCCTAGCTACAAAAACAGATATGCTCAAACCTCATTGAATAAAGTACATAAGCAGACAATTATATTCACATATTAAATCAATAAAAGAAACATTTTAAGCATATCATTATACCTGCACACCAAACCAATAAAGACATAGCTAGACATTTTTATATATGGTAATGACATAGGTTTTTATAACTTCATGATCTGACATGTATTTCTGTGCAGTTTGAAATAACCAATTACTTATGGTTCTTCTATATCAAACATTGTTTGATATAGAAGAACCAGAGAAGTAATTGAAAAAGAAAAAACAAGATGAACCTAGTACAACTATTGAAATAACCAATGTTTGTTGATATATTGCCTGAATAGCATAACGATCCTTAAGGAACTATTTAATGCATGATTGATGTTATTCTAAATCACGGACACTGCTCAAGGTGTCTAAGAATGTTCTGTACTTGATTATATCTTATGTTTTGATTAATGCTTGATGTGACGTTGTATTTTGCTTAATGCTGTCACGTCTCATCACCGGGTGCTTTATTATGTCTAGGTTACCATGGTTTCTGTTTGCGTCGCCCCTCCCCTCCTGTGTTGCCTTACAATCAATGTAATCACAGTCACCTGCCTCTTGTTACTTGTAGTGTATTTAAGTCCTGTCTGCCCTGCACTCCCTGTCATCATTGATGACCTTTGTCTCTCGTCTCGGTCGTCTCGGTCGTCTCGGTCGTCTCGGTCGTCTCGGTCGTCTCGGTCGTCTCGGTCGTCTCGGTCGTCTCGGTCGTCCTCGTCCTTGTCGTCGTCCTTGTCTTTTGTTCAGTTATACTCGTCCCTGGTCGAGCTTCTTGTAGTCTGCCTTTTGAGTTCTCCAATAAACCCTGGTCCAAGCTGCATTTGGTCGCCCAACCCCAATTCCTTCATGACAAATGCTAGACGCCAGCCTTGGATTAATATTGAATGTTCTGGACAGAAGGAAAATATTTCGACTAACAATGAAAAGATATGGTTGGAAGCATGATTGAACTAAGAATGTGACAAAGTAAGCAAATACATGGAGTGTCAAAAGAAAAAACAAATGCATGGTAAGTGGTGAGTACCGTTTTTTTCCGTGTATAGTGCGCAATATTTTACTAATTTATTGTCCTAAAATCTGGGGTGCGTATTATACATGGGTACAAAGAAAAAATTTTTTATTTATTTATTTTTTTTTTTAAATAAAGTCATGGTACAACAAAACCAACAACAGGACTGACCGACAAAGTCGTGGAACAAAAAGACAGGGTGACATTACCAAAGACAGGAACAGAATGACAGTAACACATGCAATGATCCAACGGTGAGCGAGGGGCAGACAGGACTTAAATACAAAACACGTTACATCGATTGAGGTGACACAGGAAGAGCGGGGTGACACGAACAGAAACTATGGCAACCTAGACACATAGCAAAACTGGGGACGAGACATGACAAATCTCCCCCGAAATAAAACTCACCTTTCTTCTTGTTTGTTGTCAATCGCGCATCGCATTCAGCCATCCTGCCCAACACACTTAGTAAAATTCATAATTGACGACACATCGTTTGATGCGATGGTGCAATCCTCGATGGTGTGTTATTGTCAAATATTGTTTGTTTTTTAATCTCCATCGCGGACCGGACGTCATACGGAGGCCGCCATTACAGATGCGCAGAACGGTTGCGCAAGACACGTCAGCTATATAAAGAGCGAGAGTTCAGTTCTCCACCTATTAGTTTCAATTCACAGTTTAATTAGCAGTTTCAATCAGCAAATAACAAAATGCGTATTACAGGTAATATTTTATTTCACAACACTTTGCCTTGTTCCTTTCGTCTCTGCTGTTCATTTCAAACGTGCTCCATACGACCGCAATGCTCTTGTATCAGACGATCGCTCGATCACCTGCTAGTTTGCCGTCTGTCACAATGTACCCTACACAAATCCGAAACATTTGTTGCGGCTCCGAGTCACGACGAGGGGCAAGTTTTGGTTTCCAAGGTTGTTTTTATTCCTCTTCAACGTATCTCCCATACAGAGCCGCCTCATTCCCCTGCGCACGGAGCGCGGTGGTGCGTTTAGGGGCAGTCGGAGAAATCAACGCCAACAAAAAAAATGACATCCAGCCTAGTTAAGACCATACCAAAGACTTTAAAAATGGGACCCATTGCCTCCCTGCGTGTGTGACGATCTTTGGGACTTAAAAAAAAAAAAATAAATAAAAAAATTTTAAAAAAAATTAAAAAAATTCATAAAAATTGGGTGCGTATTATACATGGGTACAAGCTTTTTTCCAGCATCAGCATGCCATTGTTAGGGGTGCGTACTATACATGGGGGCGCACTATACACGGAAAAAAACGGTAAGAACTTTGCATAGTCAGGGAACATTAACGAATTGATGATGTTACACACAAAACTTCACATAAGTCCGTACAAAATGACAAAAGTGGAAGGATGATGAATGGACGAGGTGCGACAGTGTATGTGCAAGAATAGAGGAAAATGTTTACAGGTAGGTCACTTGGAGATAAAACCAGCAGAGGTTCCAGAGGGAGAACGCCAGGAGGAAGACAGCCAAGAACCCGGCAAAAGGTGATCGCCAAGGCCAAAAGACAGGAAGGAGAACAACAGCCCCCACCAAGTCAAACACACCGAGGGGGGATTCATTGAATGATTCGTTTGAACGAATCTTTTGAGTGAACTGATTCTTAAGATTCAGTTCACCAAAAATAACTGGAATGCACATCCCTATGTCACATAAGAAAAGGATCATTTTGCCTTCAGCTTGAGTTCCTCTTCCGGAAGAGGAGAAAAAAAAAGACTGCACCGTGATGTTGTATTCTTCGACCAGTTCATCGATTCACCGACGGCACCCGCTGTCCTCTCGCTGGTTTGATCCGTGCTGGGCGAAACAAGGGGTCGCTCAGACGCCCAATCGCACCTCGGTGCGCCTGGCCCGTCGTCCACAAGAGGTCAGACACGAACAGCACAAGTCGTCCATTCACGAGCGGCGCTGAATGCATGAGCTCGAGCCAAAACACTCACGAATGAATAAAAACGATGTGCATAGATGGCGGAAGTGGATAGCTCTACGTGTTGGGGTTGAGTATGTAGCTTGGGCTCGGGAATGTGACGGGAGGCGTGACGTAGGTGGGCCTGGGTGAGCGCCACTCCTTCCCTGTTACGGCGGCCAAGTTGACGCGGTCACTCAAGTCCCGTGCCTCGGATCCGAGCACGGAAAGCCGCATCGTGGAAGCAACCGTGGCTACCACTCTCCTTTGATACGTACCCTCCTACTCGTGGAATCCCGCAACTTTGGCTCTTGCCCCCGCCCTCAGACGTGGATCGTCCTGGGGGGTTGGCTGTGCACCTTCGCCTGCCGTCGCCGCGGGGATGGCCACCGCCAGTCTCAACTATGTGGCTCCATGGTGGATCTACTGGCTGCACAATTTGCCTCACCTTGACTTGTCGCTCAAGCCTGTGGACAGCACCTTTAGACCCGAGCAGGAAGACTACCAGCAGGTCGGTACCACCAGACACTCGCATCGCTTAAAGTCGGGACATTTCGGGAGCGCAAAGTAAGGCTCTCGTTTTGTTTGGCTTCTTTTTATTTGTCTATGGTCCACTTTGAAAAAGCGTCTTTGACCTGACCTGGAAAGTGTAGTGATAAGCCAGCAAGTAGGATTTCGCTGAGCTCCACCGAAGGCGCTCCCAAGAGAAGTGTCCTCAGCCAAGCTAAAATGAAGCAGTAGCGCAGCGGCATCAAAACGACTCCCCGAAAAGAAAAAGCACAATCTGCCAGTTTGTGGTTGTGTTGAATCAACACGAGCGCTAGCTACAGCATCAATGTGTCAATATTGGACGGCTGACTGCACAGGGAGGTTCGCTACCCCAAGTTTTCTTCCGGACTGACAGCACTCAATTCTTAAATATTGGGTTTTACCCCTCGTATTTTTGATACATAATTTTTCAACTAAAGCAGTGACGGGTCATTTTAAAGACAGATCTTTTGCTTATGTCCAGGGATGAGAATTTTCCGCGGATCCCCGTGATTTTTCCGTCTAAACGTATTTTCGTGAATCATGTAAATCCATTGAGAAAATTATTTTTTTAAATATGGGGGGAGCGGCCGGCTAGCTGGCCGGGCAACGTTAGCCTCGGTGACTCTCGCGGGCATACCCCGAGCAACTTTTCCGTGCTTTTTCACATTTGCCATTCTCATCCCTGTATGACTGACTAAAAGCGAAAGAGTCACGCTACAATCCTGCAATAGAGAATTTCATCATCCGTCTGTCCATCTATCCATCCATTATCTGTACTGCTTGTCCCCACGGGGATCGCAGGCATGCTGGAATCTATCCCAGCCGTCAACGGGTAATTGGAAATAAAAGCCATGCACTCAACATATGTTGGTGCCAAAAAACATGCACGCATGCACTACGGATATGGCACCTCAAAGAGAGGAATGACACTGTATCAGTTCTGGTCCATCCCGGGTTCTTAACATGCCTGTGGAGTCCAAAATATTGCATGCAGAATGACAGGCGGCCACTCAGTGAGCCTCGGCTGGCGGCCAAAGTGAATAAGATCCTCAACGAAGCCTCGTCAGGAGATATTTGTGTCTTTTTGCCTCCCTGCGCAGTGCGCACTGGTTTGGTCTCCATCCCCCGGGCTCATGCTCCGTAATCACAAGACCGAATGAAAGCCAATCCGTCACATGACGCCAGCCTCCCGCGCCGTGCCGTGCTCGCCTTCCCTTTTGGCTATGCTCGCCTCGTCAACCTGCCGCCATCGACAACAAAACCTGCATTTTCTCACCCTCGTTACCTTTCCAGAAAGTGTCGAACAAACAAACAAACAAACAAACAAACAAACAAACAAACAAACAAACAAACAAACAAACATCTGTCACTCCTTTGTTGAGCAAATATCTGTCTTTCTTCTTCTGCCTGTTTCTCATTCTGCCAGTCTGTAGTGGTCCTGGCCTGTGTGGGAGCGGTGGGCCTCAGTCTGAGCCTGGTGCTTTTGGTTCTCTTCTTGGTCTGCTCGCGTATCTGCCGCAGGGACGCGCACAAAGACGTCAAAAGGCCCGAGAGGACCCGCTGCGCGACGTGGTCGGCTGTCGTCACCGCTCTCATCGTATGGTCAGTGGCACCCGTGGAAGAATGGAGGAGAGCGATACCCGAGCCAATTCAAAGAAAATCGCGCTCGGTCTGCGTGTGCGTGGCTGCAGTCTCGCATGCCGAGGCAGCTGGCGCCCGCTTCAACTTGTGACGCTAAGTGTCGGCCACTAATGCACTTAGCCCATTTGACGGTTCCAGGGAGAGTGCGTAGACACAAGTCCCGTTGTGATGCTAAGTGAGTGAGCGTGATGCCGTTGAAGGCGGCGTTTGTTACGCACGTTGCATCTGTGCCAGGCGGTCCGCTTTGTTTTTCCCTTTGCTAATGCCTTTATATTGGCCGCAAACGCCCGCATATGACATTCAATTAAATGACGGAATGACGAATTAAATGTTCTGCTGAGGCTTTGATCGCGACATGCCGATGGAACTCGGCCATTCTCAGCGCTCCGTGCTGGCAATTGCAATAGCTAACAAAAATAAGGGACTGCGAGGTAGGCGAGCGGCTTCTGACAGCAGGTGGAGCGGGTTTGGGTCCCAATCTCAACCGAGGTCAAGTAGTGTCGCCGGGAACAATAAGATTAGCGGCCAGTGACGCAGGAGCTGAAAAATCCTGCCCACAGTGTTGTCAGTCGGTCGGTCGCCGTGCTTGACGCGTATTGAGACGCCCATTCATCCAATAACTGATCGCCGGGAGCCAATTTGCCCTTCCGGTTGAGCGCGTGTCTCTGAAAGATGATCCACCTTCATCTTTCCTCTCTCGCCGGTGGTCAGTGGCATTTCTTTCCAGAGGACGGGGCCTTTGGTAGCACGACGAACGGCAAACTATTTCCATTTATTTTCTGTTCATGACCATCACGTCACATTGTCGTTGCGAGCGCCCGTGTTTCCGTTTCGGGCTAACCTCGTGGCGACGAGTGCAGTTCCCAGCATGGGAAAGGGACAGTCTCGTGCCTCTGTGTTTTCTCCCCATTTGCCGAGCGCATCGATGCTCGAGGTATTGCGGTAAGCTGTTGTCACCAAAGGTGCAAGCGGATGGAGAAGTGCCGCCGCTCTTTTGATGCTGTGCCCGCCCCTTCGCATTCGCAGTTGTGCTGTGGCAGTGGGTTTCTATGGAAACAGTGAGACCAACGATGGCGTGCACCGGTTCACCTATTCCATCTCCAACGCCAATCGGACTTTGGGCGGCATCGACAGCCTGGTAAGAGATGATTTCCTCGCTCTTGTTATCTCCAATGGCCTAGCGTCGTTTCGAACTAATCAACGAGTACACGTGGAGACGGTATCAACAATCGTTGTCCTCTTGGACTTGTTCCATGTATTAAGTAGCGACCATTCAGTATGTGTGTGTGATTTAATGATTTAACCAGGCAATGAATATGTCTAAAGTGTGAAACAAAAATTGGTCTTTTCTCAAATGGCTCTCTTCAAGTCTTTTAATGCAACTTTTAGGTGGCAGTGCAGCACAAGCTCCTCATTTGTGAGCTATCTAAACAAAAAACGGCATTCAGCGCACCCCGTGGCGGCGCCTCCCCGGGGGAGGCCGCTTTTTTTTTTTTTTTTGTCCCAGTGATCGTCACACACACATCTGCGTGTGGTGAAATTTGTCCTCTGCATTTAACCCATCCCCATTGATTTTGATTCATCCCCTGGGGGAGAGGGGAGCAGCAGCGGTGCCGCGCTCGGGAATAATTTGGTGATCTAACCCCCCAATTCCAACCCTTAATGCTGAGTGCCAAGCGGGGAGGCAATGGGTCCCATTTTTATAGTCTAACCCACAACCTTCCAGTCTCAGGGCGGACACTCTACCACTAGACCACTGAGCTGGTACTTTTTGTGCCTAATAGGGATGCTCGCTGCGTGCGTGTCGGGCCTGACCTGCATTCGCCAAAGTGAGTCTATGGGGAGGGGGGAGGGAAGGAGGCGCTTGGGTCGATTAAGCCTTTCCTTTGTACTGTGCGACGGGGCGAGATAGCATGAGTGTGTGCGTATCATTTGCAGAACATTGGCAGGAGTGCTTTCAATATGGGCCGCTATCTGTTTGCAAGCTCATCTCTCACCTTCTTTCTTTCTCACGCGCTTGGCCCTCCAAAGCTCAAATGTAATCAAGTGCAAGCTTTGAGGGGAGCGTTTACCGTTTTTTTCCGTGTATAATGCGCCCCCATGTATAATACGCACCCTAAAAATGGCATGTTGATGCTGGAAAAAAGGCTGTACCCATGTATAATACGCACCCAATTTTTTTATTTTATTTTTTTAAATTAAATTGTCGCCCCTCCCTTCCTGTGTCACCTCAATCAATGTAACGTGTTTTGTATTTAAGTCCTGTCTGCCCCTCGCTCACCGTCGGATCATTGCATGTGTTACTGTCATGATGTCTGTTTGGTTCCTGTTCCTGTCTTTGGTAATGTCTTTTTGTTCCACGACTTTGTCGGTCAGTCCTGTTGTTGGTTTTGTTGTACCATGATTTTCTTAAAAAAAAAAAAAAATTAAAAAAAGAAATTAAATTTTTTTATTTATTTTTTTTTAAATTGTACCCATGTATAATGCGCACCCCAGATTTTAGGACAATAAATTAGTTAAATGTTGCGCATTATACACGGAAAAAAACGGTATCTTCTTTGTGGCTCCGGCGTGGGGTCTCAGCCGTGAGCACCAGACGCGGAGGGGTCTCGTAGATGAGCAAAACAACGTCTGTTCAGTGGATCTTTTGACCAAAGAGAACACGACAGAGTCACTGGTGCATGCGCACGTGTTTGTATGAGTACAAGACAAGAGTGAGTCTTTCGTGATGATCCGATCCTAAGTGGTGCTTCCCGGCCTGGCAGCCCACGTAGCGATCGCTGCGGACGAACGCGAGTCTGACCTTTTGAGAAGCGCCATCGTGCCACGGGGGCTCCAGACCCGTGAAAATTGCTGTCGGGCTTCCCGTGAGGTTTCCCGTCCAAATCATGCCGGCCGCGGCTCGACACACAGGTCAATGGAGACAGGCAAAAGCACTCTGTACATGTCTGCGAGCACATTTTGAGGAATGAGCCAACTGGCATCTCTGCCTCCCCATTTAGTCGGCGGGCTCTCTAAGAAGTGCGCAAACGGGCGTCCAGCGGCACCTGGAGCGTCTGGATGAGATCTTGGCCGCACGGGCCGACTACCTTCAGGCTCTGCACTTCGTGCGGCTGATGGTGAACAACGTCATCCGGGAGCTAAATGCCCTGCCCAACGTCGACAAAGCCAACATGGGGCTGACGGCCGCCGCGGCCCACGCCACCTTCGTTGAGTATTACAGGTGCGCACGCCCTTGAGAGCTTGCTTTGCTGTTTTGAACTTTTTGTTCTGGCCCGATTGCTGACTTAATGGTGCTAAAATGAAGTGCCCTTTGTGTTTTGTCTCCGAGCCACTGGAATGCTGCTCTTCTAATTGAGTGCAGTGACTCAAACCGCAAGGAGGGGAAGATGAACAAAAATAAAACAGGAGGCGGACAAATATTTTTAATAAACATGAGGAAAATCTCAAAGTTGGTCACGCAAAAATTTGTGCAAATTAATTGGAAATTTCATATTAATGCAGGGACTTAAAAAAAAAAAAAACTTGCAGAGGTTACAACCTTGCAAAGTGTCTCATGGTTGATATTTGCATCTAAGTCTTGTCTCAATTAGGCTCACAGGTTAGCTTGTAGTTCATCCCGGCTGGCTTTAGGCCAGAGGCGGCCTGGTCGCCGTCAATTGGCAGACTTTCCCACAGATGGCCAAGCATGCTCATCATTAATGAGGGCATTTGATCCGCTCTCCCTCCTTCTCATGGCCTCCTCGTCTGGCCGCTAAGTGCCGTCTTCTCACAGCCGGATTCTAAGCGTCCGTATGCAGAGGCCTCGGCATGCGCTCACGTGCTTCCCGGTGACCTTAATGTCCATATTTATGAAGCGGCCGGCGGATGTCCACTCTTTGAAATTGTGAGCAATCGATATTTCTTTTCTTGCTCCGGTTAGATTGACGCCAGCGGCGGGCCAGCTGAAAAAAAAGAGTATTGGAGTGTTCTGTAGTGGCGCTCCACAAGTGACCAGCGTTTGCTTCCGTGTCGTCTGCTTCTAGATGGCTGACCTACCTGCTCCTGCTGATCTTAGAACTGCTCATCTGTCTGGCCGTCTGTTTGGGGATGACCAAGCAGTCTCGGAGGCTGCTCGTCATGTGAGTTGGAGTCCGCTGCTGCTGCTGTTCTTGCGTGCCCTCGCCTTTGCCCTCGCCTTTGGCATAGATTGAATTCAACTCAGATTTAATTCAGAAGGATTTTCTTTTCTCTCTGCAATTGCTTTTATGATACATTTTCTTACTTTGGCTTGTGGGTCATAGAAGCAGCCCACGTAAAAAAAATTGCAATTGATTGCAGTGTGGTAAAGCCATCAGAACAGGCGCGCAAAGTAGCTCTCGGAGTGGCATTTTTTTGCACAGTGACATCATTTGCTTTTGTTTCGTGGAAAGTGCAAAATTTGGGGACGCGCGCAGCATATTTGGCCGGGTGGAGCTTAGTTGTGCATTCACACGATGGTTAAACAAAAACAGCGTGAATGGGAATAATGGATTGCAGAGCACACGCTCCAGACTTCCTATCACGTTTGGCCAATCCAGCACTGCCCGCGCCTTGGGCGCTAATGGACCAGACGCCACTCCTTCTCCTCCTCATGGCGCTCGCTAATGCCTATTGATCGGCCCCGAGGCCGGATGAGCATGCAGCTCCCTTCGCTAATGATGAAGTGCTCTCAGACTTCTTTATTGCTTTTTGAGCAGGTCCGGCCTCATTAGGTTGAGAAGCAAAGGCTGCCGCTGCAAAGGGTCAAAGTGCACCAACTCCAACAAAAATGCCCCATCCGTGTGTGCGTGCCCATGTCTCAGCCGTCTTGTCTTTGTGTGTGAATATTGCTCACCATGCAGGATGATGGCCTTGGCCGTGCTGTCTGTGATCCTGAGCTGGACCTCACTGGGAGCCAGCTGGGCTACAGCTGTGGTGAGTTGATGCTGGCTACTTTTTTTTGGGTGGGGGGGGGGGGGCTCTTCATCTATTTAGGTTTCTTTCGCTCAATCAGTCACGTCGTAAAGCTGATTATAAACTCAGCAGCCTTTCTGCATAATCATGATTGTAAACAACACTCCCTGCCCGGCGTTAATTACACCCCGGAAGTTAGTTTTGCAATAAATCCTCCTTGTTTTCAAGCTGAGTGTCGTCTCGCACACGTTTGGGCTTAACGTGGTAATGGAGAGTCCACATTTGGGGCACAGTAAGGGGTACTAAGCGATCCCCACCCTGAATCTCCTGGAGGTATTGTGGAATTGAGGATAATCTGACAGATTAGGCGTCTGGACAGATGCGGCGGACTAAGCCCGCGGTGGTGACCGAACCCAAAACGCAGCACAGACATCCGCTGCCATTCACTGCACATATTGCTACACATGACAAACAGGAGCCACGAAATACTTGCCGCACGACATAATATTTGCACACGTCGACCGCTGATTCGAAATTGCAAAGTACAAGGCGTCGATCAAAGGCTGGTGTGCTGACGGGCCTCTCGGCACGTGTGTGTTGTGTCGTCACACAGGGCACCGCCGACTTCTGCGTGTCTCCCGACAAGTTTATCGTCAACCGAAGCAAAGAATTCCTCAGTGCGGGTACGTCGGTGAATGATTGAGCGGCGTTCCACTCTGGCACAAAAACAGAGACTTCTGCAACCTTTCTCACATTTTGCCGACATCACAACTGCCCAGTTGCAAAGTGGCAGGAAATGAAAAGTGCTCCAATGACTCTTCATTTTCCCATCTTCATGAAATATGAGCTCAGACTTACACTGTTTCTTCTCCCCCGGTAGATATTGCTAACTATTATTTGTTCTGCAGTCCGAATCTACCCAACCCCTTCCAACAGGTACGCACACACACACACACACACACACAATTAGTTCAAGCAAGGCGATTCCTCTTTCCCCCGTCGCTTGCTACCTGCCTTCGCAAGCGACACGAGTCATTCCTAGCTCACAGGTTAACGAATAGCAACAGCAACGAGAGCGCCATTCAGATGTGCGCACCTCTTTGAAAGGGAGGCTTGATCAGGACGAGGACTAGCGACGGAAAGGAGTAGACGTTTGATGAGAACTGCTCCAGAAGTGGAGATCCTCTTGGATGCCCTCCTTTCCTTTTTCACTAGTTTTGCGTTTTCAACACCCATGGCGAATCATTGCAGGCCAGCCATGGCGGATCATTGCAGGCTTTAGCGCTCCTGCTCCTCATTTAGGGATTAAGTGCGGCTTGTTAAGGATAATCTAGTCTCCTGATCAACTCCAATGTTTGGGTGGTGTTCCTTTTGAAGAGGCGGAGCCTGAATCAAGCAGGCCTTCTATTGCTTGTCGACAGTCCTTTCGCGCATGATGCTTTTTTGCGTCCACAGTCGCTGACGGTCTCCCAGCGCTCGCTGACCACCATGCAGATCCAGATCCAGGGTTTGCTGCAGTTCTCCATGCCCGCCTTCCCCACCGCCGAGGTACGACGTCGACGAGGCCGCTGTGAAGGCTGTTGGAGGGGACAAACAAGCACAATGATCCCTTTTGCTCCTATTTGTTTTTCAAAATCGTTGAGTCGGCCAGCTGGTGTGCTCACTCCTTAACTTACCTTTGACACAGGGCTCTTTGTTTCACGCAGAGAGACCTGTTAGGCATCCAGCGCTTGTTGAATGCCAGCGAATTCAATCTGCACCAGCTGACAGCCTTGCTCGATTGTCGCGGACTGCACAAGGTGAGCTTTTTGCCTGATGCTGCGCAAATAGTGCTATTTCGATGGACCTCATGAGGCGTCATTTATTTGCTGTGGTCTTCATTAGCACCGAGTGAATTTTGATTTGTGCCGGATAAAGCCTTCGTTATCTGAAAGCCCTCTTATCTCACCCTGTGGCTGGAGTCACAGTGTGTGCTTTGAGTAACACATTTCAGATTTCAGCAGCACACACAGATGCGGTTTACCTGGCTGTGGCTTTGTGGTGCAGGACTACCTGGACGGCCTAATGGGCGTATGCTACGATGGCGTGGAAGGCCTCCTCTACCTGGCTTTGTTCTCCCTGCTGGCGGCGTGCGCGCTCTCTGCCATGCTGTGTGCCATTTGGCAAGTGTGGACGCTAATCGGCAGCAGGTCAGCGTCACCGGGTGATGAGCGACCCCCCACCACAGACACACACACACACACACTGTCCGCACTGCTTATCTCTCGTGCGCTTTGCCGCCGCGTAGAGACAAAGAATATGACGACATAGACGAGGAGGACCCGTTCAACCCTCAAGCGCGCCGCATGTCCTATAACGCCAGGAGGTCCAACATCCACAGCTTCTGCAGCTACACCAGCAGTGCCGGCAGCCAGGCCAGCATCCATCCTTCGCCTCAGGCGGACGCCGCTGTGCCACCCGCCCCAGAATACATGTAAACGAAGGATTTTCAAATCAAATTTTTCCTTTGAGAGCAATGGAAATGTTGTCACTGGGGATCCCAAATTGACCATCCAGCGCAATTAAGTTTTTTTTTGGTAACGTACTCAACTGTGAGTTTAGACAAAACAAAACCATTCAAACTTATAGGATAGAAAAACAAATGTAGTCCTGAAGTTAAACCTTGGGGTACACCGCTTTTAAGGGTGAGTTTGCAACAAACAGGTAGCAAGATTCATATGATCACATAGAATGCACATTTAGCTTCCATCAAATTGCTGCACTAGCAGCGCTAAAATGGCATTAGCTCTGCAAACAAGGTGACATTAGCCACGGCTGCTATGTTGATAGCATTACTTATTTGTTATGTAGCGCGACTACAAGTTAAGGTTAAAAGTTAAAGTCCCAATGATCGTCACACACACATCAGGGTGTGGTGAAATTTGTCCCCTGCATTTAACCCATCCCCATGTGATTTTGATCCATCCTCTGGGGGAGAGGGGAGCAGTGAGCAGCAGCGGTGCCGCGCTCAGGAATCATTTGGTGATCTAACCCCCCAATTCCAACCCTTATTGCTGAGTGCCAAGCAGAGAGGCAATAGGTCCCATTTTTATAGTCTTTGGTATGACCCGGCCGGGGTTTGAACCCACAACCTTCCAGTCTCAGAGCGGACACTCAACCACTAGTCCAGTGAGCTGGTCAAAAGAAAAGAGGGAAGGCCATTTTTTTATTTTGCGGAGGTGCATATTCCACCGTAGTTTCAGCACGTGTGTACAGCAAATAGCAGTCATGCCTTCTTTGTCCAATTGGTAGCTTTTTCCTCGGGTGTGATGGGTTTTCAAAACGCCTGCCAGAGTGAACTGTTATATCCTCACAGATCATTTCCCTCGTGTAATGGCTGGCAGCTTTAACATTTTTTATTTTATTTTGAAAACGCCCCCTGAAAACGACCGTCCAGCACATTGTTTCATTTTTTTTTTTATTTCTTTGCTCATTCCTTTCCTAATATGTCACCATCTTTCCCACTCGTTGCCTCCTAGGAATCAGTCCATGCTGTTTGGCGGGAGCCCTCGGTACGAGAACGTCCCGTTGATATGCAGAGGATCCCCGCCCCCGTCGGTGCGTTGGCCCTACGCCGCCCTGATGTCCCAAGTGTGACCACGACCCCTCCCTGCATGTTCACAACATGAAATGAGGATGAAGTGGTGTAAGACTGCCCTCTGGTGGGTCATTACACGGCTAGCCTTAATTTCCATCGTTTCTTCCAAAAGACAAATGCGTCCAACGTGCAAAAGAACCTCCAAAGGCCGTGACACCAGGCTGCATTGTCGCCTCGCTCGTATGTCATCCTAGAAATGTGCTGTTGAGCTATTGAAGATCATAAACTAGCGGTGTCCAAACTACGGTAATAATATGGTTTTTATTGGCCCGCAGCAAATTCTGAAAACATAATTGAATATGGCCCGCACAAGAAGCTTGAGCTCAACTCTGTTGCACTTCTCAGTTTCCACACTAGATAGAGCCCGCCACACAAAGCGTTTGACGTCCCATACATTCTTGTATTGCCAGCACACATTCACACGGTGCATGAAACTCATTACTGGAGGTTACGCTCAGTGACATGAAGAGGATGAGAGAAACACAACAGTCTGAGTCCAGTGTCATTTTCATGGTTTCTCCCCACAGTACTCACCCGGTACGAGGACAACTTACCTGTCCACAACCGAAGTCCAGATCCGATGACACTTTGGCCCGGACTTCCAGGTGTAGAGGAATCGCCATGACAATTAAGCAGAAATTGTTGCTTTTATCTAGAGAATGTATCCAAACTGTTTGATGCCTTTTTATTGTATGCAAGTAAACTCATGTTTGCCAACCTTGTGTCATTTACATCATTGTGTTGCATCATGACAATTCATGAATTGCTCAAAGGACCAGAAAGATGTGAACATATTCCAGCAATTTCCCAAGGATTTGTGCCAAAGGCCGAACCAGCTGTTCCGTATCGCAAACTTAAACTACCCAACTGATAATCTTCCGGTCTAAAAGCTGTCTATATGGTGCCTAGACGTCTAGGCTAGAATCTGTCTAGAATACGTCTATGTATCAAAGTTTTTTAGACGTCTATTGCTTAGTGATCTAAGCATAGACGTCTATGTATAGATAGACGTCTATTAGACGACTATGCTTAGCTGCGTCTGTAGCATAGCCGTATAATATACGTTCTTGATGTTTTGTTTCGTTTATTTCAAACGTGAAAAAAATAAGATTATTGTACACAATGAAAAGACATGACAAAATACATGCTGTTAGGATACGGATTTTAGCTATTGATCTGACTCCAAATTGTGATCAACACTTAACACAAGAATTGCTATGTTCTAATCCACACACTGGCGCACCTAACAATTTTGCGAGTTCGTTCTGTCAAAGAGAAGACCAGTAGATCAATCAGACCGAATTTACCAATTGTTTAATCTTGACAAAGCAAGCTAATACAGGCGCCTGGGTCTTGGGTCCTTAACACAAAAACTCGTGTGCCTTCGTGACCAGAAAGACGACACATTCTTCCGGGTTGCCCAGTTTTAAAGAAACACAATATGAATATTCAAACATGCAAAAGATTGTGTGGTGATTGGTCGATGGTCGATGGTCATCTCCTCCTCGTTTGGGTTTTTCCCCTGCCCAGCACAGGTGTCTGGACCACAAAGACGAGTTGTTTTTCGCGTTCCCATCGGCCTTGAGATATCCTCCCTTTCTGGACCTCCTGTTCCACAATACTTTGAAGAAAACAAATTCATGTAGCCTGCACATTCCTTTCCACTTATTAAGCGACCACACTACTACTAGAAATTATATTGATATGATTATATGTGTCTAACGGAGCCTTAATCAAATGTGTTTGCAAACTGCCGAAAGTACATTTCCCTTTATTCCCTCTCATGACCTCATTTATGAGGTCATCACCCGTTACTCTAGCAAGCAGCGACCAGCATGCTGTCGGTCCTTTCTTCCCCCCCGTGGCTCATGTTGAGTCACCAGGGTATATTGGCCGTTCGGTGACAACGGGCCAACGGTTTTCTCGATCAACCGGACAGTGAGTGACCTAATACATGAAATACAACAACAAAATCATCACTGCAGTAAAGCCACAGCAACGAGCACAGACATGATGAGGCCTTTCCAGCTTCCGAACGTTTTCATCCAATCAGACCAAATATCGGTGCGTACACCTGAATGATCTTCCATCTTTTTATTCAGT
This sequence comes from Syngnathus typhle, assembly GCF_033458585.1. Taxonomy (NCBI): domain Eukaryota; kingdom Metazoa; phylum Chordata; class Actinopteri; order Syngnathiformes; family Syngnathidae; genus Syngnathus; species Syngnathus typhle. The sequence goes on from NC_083754.1 coordinate 9,757,668, forward strand.
GTCCTTAGTCCTTCCAACGCCTGGGTCAGTCGGCCCCCTGGCGCCGTGTTGTTGGGGATGAAAGTACAACATGCATCACCAAACATTCCGCAATTCTATTTTGGAACGACATCAATGCCAATTGTTCATGGACCGCTGCAAATGATACATTTTTACTGGGGGTGATCCATAGGAAAATGCTTTCGAATCCCGAGGACACTTGATTAACGAGTTCATACTTATCTGGCACACCCCGGGGCACTCCAATGGCGTCAATATATGTTGGATCGTTGTCGCTTAACCATGTGGGCAAAACATCTCTTTTGGCTCGCTTCAGGAGCCCCGCCAGTGGGGACTCCATGTTCCAATTGAGATTCTGTATTTCAATGGGGACAACCACCATAGGCATTATCAAAGACACGAGGGCACAGATACCTGATGCATCCTTCGGCAAGCGATCATATAATTTGTTGTCACCACACCACAACCAGATGTCACTGGTCTTCCTCTGCTCCTTCCATCACTGCTAGTTGAATTCTGGCATGTCCTGTTAAAGCTTAAAAACAAGTGAATTTGGAAAAAAAAACTTTGTATATCACAATTACAAATTGAAACCTACTCACCCATTTCTATTTTACAACATACTCACCCATTTCTATTTTACAACCTACTCCCCCTTTTGACACATTCACCCAATGTGTCATTACGTATCAAAAGGAACCTGCAAAGCATCCCCTCTCATCACCACACTCATTGTAGCCAGGCCCGCGGAACCTCTAGCTCCTCTACCACACGCTCGGCAACACAAACAAAAATCATCGCACTCCTGTCAGTGAGCTTATAGCCCTGCTGACAGCGGACATTTGTACAAAAACAAACAAGTATCAAAATAAAAACAGTCATAAAATGAATCCTGGCACCCGCGGATCATGTCTTGAAAACCAGGTCATCAACAAGTTCATCATAAAAACCAAAAGGGCAAGGGTTAACATATTCTTGTAAATTCAATACAAACGTTCCACGAACGCAATCGACAACCTGCAAGAACGAAAACAAATTACGCAAGCAGCGCGCAATCCGCTCCTTGGCTGGTGGCTGTTGCTGCTGCAAAAAATTAAGTCACACAGAAAAACAAAGCAGAGCGTGCACTTGTCGCAAGCAAGCTCAAGCGTCAAACATTTGGTCACTGTCCACCTAGTCCGTCACCCCGTCGGGTGAGCTCAAAGTCGTCACACGTCAAATCGTCCAAAGTCTTAATGTTCGATACTAGTTCTGTCTTGTCTAACCATATTACTGAAATGGGCCTTCTCCATCGCACTGTTTTGTTGTCGATGGTGCCCCTGAGTAATCCTAAACCCATATGTAGTCCAAAATTAGTCCTGATCAATCGTGCTTTTTCAAATCTGTAGTATCTTTATATTTTTCAGGTGAGAGGAATGTTATCCTCTGCTGTGATCACATCACCCCAACTTTGAATCATGTCAACCATTCACAATACACAAACACCACACCACAAGCACAGACTTGACATTCATACACCAAACAAACTGTCATTCCACAACACACACATAAAACATACAATATTAAATTGTAAAAAGGAACCGTCCCTACGCAGAATATTCTCCTCAATTTAAATTTCCCTTTTTTATTTTAAATCCAAAATTAATATCTAATTGTCTGGTTTCCTGTCCTCTCCTCGTTTGCCAATATGCATAATGCTGGAACATGATTTAACTCCCCATTTAGTTTGCTCACATCTCTCACTTAGACTATTTGACACTTTGTGTTGAGCTGTAACTTCAATATTTCCACATTCCCATATTTTTTCCACTAAACAGTTCCATTTGGCTTTCAGTTTAAAGTCATCCCTCCAAATAACTACCTCTGGCAAAGAACCAACAATTTATAGAGCACTCCCTTTTACTGTTACCTTGTTCCCTCAGTCATCTTCTCACAAGCATAACTGACCCTCCTAAAAAAAATAATGATACCAAAAATAATGTTTAAAAACAATATACACAGCTTCCTCCTGCCACTTACGCTATCACCTTGAAGATTATCGTTCTCATTTTTGTTGATGCCAATTCTTAAAATTAAATGCTTACTTTTGATAATGGAGTCACGCTATATCACAAAGTGTGAAAACCTTCCACGCTCCCCCTTTCTACCTATCAAAATCAATTAGGAATATTTTTGCTGTCATGATCATCATTGTGTCCCTCACACTTATTGTTCCCGTACTTTAAATTGTCAATTTTTGTACCTTTGAAGCCCTTTGAGACTTGCTTGTGGGCTATATAAATAAACTTGACTTGCCTTGACTTTATCATTATTCAACTTCTTCTGCATTCTTCTGCCTCTTTTTATTTATTTATTCATTTTTTAACTTAACTACTTCTACGAATTCATCTGATTCACTTCATTCCACTTTTGACACATTCCAAATATTCATGCCAAATATTCTAAATATTTACGATTTTCGAGAAATTTACAAATTTTAAGCCAATATTTCACCATTCATTCTTCATGGCACATTCAATATTTCTCATTTTCTTCCACATAATTCCTCCAATTAACCTTCTTTCACTTTCCAATTCACCTTCTCTCACTTTCTAGATTAAAATTTCATATTTTCACTTTCAACATTGCGAAATGCGGTAACATTTTGCAAAAAAAATTTTTTTTTTTTTTTTTTTTACTGTTCATCTTATGCCTACCTATTCCAAAACTTCCCACTTGTGAAAAATTTCAAATTTTCAACTTTGAAATTCACGCCCAATTCTTTCTATATTTTCATCCATTTTCTGACCAATTCAACACGTTCCAAATTTAAACATAATCTTGTAGCATTCCCCGAATTTGTATTCAGCCTCTTCGCCTTCACACACAATTTCTCCAAAAATTACAAATTCTAGTTATTATTGTTAATCCTCCGTGACCCTCGTAAGGACAAGCCGCACCAGTAATGGATGGATGGATGGATTGTTAACCCTAACCATAAGTGCCTATCATAAAGTGTCATTTAAATCACTTGTTGCAAGGGTCATGTCACTGTATTTGTTATTTAAAGCCCAACTGTATCCTTTTTAATTAAGTAGCGCCCTGTATTACTATTTTGCTGGCTATCCAAAATTCCCATATCTATGTATTTTGTTGTTATCCCTGTTTCAGTGTCAATAAGCAGCCTTATTATTCCCTCTTTTATCAAAACTCCTCAGATATGTCCGCCCCAGCACCCAAACACACTTCCATCCCTTTTGTCCCACACTCCACCAACTTTGTAATGCTTCAGCAGTCTTTAGCAATGTGTCCAGTTTGACTTCATGTGACTCATGCAAGTCTTTAGCAGCCTCTCCTCTTAGATTCTCATGATGATGATTCAGGGCTGGATCATCCGCCACTCTCAAATGCGTCCATCTTGTCTTTGTTCTTTCAGTCCATTTTCTTTTTGATCTGCAACTGTGTGTATTCCCGCCATGTATAGTTCTTGTCCTGTGAAAAGCTGTGCTTGCCCCCTTCAAGTATGATAGCAGTTCCTGTTGTTCTCCCAAAGGTCAAAGGTGTCTCATGACCAGGGACAGTCCTCTGTTGATTTTGAGACAGCCAGTGGAGTAAGAGGACTCAGTTCAGGAATCGTGCCACGCGCTAGGGAAGAACACACTGGGACACAAATTTGACAAAACTATGTTTGTGTTATCAGTCTTCCTGTGTAGTATTTGTTCCTTACACCCCAAATCTTCCTATTAACATTTTGTAGTCAGTTGCGCACACTCATCATCTTACTATCAAGCCGCCCTTATCAAATGCTTTTTTTTTTTTTCTTCTGAGCAATCCATCCACCCTACCCATTAACACGGCTAAACTCCTCGTTCCAGTGTTTATCATCAAATAAAGTTCCGAAATCATTTGTAATAAACTGTAATGTAATTTAACAATCTACCAACATGGTTGTATATGCGGTGAATGTTATTGTTCAATCTATAGGTCATACAGCCCCTGTGTTCCAACTATGACACTCCTCCTTGATTTACCATCTCATAAGTTATTGTTGTCAGCAGCGCTAAATTATAGTGCTTTAAAGTGAATGTCTTATCGCCCAATTTAAAACACATGCCACATTTGACCTAGTATTTATTCATTTATTTATTTGCCATCCTCATGTTAGCTGGCATATGTCAGAATTAAAATGTAATTTTGCTTTTAATTTTAAGTCTTTCAAAACTGCTATATCCTTACTGCACCGAAATAAACTGTTAAATATATCTTTAAAAACAACCAAAACAATCTATGCTCCTGCACAGACTCTTAAAAGTGGCACCCACAAATCAAACCTCCTCCTTCACTCTCACATTTTTTGATAAAATAGTCTACTTATCTAGACACTGTCATCACCTACTAAATTAATGGCCTGCAAATACAATGTTGTTGCTGTGGTCCCTCAAAACATGTGACTAAAATTTGGATAATTATTAACCCCCATCAATTGAGCAATTATCTCCTCACTATTTACAAGTTAGCCCCCCCTCTCTTCTCTCACTTCTCCTCAACATTGTATCAATGTTGACGTCGCAATCTGGCCAGGCCCGCACGTCCTGCTGGCCCCCACCCTTGCCGGTATGAGCCGAACGGGCCCCCTCCTTTCTTGAACATTCTCTGATCCATCCCATCTTCCTCCTCACACGCCCGCACCCACACGTGCACATAAACGCACACACAGCGAGCGCACACAACCGCACATACACACACGCATCCGCACGGCACGCACGCCAATACACAAAGTGCTCGCACAGAGCTCAGACGAACGACGACAGACTGACACAAACTTATACAGAAATTACGCACATACACAGAACACACAGACAAAGGGATTCGAATCCATCTCTCATGTAGCTCACGATTTGCGCTTCCACATCAGCATACATTCCTCTCAATCTCACTCCATTCATTCTTCTCACCACACACACACTCCCCCCAATTTGGTTGCACATTTTAGATATTTTAGCGGTCTGGTCTCTCACAGGAGGAACTGTTACCACCGGATACTTTTTGAGGAGGCCTCACTTCTCCTCGGGGATCTCACAAGCACCCCAGCTATTTGAATGCGATCGTCACCGCACCCTTGTCCGCCACGACGAAGCGAAACAGAGGAGTCCGCACTCTCACCACGGAATTTAACTGTTTCTAAAAGAACAGAGGAGCCCGCACTCCCACCACGGAATTTAACTGTTTCTAAAAGAACAGAGGAGCCCGCACTCCCACCACGGAATTTAACTGTTTCTAATTGCTTGCACACCTTATTTGATCTGAACGACAGTCTCCTCTTAAATTTCCTCTTTCAATTTGCAGAATTTCGACATATAGTAACAGGTATTCTGCTTACCTTATCGGTTTAGGAGACGTCGTACCAGCTCAACGTTGTGCGCTTATTCTTTATTCCAACGGTACGCCGACCGGGAGACAGCTGTCCCAGACTAACTGTCCGATGACTTGGACACAGACCACGAGTTGTCAATAACCCTTCTCTTGACATCACGTCGGGGTCACCAAGAAACTGTTAGGATACGGATTTTAGCTATTGATCTGACTCCAAATTGTGATCAACACTTAACACAAGAATTGCTATGTTCTAATCCACACACTGGCGCACCTAACAATTTTGCGAGTTCGTTCTGTCAAAGAGAAGACCAGTAGATCAATCAGACCGAATTTACCAATTGTTTAATCTTGACAAAGCAAGCTAATACAGGCTCCTGGGTCTTGGGTCCTTAACACAAAAACTCGTGTGCCTTCGTGACCAGAAAGACGACACATTCTTCCGGGTTGCCCAGTTTTAAAGAAACACAATATGAATATTCAAACATGCAAAAGATTGTGTGGTGATTGGTCGATGGTCGATGGTCATCTCCTCCTCGTTTGGGTTCTTCCCCTGCCCAGCACAGGTGTCTGGACCACAAAGACGAGTTGTTTTTCGCGTTCCCATCGGCCTTGAGATATCCTCCCTTTCTGGACCTCCTGTTCCACAATACTTTGAAGAAAACAAATTCATGTAGCCTGCACATTCCTTTCCACTTATTAAGCGACCACACTACTACTAGAAATTATATTGATATGATTATATGTGTCTAACGGAGCCTTAATCAAATGTGTTTGCAAACTGCCGAAAGTACATTTCCCTTTAATGCATATACATATATACACATACAGACATACCTACATACATACATATATATATACATATAAAAATATACATATATATACATATACACATGCACACATCCATACACACAAACTACAAGCGTAGCAATAAAGATATAACCCCAAAAGAACCATAAGTCACGTTCACATGTCTGAAAAGGAGTAGGAAGAAGTCTAATTTATTTAATCCCACCCCCTTTTAATAATCCCTAAATACCCAGCCATAAATCATTTTGCCTCAGTTATCCCAACAAAATACTAAATTACTAAATTATCTCCCACCTGCTGCTCGCTAGACACTAAACATGTACCTACACACTATTAATACATACGTATATTTCACACACAGACACTTAACATACATACATACCTCAAATACAACACAAAGATACCTGAATGGTAGAAATAAACAAAATAAAGAAACAGCCTGAACAAAACAATGACAAACAGACAAACAAAACCAACAAAGAAACGTAAATCAATAATTACTAAGCACCCCATGATACTCATACACCCTCATTTCTGTACCTTGTAAAAATAATTTCTTCTTTATATCTTTTTTTAAACTGATAGATGTTTGAACATTCCCTGAGCGTTTCCTCCAAAGTATTCCATAACTTAACTCCACATATTGAAATACAGAATGTTTTTTTTGTTGTGCGTGCCTTCCTTATCCTGTAATTAAATGTCCCCCTTAAATTATAACCCCCTTCCCTCCCAATGAAAAGATTCTGAATATTAGTTGGCAACAGATTATTTTTTGCTTTGTAAAGTATTTGTGCTGTCTGGAATTCCACTATATCTTTGAGTTTGATGAGTTTTGACTCTAAGCATAATGAATTTGTATGATCCCTGTATCCTGCCCCATGAATGATCCGTATTGGGTTTTTTTTGTAAAATAATAAGTGGATATATTGTGCTTAAGTAATTATTACCCCAGATGTCTACACAATACATGAAATATGGCAGAACTAGTGTATTATAAAGGATGTGAAGTGTTGTATGATCCAGAGCCTGTTTTGCTCTATTTAATACTGCGATGCACCTTGAGATTTTAGTTTGTACATGTTTAACTTGTGATTTCCAACTGATCTTATCATCTATTATCACCCCTAAAAATTTAATCTCATTCACTCTTTCAATAATAACCCCATCCAGCTTTATCTCTATTTTCAAATTAGTTATGTGATTACCAAAAATTATTACTCTTGTTTTGCTTAGGTTTAAGGATAATTTATTGCTGTCCAACCATACCTTTAATTTGCTTAATTCATTATTTATTAGTGTTGTTAAGGTGTGTAAATCACTACCAGAACAAAAATATTTGTGTCATCTGCAAACAAAACCATCTTCAAAATATGTGATACCTTGCATATATCATTTATATATAATATAAAAAGTTTAGGGCCCAACACTGACCCCTGAGAGACGCCACAACTAATGTCCAAACATGTTGAACAAGTGTCACCCAACTTCACAAACTGTTTCCTTTTTGTTAAATAGCTCTTGATCCATTCTAATGGTTTCCCCCTGATGCCATACCGATGTAATTTATTGAATAATATTTCATGATTTATTGTGTCAAATGCCTTTCTTAGATCAATGAATATCCCAACTGTATATTGTTTTAGGTCTATTGCGTTAGTAATTTCCTCCACTGAGTCAATTAGTGCCAGTGATGTTGCTCTGTTGGATCTAAATCCATATTGACTTTCAGTGAGTACTTTATATTTATCTATAAATTTGTCCAGTCGGTTATTGAGAAGTTTTTCCAGTATTTTAGAAAATTGTGATAGTAATGATACAGGTCTGTAGTTTGTGAAGTGGTGTTTGTTCCCGGTTTTATACTAAGGTATGATTTTTGCTATTTTCATTTTATCTGGAAATATACCGGTCTGAAATGATAGGTTACAGATGTATGTTAATGGTTGAGAGATCCCCTCAGTCACTCGTTTTACGGTAATCATGTCAATGTCATCACAGTCTTTGGATGTCTTGTTTGTGCATTGGGAAACTATCTTTATAATTTCTTTCTCATCCGCTGCTTTGAGGAACATTGAGCTCAGATTACTATCTATTAAACTATTACACTGCTCCTCAGTTGTTACTGAATCTGGGATTTGTTTGGCCAGATCAGGTCCCGTATTTACAAAGAATGTATTAAAGTTATCAGCCACTTCTTGCATATCATACTTCTCAGTATTCCTGCTAATAAAATATTTAGGATAATTAATTTTTTTAGAGCCATTTTTTATTACAGTATTCGTTATATTCCATATTTCTTTGGTGTTATTTTTAATATCATTTAATATTTTACTATAGTATTCTTTTCTAGCAGCTCTTTTAATATTAGTTAGTTTATTCTTATATTGTTTATATTTACTTTCTGCCTCTTTAGTTTTGTCTTATAAATTCTCTGTAAAGTGTATTTTTCTTTTTACAGTTGTATGTTATGTTCTTTTTTTTTTTTTTAAAACAGGTTTCGGTAACAGTCATACTTATGTTAGTTGTGGATATAAATACCATGTTTTTCCATGCATAATGCGCCCCCGTGCATAATACGCACCCTAAAAATGGGATGTCGATGCTGGAAAAAAGCCTGTACCCATGTATAATACGCACCCAAATTTTGACTCTTACTTAAATCCGTAAACATAAAATTATTTCAGAAAAAAGACCATCTTTGGGAACAACCGGATGTTATTCTGCCGGTCAGTATCAATGCACATGCGCTAGCAAACTCGATAGCAAAGAAATGTTTCGGATTTGTGTAGGGTACATTGTGACAGCAAACGAGCAGGTGATCGAGCAAGCGTCTGATACAAGAGCATTGTGTTCGTATGGAGCGTGTTTGAAGTGAACAGCAGAGAAGAAAGGAACAAGGCAAAGTGTTACCTGTAATACGCATTTAGGTAGAGAACTGAACTCTCGCTCTTTATATAGCTGACGTGTCTTGCGCATCCGTTCTGCGCATCTGTAATGGCGGCCTCCGTATGATATACGGTTTGCGATGGAGAAACTAACAATATTTGACAATAACACACTATCAAGGATTGCACCATCGCATCAAACGATGTGTCGTCAATTATGAATTTTACTGACTAAGTGTGTTGGGCAGGTGGGCTGAATGCGATGCGTGATTGACAATAAACAAGAAGAAAGGTGTGATTTCAAGTTTTATTTTGAGGGAGATTTTCTTCAAAAATTGTTGTACCCATGCATAATGCGCACCCCAGATTTTAGGACAATAAATTTGTTAAATTTTGCGCATTATGCATGGGAAAACACGTTACACCTTTTGATGTTAAAATTAACCAAAATGATTATTTGAATCTAAATAAAAGCATTTATCAAACATTATCCAACCATCACAAACATGAATGTGCAATGTTCACGTTTAAAAAATTAAAAAATATACATACAATATTTCAAAGATGGGGGCTATTTTACTAGAGAACAAAACTACTAAATTGCAATATAAATATATAAATACTTTTTATGTAGGACATATCAATTAAACAAAACAACCTGCTCGACAAAACACGGGGTAAACAAAATAAACATCACTCTCTTGTGGGCTTTTGATAGCCCCCTCTGCCACTCAGCACTGGAGCCTGTTTTAATTCTAAAGCCTGTCCTTGTTTTATCATCCGTGGCCTCTTTGTGTGTGTCCCCAACAGCTACAAACAAAGATGAACTCAATGGACATCGGGCACCACCCATTGTAGACTTTGGGGTTGACTACCGTAAATTCCGGACTATAAGCCGTGACTTTTTTCCAAAATTTTGAACCCTGCGGTTTATAGTCAGGCGCGGCTTATATAAGGATTTTTTTCGTGATTTTTCATTTCTATACACTGTGGTATCTTGAAGAAAGAAACAACAACAAAAATACTATTTTGAAACACTACTATGGCTGCTGCTTATTCTGGCTGTGTTGCTTGTGACTATTATGAGCTTTAGTAGGAATGCACGCTAGGTGACCTGCGTCAAAGGGCTCTAAACCCTTCGTCACAGGCAATGTTGAGAAAGACATGTTAAAGTATGTTATAAAAACTTTAAAAAGGCTTTCTGTGAACGGTCTTTCTTTGTAAAAAAACGCGTGTGCACGTGCGGCTTATAGTCCGGTGCGGCTTATATAAGAAAAAAACTCAAATATCCCCCAATTTTAGCTGGTGCGTCTTATAGTCCGGTGCGTTTTATAGTCCGGAATTTACGGTAATCTGTAAAGAAGTATGAATGAAAAAACCCGACTACCTTTAAAATTGTTTTTCCTTGATATGTCATGTCAGTTGCACATTCCGAACATGAAGCAATCGCACAGGAACAAGCAGACAGTTTTTATTTTTTTATTTTTTTATTTACCAGTCTTCTTGAGAGTGTCACGGTGCGGAGTAGAGAAATGGAGCAGGGCGACCAAGTGCAGCTTGGACCAGGGTTTATTGCAGCAAACTCAAAAGACTCGGCAAACTGACGTGACTAAACAACCAACTAACAAGACTAACAGACCAAAGCGTGAAACAAAAGACAGGAACCAACCAAACCGTGACCGTGACCGTGACCGTGACCGTGACCGTGACCGTGACCGTGACCGTGACCGTGACCGTGACCGTGACCGTGACCGTGACCGTGACCGTGAGACATGCATTGTCCACATCTTACGCACAATGCGCCGACAGGGAGTGACCCGCAAACAGAACTTAAATACAGCACAGGTAACGAGAGGCAGGTGCGTGTGGTTACATTAATCAAGGGCACACAGGAAGGGAGGGGCGAGCACACAGACACATAACCAAAACTGGAGACGAGGCATGACAGAGAGCCTTCTTTGCACGACTCCCACCACGCCTATTGAACATATTGATCATTGTCATTTGTGTAGAGTCTACAATAGAAAAAATGTCAACAGTGAGAGCGGTATTACACCACCACATTGTAAGCCTTCACTGTTGTCTTTTGTAATCTACAGCACAGGTGTCAAACTCAAGGCAGATACGGCCCGCCACATCATTTTATGTGGCCCGCGAAGACAAATTGTGCATCAAATTTGTGTGTCATTACTAGAATTGCAAATTGTCTTCACTTTTTAAAAAATATGTTTTTTAAATATTTTACCAGTTTTTACTAGTCTGATTTGAAAACGAGTTATTTGTCAGTTTGTTTTGTAGTTTATACTGTACATAATATGAGTTGCTTATACATTTATTTGGGTTGGCAGTCATAATGGCCCTCCAAAAGAAACAGACTACAATGCGGCCCGCAAAAAAAATGAGTTTGTCACCCCTGATCTACAGTATACTAGATGTCAAACTAATCATGCATGGTCTTCTTGGAAACATGCATGTCTTCAAATCAGCCCCTCCTGACACAAGACTGCTTTGCAATGTGCATATAACAAATTATGAACAGTGTCTCAGAAGAGTGGAATTACTTAGGGACATAATTGAATTGAGGACTTTTTTTCTCATACATCGAGCAGAAATAACTGAAATGTCAATAACTTTGATAGTACAGCAATTTAACCAAACAGAGACCTACAGGTTAAGATAAGATAAGATAAGATAAGAGGAACTTTATTAATCTCACGTGTGAGAAACTCCATGTAACAACAGCTCGATTTACAGGAAGGTACAAGTTGGGGGATAAAGGTGCAAAAAGAGACTTCTGGACCGTAGTCCTCCGGCATAAAAAATAGAATACAATATAAAAAGAAAAATATGGAAAAATAACAGCAATTGTAGTAAAACTAAAAATATAAGCTATGAATATTTACAAAAAGAAGATAAAATAGTGGTAAAGTGTCGTAAAGTGTATGAAGTGTATGAAGTTTAGTAATGCTAATAATAAAAAGAAATAGTGCACGGGTTATAGAAGTGAAATAGATCTATGCATTGTGTGGCAGAGGATATTACACATTGGGCTTAAATTGCACATTGGGGTTAAGAATTGCACGTTACGGGGAAAAGTATTGCACAGAAGGATGTGTTTACAGGTTGTCATTGTACAACCTGATTGCGGTGGGGATGAAGGAGCTGCGGTAGCGTCCCTTCTTACACGGAGGGAGTCTGAGTCTCTGACTGAAGGAGCTGCTCAAGTTCTCCAAGGTCAGATGCAGTGGGTGAGAGGGGTTGTTCCTGATGGATGCTAGCCTGGCTAGCACCCTCCTCTCGCCCACCTCCTCAACAGTGTCAAGAGGGCAGCCCACCACAGAGCTGGCCCTCTTAACCAGTTTGTTGAGCCTCTTCCTATCCCTCTCTGTGCTGCTCGGAGCCCAACAGACCACAGCGTAGAGGATAGCAGAGGCTACCACTGAGTCATAAAAGGTTTTTAGCAGAGGCCTGCTCACTCCAAAGGAGCTGAGTCTCCTCAGGAGGTGGAAGCGGCTCTGTCCCTTCTTGTAGACGGCGTTCATGTGATCAGTCCAGTTCAGTTTATTGTTGAGGTGAACACCCAGGTACCTGAAACTGTCCACGACCTCAATGTCCTGACCCTGGATGTTCACCGGTGAGTGGGGAGGTGCTCCTCTCCTAAAGTCAATCACCAGCTCCTTCGTCTTACTGGTGTTCAAGCACAGGTGATTGTGCTCACACCAGTCCACAAAGGCGCTGATGGTCGACAGGTACTCCAGCTCGCCCCCCTTAGACATACAGCCAACAATAGTTGAGTCATCGGAGAACTTCTGGAGATGGCAGATGTCAGTGTTATACGTGAAGTCCAAGGTGTACAGTGTGAAAAGAAATGGGGACAGGACTGTGCCCTGAGGTGCTCCAGTGCTGCAGACTACCACCTCTGATCGGCAGCCATGCAGTTGCACGTACTGCGGCCGGTTAGTGAGGTAGTCAATGGTCCAGTCAGTGGGGTGATGGTCCACTCCAGTGTCTAGCAGCTTCACTCGTAGCAGGGCCGGCGAGATGGTGTTGAAGGCACTGGAGAAGTCAAAGAACATGACCCTCACAGCGCTGCCGGCGGACTCCAGGTGGGTGAGCGTCCGCTGCAGCAGGTAGATGACCGCGTCTTCCACCCCAATGCCGATCTTGTAGGCAAACTGCAGCGGATGCAGAGTGGGGCTCACCACGGAGCGGAGGTGGCTGAGGACCAGGCGTTCCATCACCTTCATGATGTGGGAAGTGAGGGCAACGGGTCTGAAGTGGGACGGTTCCTTGGCGTGCGGTGTTTTGGGAACTGGGACGATGGAGGATGTCTTCCATGCGCTAGGCACCTTCGCCAGGCTGAGGCTCAGGTTGAGGAGGTGGCACAGAACATGGCAGAGATCATCAGCACATGTCCGTAGCAGCCTGGGGGAGATGCCATCCGGTCCCGGGGCCTTTCTTTGTTTCAGCTTCCCCAGCTCTCTCCTCACCTGAGCAGGAGTGAAGGAGAGGGGAGGGGGCTGAGATGAGGTTGAAGGCCGTGGTGAGTCATTGAGGGAGACGGGTGATTGTCCATGTGGTGGGCGGGAGGGTGTTAAGTGGCCATGAAGCGGGGGGAGTGGGTTGATTGTCCATGAGGCAGGCAGGGGGGTGGATCCAGGTATCCAGGCAGTGGGAGGCTGGGGGGGGGGGGCAGCGGACAGGGGGGTGAGAGGGAGTGGGGACAGGCCAAACGGGTTGAAGTGCTGGTTAAGCTCATCCGCCCAGCGTTGATCCCCGTCAATGCTGCCACTCGCTCTCCGTCCAGAACCAGACATAGTCCTCAGGCCACGCCACACATCCCGCACGTTCCTCTGTGCGAGTTCCTCCTCCATCTTCCTGGCGTACTCCCGCTTTTCTTCGCGGATCGTCCTCTGGAGCAGATGCTGCAGGCTCTTCTGCTCCTCTCTGTCCCTGCGTCTAAAAGCCCACCACTTCTTGTTGATAAGGGCTTTCAGATGCGGGGTCATCCAGGGGTGGTTATTTGAGTAGGTATTGTGCTCTCAACGCAGAAATTAATGTAATCCGTGATGCAGTCAGTGAGGGCGTCAATGTCCTCGCCATGATCACTGTAGAAAACTTCCCAGTCGGTAGACTCAAGGCAGCTTCTCAGATGCTCGATGGCTTCCTCGCTCCACACCCTCACTTCCTTTACCTGTCTCTTCTCACCTTGGGTGAGTATTGGGAGGTGAGTAGTACCAGGTTGTGGTCTGAACGGCCCAGTGGGAAGAGGCCAGAGGCTGTGAATGCTCCCTCAGCATTGCAATAGAAGTGGTCCAGTATCTTATTGTCCCTGGTAGCACAGTTTACGTACTGAGTGAAGGTGGGCAGCGTGGAAGACAGAGAGGCATGATTGAAATCACCGGTAATGGCAATGAAGGCCAGTGGATGGTCTGTCTGCAGCTTGCACACGGCGCTGTGAATGACGTCACGCGCGCGCCCCCCATTTGCAGACGGGGGAATGTATGTCCAAATTCCCTCAGGTAGTAAGGTCTCATGCTTATAGTCAGAAACTCGATGTCCTCGGAGCAGTGTTTCTCTCTGACGTAAACATGAGACTGCTTGCACCACGCTTCATTTATGTAAACCGCGATTCCACCGCCTCTCGTCTTACCGGTCTGAGCTGCACTCCTATCCGCTCTCTCCAGTCTGAACCCGGGTAGAGAAACAGCGGAGTCCGGGATGGTGTCAGTCAGCCACGATTCAGAAAAACACAGCAGACTCGCGTCCCTGTATAGTCCGTAGAATCGCGTCAGAGCCGCGAGTTCATCCATCTTCCCGTGTAGCGAGCGGACATTTCCCGTTACAACGGTGGGTAAACACGGCTGCTTTTTCCTCTTTCCCGATCCTCTACAGCCTCTCCTCCGTCTTCTTAGTTCCTCCGGAACCTTAGGTTTCGTGGCGAAGTAGTAGGATCCGGGTCGTGCGGCAAGCAGCTGGTCTCGGCTGTAAACAATGAGACTCGCGGCGACTCCACTGAATGCACCACCACGTGCCGGTTGAAAAAGTAACAAAAAAAGGAGGACTACGGCCAAAAAAGCTCCCGAACTAGGTTTAACATGTGCAGGCTCGCACAAAGTTCCCCCTAGTAGAGAGAAAAACTTAGAAAGAAAACTAGAAATAATAAATAAAAGTGAAAAAGGGGGGAAAGAGGGGAGAGCTGTTGCAACAGGCTGCACGCAGGGCGGCGCCATTTTGGAATGATGATGGTTCCTTTTGTAAGCTGCCAAGAGTGAAGGGGGGACCACAACATCCAATATTTTGACAAACCGATTCCACGCTTAATCATTCTGTTGTCATTCAGTCTTACATCCTGTTTGTCATTCATTACCTTGGACATCATGTGAAAGGTCTTCAGATCAGTCATGGGCAACTGTTCACTCTCCGCGTCACATTATGAACAAGAGTTGAGGCTCCTCACCCTAGGGATTGCCAGAAGGGTCTTTACGATGACCTTCAGAAACTCTGAGAATAAACAGAAATAGAAATAAAATACTCCCTTTGTCATGGAGTGTGGGGGGGAACAAATGGGGCAAAAAGTGAGTATGGATTGCTCCCAGGAATAAACTGGCGAGGCTGACATTCCAAATTTTAGCAGCAGATGGTGAAAAATCTGAGTTGAGAATTATTGAATAAATTGGCAAAGCTGAAATTCTAAAATTTTCCAAGAGATGGTGCCAAACCGTTACAGGAGACCAAAGATGGGCAAGACCAGCTGAACTAGCAAAAATAGAATGACACGGGGTCGGTTTTTTTGGGTCACGCACGGAAGCACAAATGTGGTTTTTATTTTATTTTATTTTATTTGCTTGGGTAAAATATATTCTGTAACCCCTTAAAGCAATATTATCACACAATTAGACTAAGGTGCCCAACACTATAAAGATAGTGATGTGTTAAAAATTATTTGAAAGATTGATACAAATGTGGTTTTATTTTATTTTATTTGCTTGGCTGAAATATATTCTGTAACAGTTTATAGCAATATTATCACACAATTAGACCAAAGTGCCCACCAATATAAGAATAGTGGTGTGTTAAAAAATGTTCAAAAGATTAATTCAAGGGTTTTGATTTTTACGGTTGATTGAAGGGTAACTTTGAAGTATTATTTTTATAAAAAGAGAAGCGAAGAAAAGAGGAAGTAAGGTGCTGGCCAAGGTTTCGGCCGAATTTTGGTGGAAGATAAAGAGTGGGGCGGAAACAGCTGCCCGAAAACAGCAGGTGTATGAGCGTGGGAAACTGGACAGTATAGAGGCCAGCGAAAAGGGGGGAGAGAAGTCTATAAAAAGGTCGCCATGGACATCTATGGGGCTCTCTCCCGGACCGCGTTCGTACGTGAAGAAGCCCGTATGACAGGGGTCACCAAACTACGGCCCGCGGGCCGGATACGGCCCACGGGACCGTTTAATCCGGCCCGCCAACCCTGAACAAATTGTATTATTAAACTTTTTTTAGGTCATTTTGCCTGCAATGACTGCGTTTCCCCAGTAGATGGGGAAGCGCTCGCCTGCGCATTTACTACCGGAAGCCGTGTTAGAAAGCTCGGTGCACACTCACAAGTGCGTGTATGGACATGGCGCACTCGCGCTCTATTTGTATCAGTCCCGAATTTAGAGCGTGGGCTGTGACGACAGCATTCTTGTAATTCGCGCGCTGAGCTTTCAGATGCAGTTTTGCGCTAAAGCCACCCACAAACCTTCCCCTGGAATCCTTCCATTAAAATGAGTCGCCCAAGGAAAAGCAAGGTGGACACAGTGGCGAGCGTTTAAAAGAGAGTGGCCAATTTGGCTCGACGTACGCGACGTGACGTTCAGCCACATGAACGTCAACATCAACCCGTCACAGATCGAGGTAAACGGACCAACACCTCGGATCTCGCCTAAGAATTGCCACAACAAATTTTACTCAAGACTATGACGCACTAGCAAACTTTAACAAAAAAGACAGCGGTGTCTACAAGCCTACTGGAATTTACAAAAGGATTATAAGGAAGGAACACAAGAACTTTAAGAGACTGCTCATATACGTCAGAGAGATTCTGCTCTGACACCTGAGCTGAACTTTTATCTGTTAAGATTGTGCATGGCACAACAGAAAATTAATGTTCCATGTTTTTTTTTCTATGAAGAACCCAGAGAGTGTTATTTAGTTATTATTTATTTCCTGTTTTTTCTGTGAAGAACTCAGAGAGGGTTATTTAGTTATTATTTATTTCATTTATAGTGTTATTATTTGTTTCCTGACTTTTTTTCTGTAAAGAACCTGGAAAGGGTTATTAAATAACCGTTATTTGGTTATGTGTGGCTTTCTGGAAAACAATAAATTTTTTAAGCTCCCCTACGATCGTCACACTTTTTCTGTTACAAACTGACACCGGCCCCCCATCAGAGAAGGGAAAGGTTATGTGGCCCTCACAGGAAAAAGTTTGGGGACCCCTGCCGTATGAGTTTCAAGACTTTTTCTAAAGCCTTCGAGATCTTTGTGTGAGACGCAAGATCGCTGGCCTGGATTAATTTAGATTTACTCAAAAGAATTGGACTGGACAACTTTGCGTGAGGAGCTACGTGAGGGGAACGACTCTTTCTGTATTTCCGCGAGGGGGGGGGAGGAGACAGTAATCGGGTAGTCGGTCCTCTCGAGGCCAATCTAGCTTCCAAATTGGATTTTTAGAAATAAGATCGAACTGATCACTCGACTTTATTTCCACCAAAAAATAACACCCAATTGGTAGCTACCTTTTCCTTCTTTTCTGATTTATTTTTTACAGATTAAAAATACTCTGCGATTGAATGATTCTATTTGCAAGTGTATCAGTGAGTGAGATTGTTGTTTTTGGAGGATGGAGATTTGTAATTCTATTTCATGGTTCTTCAATAAATGTGTTTTGTATACTCATTTAATTCGTTGTGCGCTAATTTGTATGATATATGCAATCGATTGTTTGTGGTTGGTTTGATAATTCGATTTATTAACAGGAGATAATTATGGTATGCAATCATTTCGTAATAAATAAAAAGAACGAAGGTGTTTAAATTAGATATATTTAATTTGAGAGTAGAAATAAAAGTAATTTAATTGTCCGTCGAAGCGCGGGCCTGTTCCTATTTTGTCGGGCCGAGTTAAAAGCCTTACCGGACAATTTTGGGGAGTAAATTGCCTTCACAGTTATTTGAGGGAAGAGCGCATCTCGTTAAACATTGAATTCGTTTGAATATTTGTGTCATTTGAGTAAAATAACGAAGGTGTTTAAATTTGACTATTTGGATTAGTTGTAGAATTATAATTAGTGAATGTCCGTCGGGCACGGGCACGTTCTTAACTTTATCGGGCCGCGTCGAAAGCTACTTTGGATGATTTTTAGGGATTAATTTGCCTTCAAAATTAATTATAATTCGATTCAATCATTTTGATTCGTATTAAGTAAAATATTATTTCTTTTAAGAACGATCGAGTTGGTGGAAGCATTCCCACGGTTAAGTGTTTATATATATATAATGTTAGAATTAATGATTTAATGCATTAAATTCATTCTCAAATACTATTGAGGTAAATTTTGGATTCTATGCGTCACTGTATGTCACCTTAAATGGCGACCTTGCAGCAGTGAGAAGACCCTAAGCTATTTTTGCGGTACAGAGAAGCTCTAGTTTCAGTAATGTGTAGGTACTTAGAATATGGAAGGGCCATTCGTCCGTGACCAGGAATACCTTTGTCCATGCACTTTTAAGGGCATCGGAAGTAACCAATAGAGTGAGACTCGGACCGCAGCTGTTGTCTTACGAGGTACAAATGATGGGGGAGAACAGAAAGAAGAAGGAATGAGAGCGCGAAGAGCAAGGGGCGCGCAAGGCGCAGGGGCGCAAGGGGCAAGAGCAAGAAGCGCGAGGGCCTTTTTGGGGCGAACATCTGTGCTGTCAAGAGCTGAAACATCTTTGCTCTTGGGGCCACCCTAACTTTTGGAGAGACATCACTTTGACATCGGTTGAATAAATCTTTTCCCAATCAGCCGTGTGTCACCGAAGTGCTTCCTTACCCGGACCAGCCATCGTCCACTGAGTGTTTTTTTGGAGACCAGCGAAACAACAAAGACCATTCACCACACTATCATTGACATACTTCTACTACTTTGATTTTTCTTCGAAAAAAGGGAAGTAGGCTCGCTACTTCCTCAACCCAGTAGAGCTGGGCCATATCGAGAGTTACTTCTGCAAAACTAGTGCTAGGATGCGCTAGACCAGGGGTGGGCAAACTACGGCCCGCGGGCCACATCCGGCCCACGGGACCGTTTAATCCGGCCCGCCAACCCTGAACAAATTGTATTATTAAACTTTTTTTTTTTTTTGTCATTTTGCCTGCAATGACTGCGTTTTCCCAGTAGATGGCGAAGCGCTCGCCTGCGCATTTACTACCGGAAGCCGTGTCACAAAGCTCGGTGCACACTCACAAGTGCGTGTACGTACTCAGTAGTACGGACTTGGCGCACTCTCGCTCTATTCGTATCAGTCCCGAATTTAGAGCGTGGGCTTTGACGACAGCATTCTTATAATTCGCGCGCTGAGCTTTCAGATGCAGTTTTGCGCTAAAGCCACCCACAAACCTTCCCCTGGAATCCTTCCATTAAAATGAGTGGCCCGAAAAAAAGAAGTGAGTGCCGAGTGTTTAAAAAAGAGTGGCCAATTTGGCTCGACGTACGCGACGTGACGTTCAGCCACATCAACATCAACCCGTCACAGATCAAGGTAAACGGACCAACACCTCGGATCTCGCCAAAGAATTGCCACAACAAATTTTACTCCAGACTATGACGCACTAGCAAAAAAGGGACACCAACAACACTGTTCCCACTGAAAATGAACGGGAGGCTCTCAAGTTTATTGTAAAAAAATGCATTTTGAATATGATTTGTACACATAGCAGGGATTGAAGCTAGCGACCATTCTCATTTTCAAACAATGCAGGATGCTCAAGGACATTGATGCACCACCTATTTGCGACTAATCTTAACCTGTAAAGTTCTTAAGGCTTACTTTAAGGAAGTGTTTCCCGTTTCCTCACCTCTGTTACCAGGTGTTTGCGAGTTAAAACTCTGCTCTGATTTTCAGATACCCCTCACCGTGTTGCTGTTTTGATTACTTTATTTGGATGTATGCTTTCACCGATTCTTCAAGATGATATATTTGGTCAGAATGTTTGCCGTTTGATGTGATCTCATAAGATAAACATCTTTCATTAATCTGACCTGCAGGCATTGAAGTGATGGAGATTGTTATTCATAATAACAGTGTCGTATTTTATGAGAATCACTGATAGCAGTTTTTTAGTGAATTATTTTTTTTTAATGCTGTTAATAAATGCATTTGTTTTCAAAAAACTTGTTTGGAATATCCATGCTTTACTACCTACTAAAGGCCAAGATCTTTTATGCAATGACCTTTACAGGTCGCTTATATGACTTCACACAACGCCTACGTCCATCTGCTCCTGGTCCGGCCCTCCGGTCCAAATTTAGAACCCAGTTCGGCCCGCGAGTCAAAAAGTTTGCCCACCCCTGCGCTAGACCAACGAATCCCTGAGGCCTTAACAAAGGCATCTAAAAATATCTGTAACGTAATACCAGCATCAGACAACCGAAGGGAGCCATCATTATGGCGCGGTCATTTTGACGATTCGCGTCGAATTGAGTTACTCGGCTCGCACGTCGGATGACTTGAGAGGGATTGGCGTCGTAAAGAAATTAGATTGATTATGATAGAATTAATTTAACTCGGGTGGTCAGCTACGGACTAGTCCCTTCACCCCCGGCTTATTGAACCCGTTACCGGGGAGCCGGTGCCACTTTAATAAAAAGTGCGCGTTTGACAACTTAAATTACTGTAGATATGACCTCTTTTTAAATGACTGTTATGTCAATTAAAAAAAAAAAAAACTTTTCCCTGTCATAGGCGTTTTCAAAGTCAAAAGTCAAAGTCAAAGTGTGCTTTATTGTCAATCCCTTCATATGTCAAGACACACAAAGAAACCGAAATTCCGTTTCCTCTATCCCACGGTGACGAGACATAGTACACGATAGACATACAAGTAGACGACACAAAATAAAAACAAGAAAGCACAAACAATAAATAATAAATACCGTTTTTTTCCATGTATAATGCGAAAAATGTAACTAATTTATTGTCATAAAATCTGGGGTGCGCATTATACATGGGTACAACATGGTCGCCTTGCGGGTGAGATGGGAGATGTAAATGTCTTTCAAGGAGGGGAGTGAAGCACCAATAATCTTACCAGCCGTGTTCACTATGCGCTGCAGGGCCTTCAAGTTGTAGTCAGTGCAGCTGCCACCCCAAACAACAATACAGCTGGAGAGGACGCTCTCAATGGTGCCGCGGTAAAATGTAGTCATGACGGCCGGAGGAGCGCTCGCTCGCCTGAGTTCCCGCAGGAAGTACAGGCGGCGCTGGGCCTTCTTCGCCAGTGATGCGGTATTGGTGGACCAGGAGAGATCCTCACTGATGTGCACTGTCAGGTTTATTTCAATGACTGAATAACTATTAAGAGAAGAGCAACAGCAAACAAACCACAAGTGAGACAGAATATTAAGTCTTTTCTCGCGAGGAGTGCAGTACAGATAGCTTAATACAATCTCTACACACACTAAATATCTGTAGGCACTCCCGCTCTTTTTATTTGGATTTGCCCTACCCACAGTGTGAGACAAGCCCCTAAAGAAAGGAGGGGGAAAGCATGTGGGCTTTGCCTCGTAAGGAAAAATCACTAGGTGTTTACATACTAATAAAGACATCTGGGAAGAGGAGTTTGAGTGGACTGGATACGGAAGAGAAAACCTTTGACCTCAAGTAAAAACATAGCAAGGGAAGTTTTACGACATTGTGTAGGATGCAACAAACTAAGTTATTTATTACTGGTTATATACATTCCAACCTAATCCTACGATCAAGATAGTTAGGAAACCCTGACTTTAATGGTCACTTGGAGGTTCATCTGGGGTGCAAGACAGCAATGAGGCATGTTGTCTAACAAAGTGGTCTTTGTTAGAAAGGAACTGTCCTTCCGTGGTACATCATAAAAACAGCAAGGCCAAACAGCAAGCATATAATGCAGTAGTATTGCGGTAAGGCATTGATTAGAGAACGCATGATAACATATATATACATTTTTCTAACAATCCCCTCCTGTTTATCATAAGTTCTCAGAGACCATCTTATCACCTAAAAGCGGCCATTTCAAAAAAGATTTTCAGCCGTAAGAACACAATTCATAAGAACAAATTTACACCCGGGAGGAGATTGAGCCTTAATAATCAATGTCAGAGTCGGGAAACAAACCGGACAGGTTTACCAGAGGAGCCTCAAAGATGGAGCCATCGCTAGAGCGACAACCCTCGTCAGTCGCAAAGTCGTCCCCTTGGAGCAACGAAAAAGTCTCAGCTGCTGGAGAGATAGCAGTTGTAATTAACCTGTTAATTAGAGACCGGAGACACGGAATACAACATCATCCACACAAGGTCAAAACAGCAGAAAAAACGGCAAGGGAGACTAGGACCGAGGAAACCAGGGTACGGTACTGTCTGAACACGTTTAGCCAGTCGTTCCAAACCTCCGTGTTCACTCCACTGCGTTCCTTCATTTTCCCATTCAAGGTCCTCAGGCCCTCAAGGGCCTGGGACAGGCTTCCATCAGCGGCAGTATTATTTGGAATGAATGTGCAGCATTGCTCACCAAACATGGCGCAGACACCACCCTCTTTTGAGAGTAGCATATCAAGGGCCATTCGGTTCTGGAAAGCCATGAGGGAAGTCGCGGCCAGTTGGGAGTAGACCGCCCTGAAACCCGCCTCGGTCCAATTTCCAAGCCTCTGCACGTTGTAATGGATGTAGTTGATCCTGTCGACATTTTTGTTAAGAGTACACCACCAACACAGGGTGGATTCAAAACCAGCTGCTATCTGATTCACCAGCTTACACTTATCCGGTACTCCTCTGGGAACACCAATTGCATCAATTTCGGTCAGATCATCGTCGGCTGTCAAATTCAAAGATATTTTGGTTTTTACCAGCTTTTTCTTTTTTCAGATCTTGGGATGTTGATACATATACAATTTAGCTTGACTACATTCTCTGAAAGCAATGGCTTCTTTTTTCTTTCTTCAATGGATATTACTATAAAGAATGCTCTGTCACACATTTCATAATCCAATATACGTGATAGATTTCACACAATCTTTGATCAATGGTGACGGTACAACATAAGGCAATGGTCACAGACCCATACATATGACATATTAAATTTTGTTTGTCTTTACAGCTTGTTTTGCCATTAGCAATCAATTGCTTCGTTTAGCAGTTTACTCTAATACTAGTTACCTGAAACAAATTATCCACATTCACTTTAGATATATTCATCCCATTCTTTAACATCTACAGCGGTTGTTGACAAAGTACACATATAAACATCATACTTTCATGGCAGTCCAGATCTGACACAGCAGATCATCCTGCAAAGGTCAAATTGATCTTTTAAATCGCTACAATGCAGCATAATTTTTTTGGAGTGATCAATATAAGTTGTTCACTCATCTCTCCCCTACTCATTATGACTTAGTTCCCACAAATACCATATTGCTGAAGTTAACAAAGTGGCAACAAAGATAGCCACCTTACATGCAATAACGTCATTGTTCCATTTTCTTGTTCCCGGCATTTCTCTAAGAGGTAAGGCTCCCTTTGGGTCACTTTTTCCCGATTGAACGTTACCTCAAAAGAAATTACCCTTTTGTAATTTGCAAGGACCACCTCAACTGACCTTTCTGCTATTTTAATGGGAGTTGATGTAATTATCAATATTCAATGTGGCCCTTCCCCCGTGGAAGAACACCAGCGTTTTGTTTTCAATGCTCTTAATGAGAACGTGCTTTGTTCTTTTTGCCTTTAAAATATTAATTATAAATATAAAATGTAAATGCCAAATTTGAATCATCCTTAGTTTCCCACTTGGTTTTAAAACATGGTACCGTTTTTTTCCGTGTATAGTGCGCCCCCATGTATAGTACGCACCCCTAACAATGGCATGCTGATGCTGGAAAAAAGCTTGTACCCATGTATAATACGCACCCAATTTTTATGAATTTTTTTAAATTTTATTTTTTATTTTTTTATTTTTTTATTTTTTTTTAAGTCCCAAAGATCGTCACACACGCAGGGAGGCAATGGGTCCCATTTTTAAAGTCTTTGGTATGGTCTTAACTAGGCTGGATGTCATTTTTTTTGTTGGCGTTGATTTCTCCGACTGCCCCTAAACGCACCACCGCGCTCCGTGCGCACACGGCGGCTCTGTATGGGAGAGACGTTGAAGAGGAATAAAAACACCCTTGGAAACCAAAACTTGCCCCTCGTCGTGACTCGGAGCCGCAACAAATGTTTCGGATTTGTGTAGGGTACATTGTGACAGACGGCAAACTAGCAGGTGATCGAGCGAGCGTCTGATACAAGAGCATTGCGGTCGTATGGAGCGTGTTTGAAATGAACAGCAGAGACGAAAGGAACAAGGCAACGCATTTTGTTATTTGCTGATTGAAACTGCTAATTAAACTGTGAATTGAAACTAATAGGAAGAAAACAACTCTCGCTCTTAATATAGCTGACGTGTCTTGCGCAACCGTTCTGCGCATCTGTAATGGCGGCCTCCGTATGACGTCCGGTCCGCGATGGAGATTAAAAAACAAACAATATTTGACAATAACACACCATCGAGGATTGCACCATCGCATCAAACGATGTGTCGTCAATTATGAATTTTACTAAGTGTGTTGGGCAGGATGGCTGAATGCGATGCGCGATTGACAACAAACAAGAAGAAAGGTGAGTTTTATTTCGGGGGAGATTTGTCATGTCTCGTCCCCAGTTTTGCTATGTGTCTAGGTTGCCATAGTTTCTGTTCGTGTCACCCCGCTCTTCCTGTGTCACCTCAATCGATGTAACGTGTTTTGTATTTAAGTCCTGTCTGCCCCTCGCTCACCGTTGGATCATTGCATGTGTTACTGTCATTCTGTTCCTGTCTTTGGTAATGTCACCCTGTCTTTTTGTTCCACGACTTTGTCGGTCAGTCCTGTTGTTGGTTTTGTTGTACCATGACTTTATTTAAAAAAAAAAAAAAAAAAAAAATTAAAAAAAAAAAAAAAAATTTTTTTTCTTTGTACCCATGTATAATACGCACCCCAGATTTTAGGACAATAAATTAGTAAAATATTGCGCACTATACACGGAAAAAAACGGTAATCTATATTGTCGCCCAAACAATTTTTCATACGGGGTTAAACCCACAGTACTTGTAATATTTAGTACAGTTTGACCAGGTCTAAACATTTTGTCCATGATCTTCCATTTTTCCCATGCACATTTTCACACTTTATACCAGTTCTGTCACGAGAATTAATTTCCGAAATCCCATATCTCGGTATTATTTCTTTACATAACGTTTTTGCCACTGTTAAGGCATTCAGTGTTTTTGTTGAAGCCAATTCAAACCATTTTGAGAATGCATCTTTAATGACCAGGCAGTATAACCCTGTGGATTGCATGTTAAACAAGCTCTTCAAAAAAAAATTTTTATAACTGTTTTGAATATGAATCAAATTCACATGATGTATAAAGCTGACTGAACTGCCCCATTATCCCTCCTCTTGAGCCATGCGACACACAACCATGGCTCAATATTGCTGCCCGCTTGTATAGGTTTTTTGGAGGATAGGTCAGTCTTCTGGTCATTTATAGATGCCATTCTCTACTCTTGCCCCTCTCTTTGTCCATGATTGAATTTCAATCTATGGACTTTGTCGCTGCACATCTTTAAAAATGTTTCAGTAATTCAATCCGCTTCTTGTGTGTATAAAATTTGAAGCGTCTTTTGCACTGCAGCTATGCGGTTCCGTCCGCAAGCTTGTTACCTCTTGACACCTTATCAGTCTCGTGCGTGCCCTGCACACGTGCACATAGCTATTTGTCGTGGCAATTGGACTGCTTCCACAACTAGCTTAGTTGTAGTTTCTTGTAGTTTCTTTTCAATCAGTTTCTCATCGTTTATCACAAGAATCTTAGTAATTTGAACAAAAGTCAAAAAGTATGTTTTATTTTACTCAATTGTACGATTTAGAGAATCCATATGTAGTAAAGCGTTGTATTACTACATATGATTTCATCTTCATTTAATTTTGACACACCTTTCAAAATGCTTCTCAGTGTCCCAGTGCACACATGCTTTGCGTGTGTAACTGGTTGTCTCAACCCGTGTTCCACATCCTAATCTTTCCTTCCTCAAGGTGTCAAACCAATCCACTAATTGGAAAAGATAAAAGTCAACAAATTAACCATCAGTAAATTAATATAATAGTTAATTGTTGTTGTTTCTTAACTGTAACTAACTCAATCACTCTCTTATCCTCAAATGTAAAAACTTGTGTAGTCCTTACACAACCAATCGACTATTTCTTCTAAATTTAGCTTTGAAATGTTGTTATTTAATCATTTTGCTTCATCCAATCCCAGAAAGCAAGTTCCTTCCATCTCTCAAATTTGGTTTCATCAGGGATAGGCATTAATGCAGTGTGGACCAGTTCCTGCCCACAAAAAATTGCTTGCCTTTCTTTTCTTCTTATTTTCTTTTCAAAATTGCTTTTGTTTTGCGGTGCAAATCAATTCTTTTGTGCACCTACATTAGCCAATTTCAACACATAACACTGACAGTACACAGACAACACAAAAACTTACAGCAGAGACACAGCTCACAAACGATACAAACAAACAACGCTGCGCAAACGTCATCCCCTGTTTTGACGTTTTGGTTATACTTTTGTTTTCCCATCAGTGCCTTTTATCCTTCATGCAAATATTGTCACATCTTCCTTAAGCATCACTCTCTGAGAAAATCACACTGTCCCTGTTTCGCCTGCAGCCACAGCACCCCTCGTGCAAAGGGGGGCGGGGGGGGGGGGGGGCGCAGCATCAATGTTGATTGGTCACAGGCTGGCCATTTCCTGCAACAACCATGATGCCGGCCCACTGCCCACACGAGCATAGCAAAGGCCCACGCGGACAGCCCCGCGACAACGCGTGAGCGCAGGCACGCTTATCAGTTTCACCTTCTCAAAGGGCAGGCCAACTCTGCTGTTGCCCTCCCCTATCATGTTCACCTTCAACATCTTTCAGTCTTCTACACAACATTTGCTGTCTCATTCTCGTCCTATCAAGCCACCATTCTAGCCACTTTCTGCCACACACGTCTTATTTTCTCTACTGCCACACACTGCTCATCTTAGTTTCTCCAACAAACTTAAACACATCATCGTCCACTTCTCAATTTCCCTATTATTGCTCAACAGCCTCCAGAACATTCTCCATTACTGATTTCTTCCACAGAACACACATCTCACTCGCACTCATACACACACCCATTCATGAGGATCCTCCGCGCGCACACGCACACACACACCAGCACAAAAGGATGACGCACAACATATAAGAACACATAGAAGCACTAAGAACATCTTTTTGCTCGTATTACTTGTCTGATTTATTCTCTATTTCACTTTTAGAAACTACGTGTAATTCTTTTCTATTTATTTAGCAAATTTTAACTTCAATGTTTCTTTATCTTACTTTATCCTTTTAACATAAATATCTCCTTATATTTAAGCTAATTTTCTCCTTAATTTTGGCAGCCAGGTTCCCACTTCATTACATGGAAACCTGATCTGATTTGATTTTGGCCTAGTCATAGTGTTTCTGTTAATTTGTGCAGTCACGTGCCATGTGACCGTTTTCTCCGCAATTCCAGCATTTTATTGGAGGTTGCACAACTCCTCTTCCTCGGCCTCTAAAGCCTCCTTTAGACATTGCTCGCCCTCTCTGGCCTTTCTGTCCTCTGCCTGCATTTTGGTAAAAAGTGTCACTATCCTGATCTACCAGAAAAGTGTGTTTTGAAGCTTTCATTTGTTTTCGTTTTTGTTTGTCTATTACTACTTTTTCCGCATGGAGGGCATGATTTATGTATTCCTCCCGCTATGATCTTTAGTTTTGAATTTGTAGCATGTGTTTTCTCTACGTGCTTCTCTACTTTCTCTAGACCTCCCTTCTTCTCTAACTCTGTAAATTTTGGTTTTCTCTTGCCTGCCTACTGTTAGGCCCAGTCTCATCATCTTCCTACCTGCAATACAGTGCTTTCTGAGCTCTCTCTCTTTCCCTCTCTTTCTCTCTCTCTCTTTCTCTCTTCCTTTCTCTCTCTCCCAAAACACTACATCATCAGATGCCTTCTTTAATTTCTTTAAGATTTATTTATGTTGTTTCGTTTATGGCACCTCTAAGTCCAGAAAATTTGGTTGTCCCTCAAATTTATATTTTTTAACCCATTTATCGAAATCTTTTTTTTTAATCGGTTGGGATCCTGCCTTTCAATTATTTTCCAATCTTTGCATTTTAGTTCATGTCGGGGTAGGGACTTTCGCTTACTATTTAAGAGGAGCGCTCAAATGAGATCACTCTCAGTCAAACCGTTCACAAGCATACCACGCGCGTTTTTTTTTTAAGAACAGAGGAGTCTGCCCCTCCTGCTGCGGAATTTAACTAACATAAAACGTTAGGGGGCTCCACATCCGCCCCTGCAGAATTTAACTGTTTCTAGTTGTACTTGATAGGATCTAGAATTCTCAAGGTTTTTTAGTTTTGTTTTTTTAATAACAGAGGAGTCCGCCCCTCCTGCTGCAGAATTTAACTAGCTTGAAAGCTAGGGGGCTCCACATCCGCCCCTGCGGAATTTAACTGTTTCTATTTAGTAGAATTAATATTCCTACTCACGGTCTGCTGATTCTCTTCCTCGGAAGATCTCGTCAACCCTCCCGGTGTCCAGCCGGACTGATCGAGACAGTCCCGTCAAAGGGCTTTTGTTTTACCTCGGCCGAGGATTGTCACCTGCGTCGAAGAGCCCGCTGGAACCGTTCAAGGCGTGTCGAGATCCCGGAACGAGCCCCCAATTTCTGTCAGGTTTATTTCAATGACTGAATAACTATTAAGAGAAGAGCGAAGTGAGACAGAATATTAAGTCTTTTCTCGCGAGGAGTGCAGTACAGATAGCTTAATACAATCTCTACACACACTAAATATCTGTAGGCACTCCCGCTCTTTTTATTTGGATTTGCCCTACCCACAGTGTGAGACAAGCCCCTAAAGAAAGGAGGGGGAAAGCATGTGGGCTTTGCCTCGTAAGGAAAAATCACTAGGTGTTTACATACTAATAAAGACATCTGGGAAGAGGAGTTTGAGTGGACTGGATACAGAAGAGAAAACCTTTGACCTCAAGTAAAAACATAGCAAGGGAAGTTTTACGACATTGTGTAGGATGCAACAAACTAAGTTATTTATTACTGGTTATATACATTCCAACCTAATCCTACGATCAAGATAGTTAGGAAACCCTGACTTTAATGGTCACTTGGAGGTTCATCTGGGGTGCAAGACAGCAATGAGGCATGTTGTCTAACAAAGTGGTCTTTGTTAGAAAGGAACTGTCCTTCCGTGGTACATCATAAAAACAGCAAGGCCAAACAGCAAGCATATAATGCAGTAATATTGCGGTAAGGCATTGATTAGAGAACGCATGATAACATATATATACATTTTTCTAACATGCACCCCCAGGAACCTGGAGCTGCTCACTCTCTCTACCACAGCACCGTCGATGGTCAGCGGCAGGTGTTGGGTGTGACCCTTCCGGAAGTCAACAACAATCTCCTTGGTCTTGTCAACGTTCAGCAGGAGGATGTTGTCCCTGCACCACGTGGTCAGAAGGTCAACCTCCAGCCTGTATTGAGTCTCATCTCCGTTGGTGATGAGACCCACCAGACCTCACTTTCTAGCTGTTTGTTAGGTTACTTACCTAATCAACTCACAAATAATGAAGAGAGAAGACGTTTCCGATTTCTTCCAAGGAGAATCGGAAAGCTGTAAAGTTCTCTCACAATTCTAATTGGCTCTACTATCCACCCCACTTTTATTCATTTAGAGGTCCCTGATTACATTAGGGCGGTGCCCCTAAAAGGATGGGGAATCAACAAGATCAGCAAACGGCATTCGCCCCTGGCATGTTTTCTCATGTATTTTGGCAGAGTAATCACAAGCAGACATTGGCAGTTAAACTCTTCCGCACGTCATTTCATCATAAAAACACTCCATTTCTTCATATCAGTAAATAGCAGAAAGGTCGTCTTGTGTTGTTCCTCATCTCCCTGATCAGCTTGGGGCCAACAGCTTTCGATTCCTCAGCCTGCTTCTGACCTTTGTTACACAGCAAAAACACTCTTTCCACAGCAATCATAATACATTGTTAAACCACCGCAATCACAAATGTATGATTAAACATAATGAATTTATCATTCCAACATTTCCCCCCTTTTTATTATTTCGATTCTATATTCGCCCCCAGAAAACATCCTCAAAAAGACTCCCGGTATATCCAATCAATTCATCAACCAGTTGACCAATGTAGTTCTCGTACACATTTTGGGGCCGAGAAGTAGGATTCAGGAAAGGAAGATATCCTCTCTCAGCGCCCTGGGCCGTAGCGTCACCACCGCCCCCCAGCTCTGGATTTGCCAGAATCATTAGGTACGTTTCCGATAATGTAGAATACGTGGGTGCCAAGGCCGTAGAGATAAGCCGGTTTAGCAGAGCCCGGATACAGGGAATGCAGCAACAACCACACAAGGTGAGGAGAGCTGTGAACACAGAGATTGGTATTAAGATAGAGTACACCAATTTTGTATATTTTCCAAAGGTCTTGTCGAACCAATCAGACCAGATGGAGGTGTCCACTCCTGAGTGCTCCTTCAGTCTGCGATTTAGCATCCGGAGTCCCTATATGGCTCTGCTGAGAGACCATCAGGTGCCGTCTTATTAGGAATAAATGTGCAACATTCACTCCCAAACATAGCACAGACACCTCCTTCCTTGGCCAAAATCATGTCAATTGCGATACAGTTTTGGAAAGCCACCAATGAGGTGCTAGCCAATTGCTTCTTCACCGCAATGAAGCCATCCTTTGTATAATGTTTTTTTTGTGTATAGTGCGCCCCCATGTATAATACGCACCCTAAAAATGGCATGTTGATGCTGGAAAAAAAGCCTGTACCCATGTATAATACGCACCCAATTTTTTTGATTTTTTAAAAAAAAGTTTTTTTTTTTTTTTAAGTTCCAATGATCGTCACACACGCAGGGAGGCAATGGGTCCCATTTTTATAGTCTTTGGTATGGTCTTAACTAGGCTGGATGTAATTTTTTTTGTTGGGGTTGATTTCTCCGACTGCGCGTAAACGCACCACCGCACTCCGTGCGCGCATGTGAAAAAGGCGTGCGGACGTGAAAAAGGCGGCTCTGTATGGGAGAGACGTTGAAGAGGAATAAAAACACCCTTGGAAACCAAAACTTGCCCCTCGTCGTGACTCGGAGCCGCAACAAATGTTTCGGATTTGTGTAGGGTACATTGTGACAGACAGCAAACGAGCAGGTGATCGAGCAAGCGTCTGATACGAGAGCATTGCGGTCGTATGGAGCGTGTTTGAAGTGAACAGCAGAGACGAAAGGAACAAGGCAAAGTGTTGTGAAATAAAATATTACCTGTAATACGCATTTTGTTATTTGCTGATTGAAACTGCAAATTAAACTGTGAATTGAAACTAATAGGTGGAGAACTGAACTCTCGCTCTTTATATAGCTGACGTGTCTTGCGCATCCGTTCTGCGCATCTGTAATGGCAGCCTCCGTATGACGTCCGGTCCGCGATGGAGATTAAAAAACAAACAATATTTGACAATAACACACCATCAAGGATTGCACCATCGCATCAAACGATGTGTTGTCAATTATGAATTTCACTAAGTGTGTTGGGCAGGATGGCTGAATGTGATGCGCGATTGACAACAAACAAGAAGAAAGGTGATTTCAAGTTTTATTTCGAGGGAGATTTGTCATGTCTCGTCCCCAGTTTTGCGATGTGTCTAGGTTGCCATAGTTTCTGTTCGCGTCGCCCCTCTCTTCCTGTGTCACCTCAATCGATGTAACGTGTTTTGTATTTAAGTCCTGTCTGCCCCTCGCTCACCGTCGGATCATTGCATGTGTTGTCATGATGTCTGTTTGGTTTCTGTTCCTGTCTTTGGTAATGTCACCCTGTCTTTTTGTTCCACGACTTTGTCGGTCAGTCCTGTTGTTGGTTTTGTTGTACCATGACTTTCTTTAAAAAAAAAATAAAAAATAAAAAAAAATAAAAAATTTTTTTGAACCCATGTATAATGCGCACCCCAGATTTTAGGACAATAAATTAGTTAAATTTTGCGCACTATAGACGAAAAAAAACGGTAATTCCCCAGCTTTTGCACATTGTAGTGGACGTAGTTGATACGGTCTACATTCTTGTTGGGCGTCACCCACAAGAAAATGGACTCCCACCCTGCCACAATCTGGAGAACTAAACAGTACAAGGATCATTCCCGCAATTCTACTTTTTAGTATTGATGGTTAGTCTAATCCCGTTTCGATCTATAAACATTTGGATAAGGGGACGGAGGATTTTAGCGCATTTATCTGTGGTCCAACTAGACCAATCCGGTCCTGTTTCGGCCACAAGGGAACTCTAGTGGTAATGCTTTGCCAATAGGTACCACACATATTCTTGACCATAACTGCGCGCTATGAGCACTCAGTGCATACACAGAGTGCCCCAGCCCCAGGCTCATTAAAACAATCTGTTTCCATGGCAAGAAAAGGGTTGTTGAGTCATCCCTCGGGAGGCAAATCACAGTACCCATCTTAACCTTTCCCTCGCTTGTCACACAGGCTGAGAAATTACCATATCTTGGCAGTTTCTCTGTCGGCAAGCGGGCAGGTCTTGACGTGTGTGAACCCATGATGGGAGCCGTGCTCTTGACCCGAACAGAAGCAAGTTTGGTTACCGCATTGTTCTGTTCTGTTGCCTCATGGGTAAGGTTTTGTGGGGTCAAAGCTTCAAAGGGTCCCAAGCCTTGTAGGAAAAACAACAAGATGTTTATCACCAAAACAACATAACAGCCCAATATTGAAATTTTTATATGTCCCGACATAGCCACGTTGACCGAGAAACCCCTAAATAGGTCGGGTGTCTTTGAAAATGTCACTGACCGTCAGGTATTTTCAGAAACTTGAATTCTGCTCCCACCTTCTTGTCGGCGGAGATGATCTTTTTACAATGAGCAAGATGTATCCACGTCTTTCTTTCATCAATTTTTACTGTTGTTGGCATAGTCAGCAGTACCTGATGAGGACCTTCCCACTTCAGGGAATGCCAGTGCTTTCTTTTCATGCTGCGTATCAGGATCCAATCTCCTAGAGACACCAAATTCTGTTGAGAGGAAACACAATCGCCTGCCTCCGGTAATTTTAATTCCTCTCTTTTTCCAACGTTTTCCGCATATAATCCGCCAGATTTGCCTCATTGTCCAATTCCCATTGGTTTGTAAAGAGAGGCAGTTTAAACGGTCTGCCAAACAAGACCTCATAGGGTGTTAACCTTAAGGTACTTGTTATATTAATGTACAATTTGACCAAATCTACACATTGAGCCCATGGCCGCTTAGTTTCTTCCATACACTTTTTCAACCTATTTTTTATTGTTCCATTCATCCTCTCCACGAGGCCCGTGGACTGAGGATGGTAAGAACAATGGGTCCTAATATTTATGCAAAACATCTGTCCTATTCTATCTATTATTTTGTTTAAAAAATGGGTCCCATTGTCACTGGAAATGGCTTCGGGTATACCGTATCTGGGTATAATGTCTTTGCATAACGCTTTTGCTACTGATAGCGTATCTGGTTGCTTTGTTGGAATTATTTCGACCCATTTCGAAAACGCATCTATTATTACAAGACAATATTTCTTTTCTTCCCATTTACTTAATTCAATAAAATCCATATGGATTCGTTGGAACGGATATGTCGCCCAAGGAAATTGTCCCCGCTTTGGGCGCAAATTTCCCTGCGGATTATGTCGAGCGCAGACCATGCAAGCTCTGCAAAAATTGTTTGAAAACAAATTACCCTTTTTTCCCGTGTATAATGCGCAAAATTGAACTAATTTATTGTCCTAAAATCTGGGATGCGCATTATACATGGGTACAATTTTTTTTTCTTTTTTTTTTTTTCTTTTTTTTTTTTTTAAGAAAATCATGGTACAACAAAACCAACAACAGGACTGACCGACAAAGACGTGGAACAAAAAGACAGGGTGACATTACCAAAGACAGGAACAGAAACCAAACAGACATCATGACAACACATGCAATGATCCGACGGTGAGCGAGGGGCAGACAGGACTTAAATACAAAACACGTTACATTGATTGAGGTGACACAGGAAGGGAGGGGCGACGCGAACAGAAACTTTGGCAACCTAAACACATAGCAAAACTGGGGACGAGACATGACAAATCTCCCTCGAAATAAAACTTGAAATCACCTTTCTTCTTGTTTGTTGTCAATCGCGCATCGCATTCAGCCATCCTGCCCAACACAGTTAGTCAGTAAAATTCATAATTGACGACACATCGTTTCAGGCGATGGTGCAATCCTTGATGGTGTGTTATTGTCAAATATTGTTTGTTTTTTAATCTCCATCGCGGACCGGACGTCATACGGAGGCAGTATGACTGCGCATGCGCACTATGGATCCGATGCGCAGAACGGATGCGCAAGACACGTCAGCTATATAAAGAGCGAGAGTTGTTTTCTTCCTATTAGTTTCAATTCACAGTTTAATGAGCAGTTTCAATCAGCAAATAACAAAATGCGTATTACAGGTAATATTTTATTTCACAACACTTTGCCTTGTACCTTTCGTCTCTGCTGTTCACTTCAAACACGCTCCATACGACCGCAATGCTCTCGTATCAGACGCTTGCTCGATAGCCTGCTCGTTTGCTGTCTGTCACAATGTACCCTACACAAATCCGAAACATTTGTTGCGGCTCCGAGTCACGTCGAGGGGCAAGTTTTGGTTTCCAAGGGTGTTTTTATTCCTCTTCAACGTCTCGTCTCTCCCATACAGAGCCGCCTTTTTCACGTCCGCACGCCTTTTTCACATGTCCGCAACTGATCGCGGTGGTCCCTTTACGAGCAGTCGGAGAAATCAACGCCAACATAAAAATTACATCCAGCCTAGTTAAGACCATACCAAAGACTATAAAAATGGGACCCGTTGCCTCCCTGCGTGTGTGACGATCATTGGGACTTAAAAAAATAAATAAAAAAATACAAAATTTTTTTTAAAAAATTCATAAAAATTGGGTGCGTATTATACATGGGTACAAGCTTTTTTCCAGCATCAGCATGCCATTCTTAGGGTGCGTACTATACATGGGGGCGCACTATACACGGAAAAAAACGGTAACCATTCTAAACTTTGTCTTGTTTGAAAAAAAATATGGCATTCTGTCTGTGCCTTTGAATGTGGTGTGATTTAATTTGGCTGTTGTCTGTCTATCTGTCTATTCCACCTTGTGCCTTGTCGCACATAAGGCCTTCACAGAGCGCTTCCACTTGTCACGGTCAGCTGCTACAGTCCTCGCTTCGGACCATGACTTCCATCTTGCTTCTTTACTTTCTTTCTCAACAGTACGCCTCCAGGTGGTCTTCGGTCTTCCTTTCCTTCTTTTTCCTTCTGGTGCCCAGGTCATGGCTGTGTTGCAGTCGTTGTTGTGGTCCTGCTGTAGTATGTGTCCAATCAATTTCTATCTACGCATCCTAACTTCCTCACTCAATGGCTCCATTTCAGCTCTTTCTAGTAGGTCTTTAGTGCTGATGTAGTCTTGCCAATGTATGTGGAGTTTTCTTCGTAGGCATCGGTTGTGCATCAATTGCCTTGCTGTCTCCTTTATTTATTTTCCACGTTTCACATGCATACAGCAGTACTGGCACTACTAGCGTCTTATCAAGTTTTAGCTTGGTTCTTCTTGAGATGTCATTGTAGCTCCAGGTCTTTTCAAGTTTGATAAATACACCTCTTGCTTTTGACAACCATTCTTCAGATCTTTCATACCGCCTCCCTCTTTACAAAC
The DNA here is from genome assembly GCF_033458585.1 of Syngnathus typhle. Taxonomy (NCBI): domain Eukaryota; kingdom Metazoa; phylum Chordata; class Actinopteri; order Syngnathiformes; family Syngnathidae; genus Syngnathus; species Syngnathus typhle. Next base: position 9,793,902 of record NC_083754.1, read on the forward strand.
TATTGCTCCCAAGTAAGAACTGGTTGTTGGGAAAAATGTACTTTTTATCATTGGATTCTATGTATCTACTTAGGTGTGCAAGACCTTTCACAGGATGTGACAGTTTGACCTCGTGATAATGACTTGGGAGCAGATGGATGGCTAAGGAGCTCATGACTGGAGTCACGAGTCGCGCTATACAATAAGCCCCATAGTTAGCTATACATGAACAGATCATGAGGTTGTCATGGAATGGCTGAAGCAGACAAACATCTTATTCAAGTAGAAGTCACAGAGGTATGCATCCCAGGGGCACTACGACTACGTCTTTGTTAAGCTAAAGTCATGAGACAACCATGCTGCTCTGTCCGTAATAGTATCCCTGTTGTTCTGTGGTCATGAGATATAATTGTGGAATGTCCTTCCTGTCTAAATAAACTATGCATTCATGTACACTTGCTCCATTGTTGTTCCTCAATAAAAGGCACGACCAAACTGAAGGAAGAGCGCGGATCTCAGCCACACTTGCTGTGTGTCTGGTTTGCGCCCTTCTGCAGAAGATCGCTTGCCATCGAAGACATATCTTGCCTCTGTGAGATTCTTTTCGGATAAATGTTGTGAACCCAACATTTTGTGGGGGCTCGTCCGGGATTCCAGAAAATCTGCTTGCTGATCCGAGGAGTGTTGAAGACGCCGAATCCGTGCACGGCCGGGGTCAAAGGACGCCTGAAGAAAAGCCCTGGGGAGCGACGTTCATCCACCAGGCCAGCCCAGTTCAGCACCTCTCGGCGGCGACGATTGATGGAATCTTCAAGAGAAATCTTTCAGAGATTCGGTGAGACCTCTTCGTTGGCTGGTTGGTTGGGGTATTTTAGTCCCTAGAAAAGAAAGGGTACCCGGATAAGGACGGCGGAGTCCTTGTTGTGAATTCCAAGTAATAGGAATTCAAGTCAAAGTCTGCTTTATTGTCAATTTCTTCGCATGCCAAGACACACAAAGAAATCGAAATTACGTTCCCACTAGCCCACGGTGACAAGACATAGTACACAATATACATACAAGTAAACAACACTAACAAATAAAAACAAGAAAGCACAAACAGTGAATAAATAAGAGTGATGAATAAATAATAAATAAACAAATAACATAATAAATAAGAGGAGCAAAAATGGAGCAAGTGTGCATACAGCATACAGACAGAATCACAAAAGTACAGGGCGCTACGCAGAAGGGGGGAGACAATTCAGGATCCTAACAGCCTGGAGTATGAAGCGATTGGTGAGCCTTGTGGTGGGGGAGCGCAGGCTCCTGTACCTCTTCCCAGAGGGCAGAAGATCAAACAAAGAGTGAGCGGGGTGACTCACATCGCTCACAATCGTGGTCGCTTTGCGGGTGAGATGGGAGGTGTAAATGTCCTTCAGGGAGGGGAGTGAAGCACCAACAATCTTCCAAGCCGTGTTCACTATGCGCTGCAGGGTCTTCCTGTTGTATTCAGTGCAGCTACCACCCCAAACAGCGATACAATTGGAGAGGACGCTCTCAATGGTGCCACGGTAGAATGTAGTCATGACGGCCGGAGGAGCACTAGCTCGCCTGAGCTTCCGCAGGAAGTACAGGCGGGACTGAGCTTTCTTCGCCAGTGATACGGTGTTGGTGGACCAGGAGAGATCCTCACTGATGTGCACCCCCAGGAACCTGGTGCTGCTCACTCTCTCCACCACAGCACCGTCGATGGTCAGCGGCAGGTGTTGGGTGTGACCCTTCCAACTTTCCAAAATTCGGTCTACAGATGGAACTTGTAGACATAAATGTACCTCGTTGTGTTAAGAAACTTCCGCGGTCTGAATGTGTGTGAATGGTAGCACGTATCACTCGGTATTGTGCTGCATGTAATATAGTGGGAAGAAATAATGAATTTCTGTGGAAGCACAGGCAAGAATTCCTCACCAGGAAACTGGTCAAAGCAGGAATTACCACAGAAAGTCGTTATCCCACTAAAGAAACATTCCAACTTTAGAAATTCCTAGGATTTGACAGTTGGACTAAATTGGTTAAAATGGGGGGCCGTCAAAGTGTTACTGACAAGGTATCAGGTGATGAGAAGTATATGTTAAATAAGTTTCCAGACAGTATCGAATGGTTGACAAAATGGAATAAAAAGTATGGTGTGACTGGTCACCTTAAAGTAGATCAGTGGAAAAATGTACTTGCCAAGTTTGAGGCTAGTGTGATTATGAAAAAAGAAAAGAAAAAAGAAAAAAAGGAAAAATAATTGCAATGTGCAAAGTTATGGTTAAAAGAGGCTGAAAACCGACGCATAGCTGGACTAGAAGCTAGAGAGGACCAAAAATCACAGCAAAATAAAATTACTGGTACAATTTGTTTTGTCAAACTAGAGGACAATGAAGGACAAGGACGACTAAGACAGAGACAAAATGACGCGGCACCACATGGACTTGATGGAATGAACGAAGAAGCAGTTCAAGCACAACCTGAGCATTCCAGTCTGTATCCCACTAGGGAATTACAGGCCGCAGCTAGAGGTGAAGCTAGTGTGCCCCCACCTTATTCTCCGGTTTCTCAGCACTCTAGACAAAAGACAGGACGTATGACAGTCCAGCCGCAGGCTGTCCCAGACAAAATGACTGAACTAACACGCGACAAATACTCAGATGAGGAAGGTGACGACCCGATAATGGGCAATTATCCCATGATTCAGGTCCCTAATCCAAATGCCGACGGAACAAATAATCAACACATGTACGTGTTTCGACCTTGGTCAAACAGAGAGTGCACAGAAGCTGTTGAGGGAATCCCTGATCCACAAGAGGACGTAGAGTCCTGGATCAGAGACATGGAAGGAGTAATACACTCATATAGATTAAATGGTAGGGAGGCAGGAAAAGCCTTCCAGTGCTCCATCCCTCGTTTATCCCTCGGACGAGTGAGGGGAGAATACACAGGTAGAACTAATCAAGGGGAAATTTTCCAATACCCAAATGATGGACAAGAGGTCCCTATTTGGCTCAATTAAACGCTTTATGGGACCGATGTATAACAATATTTAGGAGAAGAGCTGATTATGGACGTCTAGCAGGGATAAAACAAAAATTGGGTGAGGATGTTGATGACTTTATGATGAGATTTGAAAAAGAATTCAGAGTTCACAGTGGAATCCCTGTAGACCAGTGGTCCCCAACCTTTTTTGCGCCATGGACCGGTTACATGTCAGAAATATTTTCGCGGACCGGCATTTATATAAATAAATAATACATTTATATAAATAAATAGATAAATAAATAATACATTTATAATAAATATATAAATACGATGAAATAAAATAATACAACTGACATAAAAACAAGTACAAATGACAAAAATAAGAAACAAGCCGGTCCCATCTAGACGTAGACCCGAAGTGATTAAGGTTTGTCTTTTATCAGCTCAGTGGCCTAGTGGTAGAGTGTCCGCCCTGAGACTGGAAGGTTGTGGGTTCAAACCCCGGCCGGGTCATACCAAAGACTGTAAAAATGGGACCCATTGCCTCCCTGCTTGGCACTCAGCATTAAGGGTTGGAATTGGGGGGTTAGATCACCAACTGATTCCCGAGCGCGGCACCGCTGCTGCTCACTGCTCCCCTCTCCCCCAGGGGATGGATTAAAATCACACGGGGATGGGTTAAATGCAGAGGACAAATTTCACCACACCCAGGTGTGTGTGTGACGATCATTGGGACTTTAATCTTTTAATCTTTATTGCAGGATGCTTGGTCTCCATGTGTTCAAGCAGTTTTGAATGCTTCATGGCCTGGTTAGTTAGCCTGTCGCCACATATTAGCTTTGCGGGCTCGACTGGGGAAACATGTCACGTGACCGGGACGAGTGTCTTGACCTGAATTAATTGATCGTCAATAATTTTTTTTTTCTTCTGTGCGGCTTGGCGGCCCGGTACCAAGTGACCCACGGACCGGTACCGGTCCGGGGCCCGGTGGTTGGGCACGACCAAGACGCAGGCCCCTACCAACAAAAATTAAAAAATGCCCTTTTAAATGAAATGGAACCCAAAATCAGTGAATGGATTCGAAAACACAATGTAAAGGTAGACACAGCCAGTGTTACTACCGTAATGCAATGGGCTAGACACGCCGCTAAAATTGTAAAGAAACCTAAAACTCCCACAGGGTCAGCCGGAGTTTTTTGGGCAGACTCGGACTGCGTGGAAGAATCAGAATTCTTCTATCAGAACCACCTGCCCTATCGAGGCCACACCTCTTATTCTCAGAGGGAGATGAAGCCGTTTACTATTCACTTGATTTCCCACACTCCCTCTGTGACCAAGAAACTGCAGATCTGATCAGATTTGCAAAATCCACCATTTCTGATTTACAAGATGAAATGCAGTACACCAAATTACATGTCACAATAAAAGTTTCACCATGTTCAGATGTTGAATGTTAGGGTTTACAGAATATCTTCATCGTATGATTATGTTGGGATGTAACCTGTAATAATTTACCTAGCTTGTCCTGTCTTAACAAAAATAGTAGAACAAAGGTCTAAGATTTTTTCAACTGATTGACTAGCAGAGAAAGCAATCAAAGTTGCTTTGTTTACACAACGTCGTAAAAGATCCCCTGCTATGCTTTGATCAGCAGGGAAGCGGCTTCACCCCATCCTGTGTTCCCACACCCCCACTCTGTTTCTCTCAATAAATATGCACCTGATGAGGCCTGAGTCAGATCTCATTCGACCATCACTGTAAGCACAGCGATGAGTGAACTCTCCACCTGCAGGTGTCTGAAACGCCTAACTTGTCTCCTGTGTGGTTCTTGCAAAATAAGTTAAAGTGAGCACCACCCTAACATTGAATATAGTGAGGAGTTCCTAAACAAGCCCTCCGTTCCAGTGTCCATTGACTATATATATTCTGATCACAGATCATTTGCAGGTGCCACAGTAATCTTACCTACAAATCTAAAAAACATGTATAGAGGAGGATCAGTGCCTCACGTGTCACTTTTGAAACCAGAACATATTCAGTGGAAAGACACAGGTCCGAAGCTCACTGATTATAAGCCTTATGAAACAGGATGGGAAGCTCCAAGTTGAGAGTACAGCCCGAGCTGTGACATGTACAGACATAAATTTTGCATGTTATTCACAGCTACTCCAAAAATCCATGCCCTAGAATGACAGACAGCAACTATTGCATTTTCAGAGGAGGATGAAAAAGATTTGAAGAGTGTAGATCCTGTTGTGTGGGCCACAGGCCCAACAGATGTTGGTCTGATTACAGCCATTCCACCTGTGGAAATTAAACCAATATCCTCTTACAGACCCAGAGTAAAATAGTATCCTTTGAAGCCTGACGCTTCTATAGGCATTGAACCAGACATTAAAGATCTATTAAAAGCAGGAATAATTAGAAAATGCAATGACTCTCCATGTAATACACCTATATACCCAGTTCAAAAAGCAGAAGCATCAAAATGGAGAATGATCCAGGATTTGAGAGCTGTAAATGATGCAGTGCAGACCAGGGCACCAAACGTTCCTGATCCGCACACATTACTAAATTCATTGCAGCCAAATAGGACTCATTTCACCGTGATTGATTTGAGTAATGCATTTTTCTCTATTCCTGTAGCTGATGATCCTCAGTATTGGTTCACATTCACTTATAAGGGTCAGGGGTACACCTATACCAGATTACCACAAGGTTTTACCGATAGCCCAACCATTTTCACACAGGCTATTGTGGTGAATGGTCTTAGTTGTTTCGCTGGTCTCCAAAAAAACACTCGGTGGACGATGACTGGTCCGGGTAAGGAAGCACTTCCGTGACACACGGCTGATTGGAAAAAGATCTATTCAACCAATGTCAAAGTGATGTCTCTCCAAAAGTTAGAGTGGCCCCAAGAGCAAAGATGTTTCAGCTCTCGACAGCTAAGATGTTTGCCCCAAAAAAGCCTTGCGCTTCTTGCTCTTGCCCCTTGGGCGCCTTGCGCCCCTTGCGCCCTCTCTCTATCTGTTCTCCCCCATCATTTGTACCTCGTAAGACACCAGCTGCGGTCCGAGGCTCACTCTACTGGTTACTTCCGATGCCCTTAAAAGGGCATGGACAAAGGTCTTCCTGGTCACGGACGAATGGCCCTTCCATATTCTAAGTACTGTTAGGTTACGGATTTTAGCTATTGATCTGACTCCAAATTGTGATCAACACTTAACACAAGAATTGCTATGTTCTAATCCGCACACTGGCGCACCTAACAATTTTGCGAGTTCGTTCTGTCAAAGAGAAGACCAGTAGATCAATCAGACCGAATTTACCAATTGTTTAATCCTGACAAAGCAAGCTAATACAGGCGCCTGGGTCTTGGGTCCTTAACACAAAAACTCGTGTGCCTTCGTGACCAGAAAAGACGACACATTCTTCCGGGTTGCCCAGTTTTAAAGAAACACAATATGAATATTCAAACATGCAAAAGATTGTGTGGTGATTGGTCGATGGTCTGTGGTCATCTCCTCCTCGTTTGGGTTTTCCCCTGCTCAGCACAGGTGTCTGGACCACAAAGACGAGTTGTTTTTCGCGTTCCCATCGGCCTTGAGATATGCTCCCTTTCTGGACCTCCTGTTCCACAATACTTTGAAGAAAACAAATTCATGTAGCCTGCACATTCCTTTCCACTTATTAAGCAACCACACTGCTACTAGAAATTATATTGATATGGTTATATGTGTCTAACGGAGCCTTAATCAAATGTGTTTGCAAACTGCCGAAAGTACATTTCCCTCTCATGACCTCATTTATGAGGTCATCACCCGTTACTCTAGCAAGCAGCGACCAGCATGCTGTCGGTCCTTTCTTCCCGCCTGGGTCAGTCGGCCCCCTGGCGCTGTGTTGTTGGGGATGAAAGTACAACATGCATCACCAAACATTCCGCACACACCATGTTCCTTAGCCAATAGCATGTCCAACGCAATTCTATTTTGGAACGACATCAATGCCAATTGTTCATGGACCGCTGTAAATGATACATTTTTATTGGGGGTGATCCATAGGAAAATGCTTTTGAATCCCGAGGACACTTGATTAACGAGTTCATACTTATCTGGCACACCTATGGCGTCAATATATGTTGGATCGTTGTCGCTCAACCATGGGGGCAGAACGTCTCTTTTGGCTCACTTCAGGAGCCCCGCCAGTGGGGACTCCATGTTCCAATTGAGATTCTGTGTTTCAATGGGGACAACCACTACAGGCATTATCAAAGACACGAGGGCACAGATACCCTATGTATCCTTTGGCAAGTGATGCTATAATTTGTTGTCACCACACCACAACCAGTTGTCACTGGTCTTCCTCTGCTCCTTCCATCACTGCTAGTTGAATTCTGGCATGTCCTGTTAAAGCTTAAAAACAAGTGGATTCGGAAAAAAAAAACTTTGGATATCGAAATTACAAATTGAAACCTACTCACCCATTTGTATTTTACAACTTACTCACCCAATTCTATCTTACCACATACTCACCCATTTCTATTTTACCACTCCCCCTTTTGACACATTCACCCAATGTGTCATTATGTATCAAAAGGAACCTGCTAAGCATCCCCTCTCATCACCACACTCATTGTAGCCAGGCCTGCGGAACCTCTAGCTCGTCCACCACACGCTCGGCAACACAAACAAAAATCATCACACTCCTGTCAGTGAGCTTATAGCCCTGCTGACAGCGGACATTTGTACAAAAACAGACATCAAGTATCAGAATAAAAACAGTCATAAAATGAATCCTGGCGCCCGCGGATCATGTCCTGAAAACCATGTCATCAACAAGTTCATCATAAAAACCAAAAGGGCAAGGGTTAACATATTCTTGTAAATTCAATACAAACTTTCCCCGAACGCAATCGACAACCTGCAAGAACGAAAACAAGTTACGCAAGCAGCGCGCAATCCGCTCCTTGGCTGGTGGCTGTTGCTGCTGCTGCTGCAAAAAATTAAGTCACACAGAATAACAAAGCAGAGCGTGCACTTTTCGCAAGCAAGCTCAAGCGTCAAACATTTGGTCACTGTCCACCTAGTCCGTCACCCCGTCGGGTGAGCTCAAAGTCGTCACACGTCAAATCGTCCAAAGTCTTAATGTTCGATACTAATTCTGTCTTGTCTAACCATATTACTGAAATGGGCCTTCTCCATCACACTGTTTTGTTATCGATGGTGCCCCTGAGTAATCCTAAACCCATATTTAGTCCAAAATTAGTCCTGATCAATCGTGCTTTTTCAAATCTGTAGTATCTTTATATTTTTCAGGTGAGAGGAGTGTTATCCTCTGCTGTGATCAAATCACCCCAACTTTGAATCATGTTGAGGTAAATTTTGGATTCTATGCGTCACTGTATGTCACCTTAAATGGCGACCTTGCAGCAGTGAGAAGACCCTAAGCTATTTTTGCGGTACAGAGAAGATCTAGTTTCAGCAATGTGTAGGTGCTTAGAATATGGAAGGGCCATTCGTCCGTGACCAGGAATACCTTTGTCCATGCACTTTTAAAGGCATCGGAAGTAACCAATAGAGTGAGACTCGGACCGCAGCTGTTGTCTTACGAGGTACAAATGATGGGGGAGAACAGATAGAAGGAGGTCGAGAACGCGAAGAGGAACAGCGCGAAGGGCAAGGGGCGCGCAAGGCGCAGGGGCGCAAGGGGCAAGAGCAAGAAGCGCGAGGGCCTTTTTGGGGCGAACATCTGTGCTGTCAAGAGCTGAACCATCTTTGCTTTTGGGGCCACTCAAACTTTTGGAGAGACATCACTTTGACATCGGTTGAATAAAATCTTTTCCCAATCAGCCGTGTGTCACTGGAGTGCTTGGCCGGGACAGCCATTGTCCACCGAGTGTTTTTTGGAGACCAGCTTAAACAACAAAGACCATTCACCACATTTTTGGCGTCACGAACAGGATTCGTGTTCCCCCGGGGAATTCGCGCCCGCTTCCTGAGCGAGAGTCCAGCGGTCGACCAGCGGCTGTCATTAAGGTGAGATGCTTCGCCCACAGTTGCCGCGATATGCTCGATTCTTGGAAAGGTGGGGGGTCGGCCCCTTGAGGGGGGCAGTTACAACCGAATCTGATGTGGCCATGAGCTGTCCCGGGAGTAAGTTGTCTCTCCCAGTCAAAAGTCGTCATAATTCGACTTTCGAAGGGGGAGTGGCCCCCAAATAGAAGCAGCAAAGGAAAAATAAAATAAAAAATAGAAAAATAAATAAGAAATAAAAAGTGAACAGTAACTTAAAAATTAATGGGGAATGTGCACAGCGGAGTGAGTGACATGTCTGGTGAGAATGATGAATGATGAAAAAGAAAGAAGCCCGAAGTAGTGTGGCTCGTGACGGGACAGGTTGTCAGGGACATCGCTGTTGACCGTCACAATAAAAGAATAGTAGAAAGTCCCATAAAACGTGGACTTTAGTTTGGCGACAGATCCGATGGAGGATAGAAATTTTACCTGTGTGAATGAGGCGAAAACACAGATACGATTGAACACTGTTGCGACAAGAGATAGCCACCCACTTAGCCCCCAGACGGTTAAAATTCCTGGGACAAGCCGGGACACTGCAGTCGCACCTAATGGCTGTACGGGCCAAGTGCGGTTGTCAAGCTGTTCGGCGGACGTGGAAGTCTCTGTCCAAGTCGTACAAAAAAGGGAGGCTTGCGCTGACCGCGTTTGGCAAATAGGAAAAGTGCGCAGCCTTGGCATCCGTAACTGTGAGCATGAATGTGGAAGTGACCCGGTCAGACCCTTTTTTAAAAGGGTACCGAAGTGGTCCGGCCAGACCCAGTTATGGGTGCCGAGATCCGGTCAGATTTAAGGGTACCGAGGAAAATAAAGCGCGCGTAAGCCACGTCGTTTGGACACTGATCGAATTAGAAGTGTGTGGGGGTTACAAGGCTCCTCGATTTAAACGCTGGTGCAAGGAAATGAATAGGTAAACCAGGTGGGCTGTCATTTTTGAATACCGAGGTAGCTGGTGCGTTATCGCGGCAACGGTCCGATCCCGATTTGTCGAGGCGCACTGTAATAGCATGCACGTCTGTCAAAGTTTGATAAATTTGAGCCGGCGACAAAACCGCTATTGGACGAAGGTTTTGTGCGGCTGCTGTGTGAAAATGGAAAACGTGGAAAAGAGGCCTCTGGGGGGTTTAGTAGTGATATAACAAGTAATTTGTGTGCACACTTAAGTTAAATTCTGCAGAATAAAAGGGAAATATACAGCGCTATTAGGAACGAAACGAAACGACACAAAAGTTAAGTAAGACGTGCGTATTTGTCAGTGCATCTGCTCTGATGACAGTTAAAATGACCAAACTGCTAAGCAGCAGTTGGAAAGAAGCAAAATGTGGAATGGATTCGAATCCCGTTGTATGTCTTCTGTGTCCGTGTGTAATCTTTGTGAACTCTGTCAGCTTAATGTTGTCTGTTTGAGCTTCCGAATGAATGGACGCTTGAAGTGTGTATTTGTTGGGCCCCGTAAGTGTGCGTGTGTGTGTGCGTGCGTGTGTGCGTGCGTAAATGGGTGTGTGTGCGTGCGTGCGTGCGTGTGTGTGGTTATGCTCATGAGCGCGCATGGGTGTGAGCGTGTGCTTGTAGAAGCAGCAAAAGGAACGGATAAGGATGGTGTGCTCTCGTTGCTTTGGGCGCGTGCCCACCTGCGCTGCACGCGCGGGGAGAGGGATCCGGCCCCCTGGGCGGCAGGGTGGCCAACCTGTACCTGCCCACTGTGTTTCAGGCTGGCCCCTCCCCGCGCGGGTGACGTCGGGGCGGTGCGAACGGCTGGAGTTGTGCCCATTTTAGGGGCCTGCGTGGCCAGCAGCGAAAGGAACTATGACAAAATGATGGAAGATGGAATGCTGAAGGAGCAAAAGAATGCATGACCAACTGGAGAAATAGGAGCATGCGTGTGTTAACCAATACGACACCAATATAGATGTATCCAAAGAAAAACATGCTGGGACGACAGCAAGCGTTGGCAGAAGAGTGTGGCCCCCTCGTAAATAATGGGGGACCCCTCTAAGGCCAGCTGACGCTCCTTTTAGCATTCTGAGAGGAATAGGAAATTGGATTTGACGAAAAGCTCAACTTATTAATTTATATTGCTGAAAGGATGACAAAATTGAAAACAAATTATTGATACTCGTTTCTTTGGGGCTCTCCTCAATACTTCTGATTTTCTGTTACGTAAAAAACCTGTAACGGCGGATACATCCGTTGTCTCCAGGAGGACATAGACACAGCATGAATTTAGGATTAATGTTTAACAGCCGTCTAACAGGTGGAGTAGGAGCATGCGAGGGCTAACCACTACAACCCAAATATAGGTGATTTGAGTGTCTAAAGAAAACTCAACCGGTCAACACTAATTTATGAGAGCAAGAGAGGTATCAAGTGAGGGCCACAGCAGCAGCTGGAATTAAAGGAATTCTCTGGATTTAGACATAGGATTGAATTGTATGCATGGAGAGCCTGCTCGTAAATTGCGTTGGCCCGACAAGGCTGACCATTGCCCACTGTAACAAGACGCACAGGTCAAAAGCAGCAAGCTCAAAATAGAGGAGGAGATGCCAACGAGGAGAGATTGGATTTGGTAGTAATCTGGTGGTTCTTTTAATACTCTTGTAAAAGTATGCTCGGTACAAATAAATTAGCGATAGGAGCATTGTAGAAGTCCAAAAGCAAGAAACTCAAATGAAAATCACATTCTAGATTCGAGTAATGGAGCCTAACTGGAGCATGGGAAAAGTGAACAGCTGAGAAATGGCCTTCGATGTAGTGGCGGAGAATTAAAAATTCAAGATAGTCCAGTAATATCGGTAAGTGAGCATAACACCAATAATACTGAGGTCAAACCGGAGATGATGCTATGTTTGGAACATGACTTAATTATGAATAATGTACATTCTGTACGCAAAATTGGGAAACTTTATCTGAAATTGAAGGCTCAAATCAGGAAAGGTGAAAAGATGATAGAGAGGATTGCATAAAATCAAAGGCAGGAAAACAAACAATAGAATGTAGCCTGAAATTAGGATGAGCTTCTGGAAATCACAGTATAATTGAGAGAAATCACAGTTAAGACTTGAAATTTTAAGTTTGGGGTAATCTGCCACTTTAAAATTGTTCAAATAAGGTCCATCACAATACAGCCGAGAGCTCATGAAGGAAAGGCAACGTTTTTCTCAAATATGTTGAATTGTTGTTAATAGGAGAATTGGAAATTTGATTAACAAAAGGTACTAGGTAATTAATGGCTAATTGGAAGACGATATTTAAGTTTGGTTTCCCAGTCTGTCTTTTCCAGTATCCAGCAGTGACCCTGAAACTCGATCCCGAGACTCCACCGACAGCTGAGAACAACAAGAAAACGGTGCATGGCTCTGAGGCACCTTTGACCTTTTGCAAGAGCAAAGAAGGACTATATTTGTGCTTGGGGGGAGCACAACGCTCCGGAGGAAAACGACATCCTCTGAGGCGAGAGGGAAGAAACTTACAAGATGTGAATGGACTCAGTTGAAAATGGACTCATCCGAGAGTGAGGAATGAGTTGGCTCTGTGGCTACAACTAAAGACAACAACTTGACAATGAGGTGCGGCGAAAGACCCATGAGACATGAAATGTGCAACAAGCGAACTGGACTCCTTGCTGGGGCGTAATCAATACTTGGTGGGGCTTGGGTCAAAGTGAATGGAAGCTTGCTTGGGCACTGAACTTGACACAACTGAGGAGTCTTGATAAAAGATAAATAAATAAATCAGGAACAAAAGGTGTAGTGTTACAGAAAAAGTAAAAGCATCATAATCAGAGGATAAATTTGGATAAAACAGATAGGCTAAATTGTATGAAATAAGAGTAGGATCACATTTAGTCCATCCAGCTTAACAATTAGACATAGAGTCATTGACAAATTGGAGATGAAAATAGGACATTAGGACCCAATAGGATGCAGTCAAGAGGTGGCTAGATTGTACAATGGACCTGATTATTATTAATTAATAAAATTAGAAGTTAATTACACCTCACGGGGAATTCTGGTGTCAGAAAGTCCGATAAGTTCAAGGAATAACAGCCATGGAAACTTTTGACAGTTAAGAATAATGCGGCATAAGAGTCACACAAAATGACAGTTAACGAGATGACAAACGTGATAGGACTCAAATAACAAATGCATTGACAAGGCAAAGTGAAAACACCATAGGGGAGTAGACTGTCGGAGGGACCCTTTCGAGTATCTTTACCCAGCGATTCGATCAGAATGATTGATTAGGATAAAATTATTTAAGGACCATCTGAGGCTGCTTCTTTCCCCATGCTCACCCTTGGACAGGCTCAGTAGTAGAAATAACTAAATTTTTTAGGAATTTAATTGACAGTTTTACGGTAAAAGTGAGGTACGATTGTATGAAATATTTAATCGAGAAGAACATCCAGAAATGAAGTGTTACCTTCAATATTCACTGATTGCCTACTCACTTACACATACTAAATTTGTTTGGTGTGGAATGAGAGCTGAGCGATGAAGGTGACTGAATTGGCACTTGTGTGGTTAAGAATGTGTATGTGTGTCTGGGACAGGGTGAAAGGCCAAAGTATTTTGGAGTTGGGGTGAAAGGGTCACAGTTAAGGGTAAGATTCCTCTCACATGAGACTGGAACACCCAAGTTTGATGAGTGATGAGTTGTAACCTTAACCAACAGCTGATGGTTAATCAGAGGCACCATGAACAACAAAATAGTTCATGGAGAAGGCCCATTTCAGCAACACGAATGGACAAGACAGGACTAATATCAAACACTAGGACAATGGACGATATGACGTGACAGACTTGGACTCACCCGACGGGATGACTGACTATGTGGATGACAACTAAACATTTGAAACTTAAGCTTGCTTGTGGCAAGTGCAAGCTTTGCTTTGTTTATGTGCGTCACTTGACTTATTGCAGCATCAACCACCAGCCAAGGAGCAGATTGCTGGCTGTTTTATAACTTGTATTACTTTTGCAGGTTGGCGATTGCAGTCTTGGAGAGTTTATATTGAATTCACGTGAAAATGTTAACCCTAACCCTTTTGATTTTTGTGATGATTGAGGATTTTCAGGACGGAATCCCCGGGCGCCATGATTCTTTGTGTGTCTATGTTTATTTTGATACTCGACGCCTGTGTACTTTTTGTGAGCACAAGGGTCCGCTGTCAGCAGGGCTGTATGCTCACTGGCAGGTGTGCGATGATTGTTGTTTTGTTGCCGAGTGTGGGGTGAACAGTCAATTTTCAGGAACTTGGGGATGACTGTTCTGGATGAGTGAAAGGTTCGACAAACTGGCTGCAGGACGTATGATGATGCGGTAGGACGTTTTGCCGGTTCCTTTTTGAATGCCTGATGACACATTGAGTGAATGTGTCAGAGGGGGGAGTTACATTTAAATGAGTAAGTAGATATAAAAGCTATTTGTGACATTCAATGTTTTTTCGGATTCAATTATTTTTGAGGCTTTAACAGAACGTGCCAGAATTCAACAGGCAGTGATGGAAGGAGCAGAAGAAGCAGCTCGAAAGGAAAGGAGTTACTGGGAGACAACAATCTGGAATGGATGCAAAGCGTGGTAACAATCTAGCGACAGTAACGGTTAAAGTGTTTCAACGGAAAAGCACGAATGATGACAACTCATACAGCTAATAGGGATTAGACTGCAGCGCAATAGAAAACAATTGTTTGGAAGGTAATTAAATAAAATAGGAAACTGGACCAAAAACAAGCAATAGGGTTAATTTCTTAACATATGAATGCATTAAAGCTGATAATGAAGGGAAAGTATTTAAGAACGCATTGTAAGAGGGTTATTTGCATAACAAATGTTGAAAAGAGTCGGATAGTTAAATCATTTTGGGAAGATTACAGGTTCATTCAAAAGGGCGACTGATTTGAACAGTAAGATGACTTGAAGGGGAGACAAAGATAATGTACATAAACAAATTGGGTGAACAAAACTGACAGGACTGATGCCCATTTGAGAATACTGAGAAAAATTGGAATCAAACAGGAAAATTTGGAGTAAAAATTAAGATTTGAACTGGGAAAAGCAATTGCAAAGACTGATTGACAGGACTTCAGAAAGGGACAGCTGCAGCAGGAAAGACTAACTTGAACAGGCAGAAGTTACTCTGCTACAGGAGGGATCTTGCGAGACTGACAACACAACGAGAAATAAGGAGGTTTGTTCATAACTCCTAGGGGGAGTGTTTGTTTGTTTGTTTGTTTGTTTGTTTGTTTGTTTGTTTGTTTCAGGAATCACGTGGGCCTCTGGATCATAGGAGTAGATGCCGAGAACGCCTCGGAGGTTCTACTGAGCACTTCGATGAGACGACCACCACCAGTCGTCCCCGTGCCCCAATCAACCCCAAAAGAGAAGATTTAGTTTGCAGACGACTGGTTATGGAGATGTCGTCTACTGGGGGTGACCAAAGGGGGCCGGGAGGACTTCCGGCCTACGCTGGGCATAGCTGTTTTTTTTTCCATTGCAATTCAAGGTTTTGTGCTGTTGTCATCGTTAAATACTGGCAGTGGCTTCCGATCATTGCAGACCCCGTGGACGCTGACCGGGGCCTGGAAAGAGACTCTGAGGACGGTGAAGTGGACAAAGTGTTAGAATAATTAGTTTTGCTGAAGCGCTGGTCGGCCTGGAACCGAAGGTCACATATCTTCGCTCAAGTCAACATATGTGCCGGCTAGCCTTGGGGAGTCCTTATACTCCCTTTCCTTGTCTTATCTTTGAGAGGCCCTCACAAGTTAGAAACAGAACATCTTTGTTCTTTGTTTCTTGTTAGTTCAAGAGAAGTCCTCTCTCTGTTAATTGCTTTGTCCGAGACAGTGTTTAGTTATCCCATATTTACTCAATGTTTGTTTAAGTAGACTTCATGCAAGTTATCTCACATCTACTTAACCTTTGTTAGAGTGTTTGCACGAGAGGTATCTGATTATTTACTTATTATTATTATTATTGTGTGAAATGTAGCAAGAAAGTCTAGAGCATTGTTTTACAGAGACACGGCATCCAGGTTTAGAGATTGCACCCAGGAACAAGGATGCCAACCATCTAAGAACAGACTCTGCATTCCTGGGGTCACAGATCGGCCAAGGCCATGCGGCCTCGCACCACACAACATTATTAGTTAGCTGAAACAGCGTTGCTACAGACACACTCTCCCCTCCCTTTAGTGTAGCAACGCCTCTTGTAACCAGGGCAACCCAATATAAAAAGAGGAGATGACGGTAGGGCAGGTCAGAATTGGTGGAGGACTGTGAACTGGGCCTTCTACCTAATTCTCCTCGCGAGCAAAAGAATACTGGTTGTCTTCTCCTCTTTGTTTCCAGTGTGTAAATAAATGTCTGATGGTATTTAGACCTGACACAAAGATTTTGGATGGACGGCAGGCCCTGAGCAGTGATCCCGGCGCAAATTCACTACTGAGCATTCAGTGGACTGGACTTTGCATCGACAGGCACTTACATATGCAAGGGGGGCAACACTGAGGGCGCTTCAACGTTTCAGTATGCTGTGATATTGCGTCAATATTTTATCAATCAGTACTTTATCTGATGACTACATGCTGCAATTACTTTATCTTATTCATTTAACTTTTCACATGTTAACATTGACAATGCAGTTTGACTGTTTAGCGGTCGGTGAACTTGTCATTTCTTTTCCTTCTGTTTTGTGAGCTCATACTGTTTTGTGGATTGTGATATGTGCCAAGACTCCTTGTACCTGGCTGACGCCAGGTGGAAGGAATCACTGAGGATGTTAGAAAGGGCCTCCCTCTTTTTCCATGTCATTAGACTGGCAGGGTTTTTTCTCGAGGGAGGGCCGGCAACTTTTTGAGGTTTCTAACGGACCACACCAAATTCATTGCTTCGTTAATTATCGACGGTATGGAGATATTACCTAAGGGGGGTGGTTATCGTCATTTGAATAATGTGGACTTCAATTTTCTTTATTTGTGGTTCCTGAGAGGCCTCAGATTGCTGTCAGGGAGCAATTGAATACCAAAGTAGTTTGAGCTTTCCTAGTTAAAATAACCTTAAGTAGCATGCCTCGAGCGTGATATAGGCTGTGCAGGTATAGGCCAAATTGTAGACGTGATCAGAAAATTTGGTTGGGTGAAGATTTTTGGATGTTTACCGATGTCTTCTCTTTTTGGACCGTTTTCGGGACATTTATAAAGTCCCGGAGGGGGGAATGAGGTAAATTTTGGATTCTATGCGTCACTGTATGTCACCTTAAATGGCGACCTTGCAGCAGTGAGAAGACCCTAAGCTATTTTTGCGGTACAGAGAAGATCCAGTTTCAGCAATGTGTAGGTGCTTAGAATATGGAAGGGCCATTCGTCCGTGACCAGGAATACCTTTGTCCATGCACTTTTAAAGGCATCGGAAGTAACCAATAGAGTGAGACTCGGACCGCAGCTGTTGTCTTACGAGGTACAAATGATGGGGGAGAACAGATAGAAGGAGGTCAAGAACGCGAAGAGGAACAGTGCGAAGGGCAAGGGGCGCGCAAGGCGCAGGGGCGCAAGGGGCAAGAGCAAGAAGCGCGAGGGCCTTTTTGGGGCGAACATCTGTGCTGTCAAGAGCTGAACCATCTTTGCTTTTGGGGCCACTCAAACTTTTGGAGAGACATCACTTTGACATCGGTTGAATAAAATATTTTCCCAATCAGCCGTGTGTCACTGGAGTGTTTGGCCGGGACAGCCATTGTCCACCGAGTGTTTTTTGGAGACCAGCGAAAACAACAAAGACCATTCACCACAATGTCAACCATTCACAATTCACAAACACCACACCACAAGCACAGACTTGACATTCATACAAACAAACTGTCATTCCACAACACACACATAAAAACATACAATATTAAATTATAAAAAACAACCGTCCCTACGCAAAATTTTCTCCTCAATTAAAATTTCCCTTTTTTATTTTAAATCCAAAGTTAATATCTAATTGTCTGGTTTCCTGTCCTCTCATCGTTTGCCAATATGCATAATGCTGGAACATGATTTAACTCCCCATTTAGTTTGCTCACATCTCTCACTTAGACTATTTGACACTTTGTGTTGAGCTGTAACTTCAATATTTCCACACTCCCATATTTCTTCCACTAAACAGTTCCATTTTGCTTTCCGTTTAAATTCATCCCTCCAATTAACTACCTCTGGCAAAGAACCAACAATTTATAGAGCACTCCCTTTTACTGTTACCTTGTTCCCTCAGTCATCTTCTCACAAGCATAACTGACCCTCCTAATATACACAGCTTCCTCCTGCCACTTACGCTATCACCTTGAAGATTATCGTTCTCATTTTTGTTGATGCCAATTCTTAAAATTAAATGCTTACTTTTGATAATGGAGTCACGCTATATCACAAAGTGTGAAAACCTTCCATGCTCCCCCTTTCTACCTATCAAAACCAATTAGGAATATTTTTGCTGTCATGATCATCATTGTGGCCCTCACACTTATTGTTCCTGTACTTTAAATTGTCAATTTTTGTACATTTGAAGCCCTTTGAGACTTGCTTGTGGGCTATATAAATAAACTTGCCTTGCCTTGACTTTATCATTATTCAACTTCTTCTGCATTCTTCTGCCTCTTTTTTATTTATTCATTTTTTAGCTTAACTACTTCTACGAATTCATCTGATTCACTTCATTCCACTTTTAACACATTCCAAATATTCATGCCAAATATTCTAAATATTTACGATTTTCGAGAAATTTACAAATTTTAAGCCAATATTTCACCATTCATTCTTCATGGCACATTCAATATTTCTCATTTTCTTCCACATAATTCCTCCAATTAACCTTCTTTCACTTTCCAATTCACCTTCTCTCACTTTCTAGCTTAAAATTTCACATTTTCACTTTCAACATTGCGGTAACATTTTGCAAAATTTCCTTTTTCCCTTCTAATTTCTAATTATTTTTTCACTGACTCAACCCTTTTCAATTTTTTTTAACTATTCATCTTATGCCTACCTATTCCAAAACTTCCCACTTGTGAAAAACTTCAAATTTTCAACTTTAAAATTCACGCCCAATTTTACAAAATTCTTTCGATATTTTCATCGATTTTCTGACCAATTCAACACGTTCTAAATTTAAACATAATCTTGTAGCATTCCCCGAATTTTGATTCAGCCTCTTCGCCTTCACACACAATTTCTCCAAAAATTACAAATTCTAGTTATTATTGTTAATCCTCAGTGACCCTCGTAAGGACAAGCCGCACCAGTAATGGATGGATGGATGGATGGATTGTTAACCCTAACCATAAATGCCTATCATAAAGTGTCATTTAAATCAATTGTCGCAAGGGTCATGTTACTGTATTTGTTATTTAAAACCCAACTGTATCCTTTTTAGTTAAGTAGTGCCCTGTGTTACTATTTTGCTGACTATCCAAAATTCCAACTTTCTTATGGCCCCTCACCCCTTCAAGCAAAAATATGCATCCTATAAATCAGTCGCAATTGATGTATAATTAAATTCTGTCGTTTTGATCAATTTAATTTCTATCGATCAATATCCACTTTGCAAAGTTTCTGATCACGCTGTCGTATGATTTGTTATTATTAGTGCATCTTTGCTGTCCATATCTATGTATTTTGTTGTTATCCCCGTTTCAGTGTCAATAAGCAGCCTTATTATTCCCTCTTTTATCAAAACTCCTCAGATATGTCCGCCCCAGCACCCAAACACACTTCCATCCCTTTTGTCCCACACTCCACCAACTTTGTAATGCTTCAGCAGTCTTTAGCAATGTGTCCAGTTTGACTTCATGTGACTCATGCAAGTCCTTAGCAGCCTCTCCTCTTAGATTCTCATGATGATGGTTCAGGGCTGGATCATCCGCCACTCTCAAATGCGTCCATCTTGTCTTTGTTCTTTCAGTCCATTTTCTTTTTGATCTGCAACTGTGTGTATTCCACCAATTGTATAGTTCTTGTCCTGTGAAAAGCTGTGCTTGCCCCCTTCAAGCATGATAGCAGTTTCTGTTGTTCTCCCAAAGGTCAAAGGTGTCTCATGACCAGGGACAGTCCTCTGTTGATTTTGAGACAGCCAGTGGAGTAAGAGGACTCAGTTCAGGAATCGTGCCACGCGCTAGGGAAGAACACACTGGGACACAAATTTAACAAAACTATCTTTGTGTTATCAGTCTTCCTGTGTAGTATTTGTTCCTTACACCCCAAATCTTCCTATTAACATTTTGTATCCTATCAGTTGCGCACACTCATCATCTTACTATCAAGCCGCCCTTATCAAATGCTTTTTTTCTTCTGAGCAATCCATCCACCCTACCCATTAACACGGCTAAAATCCTCGTTCCAGTGTTTATCATCAAATAAAGTTCCGAAATCTTTTGTAATAAACTGTAATATAATTTAACAATCTACCAACATATGCGATGAATGTTATTGTTCAATCTATAGGTCATACAGCGCCTGTGACACTCCTCCTTGATTTACCATCTCATGAGTTATTGTTGTCAGCAGCGCGAAATGATAGTGCTCGAAAGTGAATGTCTTATCGCCCAATTTAAAACACATGCCACATTTGAGCTAGTATTTATTCATTTATTTATTTGCCATCCTCATGTTAGCTGGCATATGTCAGAATTAAAATGTAATTTTGCTTTTAATTTTGCCTTACTGCACCAAAATAAACTGTTAAATATATCTTTAAAAACAACCAAAAACAATCTATGCTCCTACACAGACTCTTAAAAATGGCACCCAAATGCCAGATTACAAATCACACCTCTTCCTTCACTCTCACATTTTTTGATAAAACAGTCTATTTATCTAAACACTGTCATCACCTACTAAATAAATGGCCTGCAAATACAATGTTGTTGCTGTGGTCCCTCAAAACATGTGACTAAAATTGGGATAATTATTAACCCCCATCAATTGAGCAATTATCTCCTCACTATTTACAAGTTAGCCCCCCTCTCTTCTCTCACTTCTCCTCAACATTGTATCAATGTTGACGTCACAATCTGGCCAGGCCCGCACGTCCCGCTGGCCCCCACCCTTGCCGGTATGAGCCGAACGGGCCCCCTCCTTTCTTGAACATTCTCTGATCCATCCTATCTTCCTCCTCACACGCCCGCACCCACACATGTGCACATAAACGCACATACAGCGAACGCGCACACAACCGCACATACACACACGCATCCGCACGGCACGCACGCCAATACACAAAGTGCTCGCACAGAGCTCAGACGAACGACGACAGACTGACACAAACTTTTACAGAGATTACGCACATACACAGAACACACAGACAAAAAGGATTCAAATCCCTCTCTCATGTAGCTCACGATTTGCGCTTCCACATCAGCATACATTCCTCTCAATCTCACTCCATTCATTCTTCTCATCACACACACACTCCCCCCCAATTTGGTTGCACATTTTGGATATTTTAGCGGTCTGGTCTCTCACAGGAGGAACTGTTACCACCGGATACTTTTTGAGGAGGCCTCACTTCTCCTCGGGGATCTCACAAGCACCCCAGCTATTTGAATGCGATCGTCACCGCACCCTTGTCCGCCACGACGAAGCACTAGGTCTCTGACCTATCCTTAGTACGCGCAAGTCCCTGACTTTACCGTACACGTTACACACGTAAGTTCTAAACTTATTCACCGTATATGTAACTTAATACACACGTAAGTTCCAAACTTATTTACCGTATGTGTAACTTAACTTCTTGCACACCTTATTTGATCTGAACGACAGTCTCCTCTTAAATTTCCTCTTTCAATTTGCAGAATTTCGACATATAGTAACAGGTATCCTGCTTACCTTATCATTGATGAGCTCAGGGTTTAGGAGACGTCGTACCAGCTCAACGTTGTGCGCTTATTCCTTATTCCCAAACGGTACGCCGACCGGGAGACAGCTGTCCCAGACTAACTGTCCGATGACTTGGACACATTCCACGAGTTTGTCAATTACCCTTCTCTTGACATCACGTCGGGGTCACCAAGAAACTGTTAGGTTACGGATTTTAGCTATTGATCTGACTCCAAATTGTGATCAACACTTAACACAAAAATTGCTATGTTCTAATCCACACACTGGCGCACCTAACAATTTTGCGAGTTCGTTCTGTCAAAGAGAAGACCAGTAGATCAATCAGACCGAATTTACCAATTGTTTAATCCTGACAAAGCAAGCTAATACAGGCGCCTGGGTCTTGGGTCCTTAACACAAAAACTCGTGTGCCTTCGTGACCAGAAAAGACGACACATTCTTCCGGGTTGCCCAGTTTTAAAGAAACACAATATGAATATTCAAACATGCAAAAGATTGTGTGGTGATTGGTCGATGGTCTGTGGTCATCTCCTCCTCGTTTGGGTTTTCCCCTGCTCAGCACAGGTGTCTGGACCACAAAGACGAGTTGTTTTTCGCGTTCCCATCGGCCTTGAGATATGCTCCCTTTCTGGACCTCCTGTTCCACAATACTTTGAAGAAAACAAATTCATGTAGCCTGCACATTCCTTTCCACTTATTAAGCAACCACACTGCTACTAGAAATTATATTGATATGGTTATATGTGTCTAACGGAGCCTTAATCAAATGTGTTTGCAAACTGCCGAAAGTACATTTCCCTTTATTACCTACACATAACTGAAACTAGAGCTTCTCTGTACCGCAAAAATAGCTTAGGGTCTTCTCACTGCTGCAAGGTCGCCATTTAAGGTGACTGACATACAGAATCCAAAATTTACCTCATTCCCCCCTCCGGGACTTTATAAATGTCCCGAAAACGGTCCAAAAAGAGATGGCATCGGTAAACATCCAGAAATCTTCACCCAACTAAATTTTCTGATCACGTCTACAATTTGGCTTATGCCTGCACAGCCTATATCACGCTCGAGGCATGCTACTTAAGGTTATTTTAACTAGGAAAGCTCAAACTACTTTGGTATCCAATTGCTCCCTGACAGCAATCTGAGGCCTCTCAGGAACCACAAATAATGAAAATTGAAGTCCACATTATCCAAATGACGATAACCACCCCCTTAGGTAATATCTGAATACCGTCGATAATTTGCGAAGTAATGAATTTGGCGTGATCCGTTAGAAACCTCAAAAAGTTGCCGGCCCTCCCTCGAGAAAAAACCCTGCCAGCCTAATGACATGGAAAAAGAGGGAGGCCCTTTCTAACATCCTCAGTGATTCCCTCCACCTGGCGTCAGCCAGGTACAAGGAGTCCTGGCACACATCACAATCCACAAAAGAGTATGAGCTCACAAAACAGTAAGGAAAAGAAATGACAAGTTCACCGACCGCTTAACAGTCAAACTGCATTGTCATAATGTTAATATGTGACAAGCTAAATGAATAAGATAAAGTAATTGCAGCATGTAGTCATCAGATAAAGTACTGATTGATAAAATATTGACGCAATATCACAGCATACTGAAACGTTGAGGCACCCTCTGTGTTGCCCCCCTTGCATATGTAAGTGCCTGTTGATGCAAAGTCCAGTCCACTGAATGCTCAGTAGTGAATTTGCGCCGGGTTCACTGCTCAGGGCATGCCGTCCACGGGGTCTGCAATAATCGGGAGCCACTGCCAGTATTTAACGACGACAACAGCACAAAACCTTGAGTTGCAATGAAAAAAAGCAGCCATGCCCAGCGTAGGCCGGAAGTCCTCCCGGCCCCCTTTGGTCACCCCTAGTGGACGACATCTCCATAACCAGTCGTCTGCAAACAAAATCTTCTTTTTTGGGGTTGATTGGGACACGGGGACGACTGGTGATCGTTGTCTCATCGACGTGCTCAGTAGAACCTCCGAGCATTCTCGGCATCTACACCTATGACCCAGAGGCCCACGTGATTCCTGAAACAAACAAACAAACAAACAAACAAACAAACACTATTCTAGGAGTTATGAATAATCCCCCTTATTTCTCGTCGTGTTATCTGTCTCGCAAGATCCCTCCTGTAGCAGAGTAACTTCTGCCTGTTCAAGTTAGTCTTTCCTGCTGCAGCTGTCACTGTCTGAAGTCCCGTCAATCAGTCTTTGCAATTGCTCTTTCCCAGTCCAAATATTAATTTTTACTCCAAATTTTCTCTTTGATTCAAATTTTTCTCAGTCTTCCCAAATTGTATCAGTCCCGTCAGTTTTGTTCACCCAATTTGTTTATGTATATTATCTTTGTCTCCCCTTCAAGTCACCTTACTGTTTAAATCAGTCACCCCTTTGAAGCAGTGGAGCTGTGATTTTCCCAAAATGATTTAACTACCGTTTTTTTCCGTGTATAGTGCGCAAAATTTAACAAATTTATTGTCCTAAAATCTGGGGTGCGCATTATACATGGGTACAAAATTTTTTTAATTCTTTTATTTTATTTTATTTTTTTTTTTAGAAAACAAAACCAACAACAGGACTGACCGACAAAGTCGTGGAACAAAAAGACAGGGTGACATTACCAAAGACAGGAACAGAAAGCAAACAGACATCATGACAGTAACAACACATGCAATGATCCGACGGTGAGCGAGGGGCAGACAGGACTTAAATACAAAACACGTTACATCGATTGAGGTGACACAGGAAGAGAGGGGCGACGC
Source organism: Syngnathus typhle (assembly GCF_033458585.1). Classification (NCBI taxonomy): domain Eukaryota; kingdom Metazoa; phylum Chordata; class Actinopteri; order Syngnathiformes; family Syngnathidae; genus Syngnathus; species Syngnathus typhle. The sequence continues at coordinate 9,818,592 of NC_083754.1, forward strand.
GAACAGAAACTACGGCAACCTAGACACATAGCAAAACTGGGGACGAGACATGACAAATCTCCCCCGAAATAAAACTTGTAATCACCTTTCTTCTTGTTTGTTGTCAATCGCGCATCGCATTCAGCCATCCTGTCCCAACACACTTAGTCAAAAAAATCCATAATTGACGACACATCGTTTGATGCGATGGTGCAATCCTTGATGGTGTGTTATTGTCATATTGTTTGTTTTTTAATCTCCATCGCGGACCGGACGTCATGCGGAAGCAGTATGACTGTGCATGCGCGGAAGCAGTATGACTGCGCATGCGCACTATGGGTCAGCTGCGCAGAACGGATGCGCAAGACACGTCAGCTATTTACTAATAAGCGAGAGTTCGGTTTAATTAGCAGTTTCATCAGAATGGATAAGAGAGCAAGTTATACTGTAGCATTTCGAAAGAAAGTCATTGAAGTGGCAGAAGAATTAGGCAATAGGGCAGCTGCGCGCCAATTTGACGTCAATGAGTCAAACATAAGACTCTGGAGGAAGAAAAAAAATCAATTTGATACAGCGAAGGCTTCAGCAATATAATCCTCTTCTCTTCTTGACTGACAATGAATGTGATAGTTTAATACAATCAGCAAATAACAAAATGCGTATTACAGGTTGGTCATATTTTATTTCACAACACTTTGCCTTGTTCCTTTCGTCTCTGCTGTTCACTTCAAACACGCTCCATACGAGCGCAATGCTCTCGTATCAGACAAGGCTTGCTCGATCACCTGCTCGTTTGCTGTCTGTCACAATGTACCCTACACAAATCCGAAACATTTGTTGCGGCTCCGAGTCACGACGAGGGGCAAGTTTTGGTTTCCAAGGGTGTTTTTATTCCTCTTCAACGTCTCTCCCATACAGAGCCGCCTTTTTCACGTCCGCACGCCTCTTTCCCGTGCGCGCACGGAGCGCGGTGGTGCGTTTACGGGCAGTCGGAGAAATCAACGCCAACAAAAAAAATTACATCCAGCCTAGTTAAGACCATACCAAAGACTATAAAAATGGGACCCATTGCCTCCCTGCGTGTGTGACGATCATTGGGACTTAAAAAAAAAAAAGAAAAAAAAAGAGAAATTTCATTAAAAAAAATTCATAAAAATTGGGTGCGTATTATACATGGGTACAGGCTATGCCATTTTTAGGGTGCGTATTGTTAGGGTTTGCAGAATATCTTCATCGTATGATTATGTTGGAAGGTAACCTGTAATAATTTAACTAGTTTGTCCTGCCTAGACAAAATTAGTTTACCAAAGTGCTAAGGTCCTTTCAACTGATTGACTAGACGCAGAGGAAGCAATCAAAGTTGCTTTGTTTACAGAAAGTCGTAAAAGGCCCCCTGCTATGCTTTGATCAGCAGGGGACCGTCTTCACCTTATCCTGCGTGTTCCCACACCCCCACTTTCAACCCCACTCTGTTTCTCTCAATAAATAAGCACCTGACGAGGCCTGAGTCAGACTTCATTCGACCATCGCTGTAAGCACAGCGACGAGTGAACTCTCCGCCTGCAGGTGTCTAAAATGACTTGCTTGACTCCAGTGTGGTTCTTGCAAAATAAGTTAGAGTGAGCATCACCCTAAAATTTTGGTGCCGAAACCCGGGACCCTCATACCCGCCATCTGGCTGACGGAGGAGGACTTGCTGCATTGTCGACAAGCCAGCGTCCTTTAGGGGGACCTGGAAAAGAAAGTCCTGGGAAGAGAATTTCTTCGCTGGGCCAGCATCTTAGGTCAGCCTTCGTCTGCCAGAGGTGGATTGACGGGTTCCCGCAATGCAACGGACCAGGGGTCAGGTAAGTTAAACAATTGTGTTGTTGTGAAACGCGTAAAAGGTGCACAGGAGACAGCTCGGGTTCAAGTCCCAGGGGAAGAAACAGGCTAAGAAAAGCAGAGCTTCTTTTACCTTCATCGAAGAAGTGTGTAGATCAGGGGTGGGCAAACTTTTTGACTCGCGGGCCGAACTGGGTTCTAAATTTGGACCGGAGGGCCGAACCAGGAGCAGATGGACGTAGTGTTTGTGTGAATTAATATAAGCGACCTGTAAAGGTCATTGCATAAAAGATTTTGGCCTTTAGTAGGTAGTAAAGCATGGATATTCCAAACAAGTTTTTTGAAAACAAATGCATTTATTAACAGCATTAAAAAATAATAATAATAATTCACTAAAAAACTGCTATCAGTGATTCTCATAAAATACGAGACTGTTATTATGAATAACAGTCTCCATCACTTCAGTGCCTGGAGGTCAGATTAATGAAAGATCTTATGAGATCACATCAAACGGCAAACATTCTGACCAAATATATTATCTTGAAGAATCGGTGAACGCATACATCCAAATAAAGTAATCAAAACGGCAACACGGTGAGGGGTATCTGAAAATCAGAGCAGAGTTTTAACTCACAAACACCTTGTAACAGAGGTGAGGAAACGAGAAACACTTCCTTAAAGTAAGCCTTAAGAACTTTACAGGTTAAGATTAGTCGCAAACAAGTGGTGCATCAATGTCCTTGAGCATCCTGCATTGTTTGAAAACGAGAATGGTCGCTAGTTTCAATCCCTGCGATGTGTACAAATCATATTCAAAATGCCTCCCCTTCATTTTCAGTGGGAACAGTGTTGTTGGTCTCCCTTTTTTGCTAGTGCGTCATAGTCTGGAGTAAAATTTGTTGTGGCAATTCTTAGGCGAGATCCGAGGTGTTGGTCCGTTTACCTCGATCTGTGACGGGTTGATGTTGACGTTCATGTGGCTGAACGTCACGTCGCGTACGTCGAGCCAAATTGGCCACTCTCTTTTAAATGCTCGGCACTGTGTCCACCTTGGGCGACTCATTTTAATGGAAGGATTCCAGGGGAAGGTTTGTGGGTGGCTTTAGCGCAAAACTGCATCTGAAAGCTCAGCGCGCGAATTACAAGAATGCTGTCGTCACAGCCCACGCTCTAAATTCGGGACTGATACAAATAGAGCGCGAGTGCGCCAACTCCGTACTACTGAGTACGTATACGCACTTGAGTGTGCACCGAGCTTTCTGACACGGCTTCCGGTAGTAAATGGGCAGGCGAGCGCTTCCCCCATCTACTGGGGAAACGCAGTCATTGCAGGCAAAATGACCAAAAAAAAAAAGTTTAATAATACAATTTTTTTCAGGGTTGGCGGGCCGGATTAAACGGTCCCGTGGGCCGGATGTGGCCCGCGGGCCGTAGTTTGCCCACCCCTGGTGTAGATTCTTCTTTGTCTGTTTTTTCAAGCTGAGGGTTCTGGCTTGGGTTAGAGTCCCAGTGGAAGGAACGTGCTAAGAAACACGGAGCTTTTTTTTTGTTAGTCAAAGAAGAGTGTAGATTTTTCTTTGTACGTTTTTCCGGCCAAAGAACAGCTTGGGTTCAAGTCCCAGTGGAAGGAACGGGCTAAGAAAAAACAGAGCTTCTTTTTCTTAATTGAAGGAGGGCGTAGATTCTTTTTTTTTGTCCGTTCTTCCAAGCTGTGTTGGCGGGTTTTACACCCATCTTGGATAGGCCTAGAAATAAAAAGCACGGGAGACAGCTTGGGTTCAAGTCCCAGAGGAAGGAACGGGCTAAGAAAAAGAACAGAGCTTCTTTTTCTTAATTGAAGAAGGGCGTAGATTCTTTTTTTTGTCCGTTCTTCCAAGCTGTGTTGGAGGGTTTTACACCCATCTTGGATAGGCTTAGAAATAAAAACCGTTGGTGTTTGTGTGGTTGAGAGAGTGCGACTGGCAGGATAAATTGACTGCAAAGAGAATTTGGTGGAAGGTCAATTTAAACCTGCATTGAGGATCCTCAAAGAAAAGAAAAGAAAAAAAGAAATGAAAAATTGTATAAACCTAAAAAAACGAATTAAGATGGGAAATAAGAACGGTAAATCCCTAGCTCTTGAAGGAGATGAGAAGTACATGGCAGGTGAATTTCTTAATTGTATGCAATACATGCCAAAGTGTAAGAAAAAGTATGGAGTAGAAGCAAAGTTGAAAGTGGAAGTCTGGAAGACAGTGGTTGATGTTTTGGAGGAGAGTGTGAATAGGAAGTCAAAGGGACTGAAAAATAAAAGTAAAGAGAAAGAATTGGTTTGTGCTAGAATGTGGTTGAATGCTTCGCAAGAGAGAAGAGAACAAATCCAAAAGACAAAAGATAGAAAGTTGAGAAGTGAAGACAATGAGGCCACAGTGCGCAGGCGCACTGTCCCGGACACGGCTCCAGCCGCAGCTGGAAATGCAGCTCAAGCGGAGCAAGAGGGATCTTCCGCTCGTATGCAAAACTTGTATCCAGGTTTAACAGACCTGCACCCTCCCCCATATAACAGAAAGAAAAGTCAGTGTCACATTGCTAGAAGTCCTGTACAAACAAGAAGTTTGTCCACTGCTGCTAGGTTTTCCCAAAATTTGGACAATGTTGATGTGTGCCCAATGATACAGGTGCCAAACCCTATTGTAGGGGAAGGCCAACCTCCACATACGTATGTTTTTCGGCCATGGACTTTGGAAGAGGCAAGAAAAGCAGTTGAAGGGGTTACCCCTGTTGCTGAAGACCCAGATAAATGGGCAGAAGACATGGCTGGAATCATACATTCCTATAGACTGAATGGGCATGAGGCAGGAGAAGCTGCAATGTCTTCTTTGGGAAAAGACTGGGCAAAGGTTTGTCAGGTCTAAATACTATCAGACATTAAATCACACGCTGGAAGGAAGAGGAGAAAAGAACCAGAACAGGTTTAGTCGCGAGGAGAACGATAGAGAGAGGAAACTCGGTTACAATCTCCATCAATTCTGAGTTCTCCCTCCACGTGCTCCTCTATTTAATGTTTTGGTTTCCCTGGTTACAGAGGCGTTGCTACACTAAAGGGAGGGAAGATTGTGTCTGTAGCAACGTTGATTAGCTAAGGAATGTAGTGTGGTGTGAATTAGCACTTCATTGTCGGCCCGTGACCCCCGCAGAGTTTGTCCATCTGTTCTTCTCCATTTGTTGGCCGAGTCGTCCTCGAGTGTGATCAGATAACTTGAATTGCCGCTTTTCCTGTGGAACAATGCAACTAAACCTTGGCTAGACTTTATCTAATTAGTAAATTAACACGCAATAAGAATGAGTGACTTGTCCTAAACACTTGAACAAACATTGAGTAAATATGGGATAACTTGTAACCATCTATGAACCAAACCTACAGTTAACTAAAAGGAATGAAGTTTCTTTCAACCAAATAAGAACATTTCGCCTATGCAAATCAGCTCTGCCACTAAAGAGAAAGAACCTAGATGAAAGGAAAGCCATAAACTCATAAATGACAAGGCTTTACTTAAATTATTCCAACAGGTTAGAGGTCATTATACAGGTAGAAATAATCAAGGGCCCTTTCCCTATCCCGGTGAGGGAAATCGATTGGTAGGGGAGTATGCAGCACAATGGAATGATCTTGTGCAAAGAGTGAGAACTATATTTCGAAGACGAGCGAATTATGGTCATTTGGCAGGAATTAAACAGAAGCCTGGGGAAGATACTGATGATTTTCGCTTAAGATCTGAAAAAGAATTCAGGGTGCATAGTGGCATCCCATTCAATGATGCAGCTGAGAGGGCTTATCAGCAACAGCTTAAAAATGCGCTCCTTACGAATTTCCGCCCTGAAATCGGCAACTGGGTGAGAAAACATTTGGTGGAAGTAGATGTTGCAAGTGTGACAACAACTATGCAATGGGCCAGACATGCTGAAAAAGTGATCAAAAGAGGCAAAAGTTCTGATGTATTTCATCTAGGCAACGATGATGATGATGACCTAGATGAAGATACAACAGTGTTCTTCCATGGGTCCCAGCGGGCCAGAGGAAGAGGTAGAGGCCAGCAAGGTCGCAGGCCACCATATAATTTGAAACCCCCATCAGATTCTGACAACTGTTGAAACTGTGGGAGACGAGGACACTTGGCAAGAGCGTGTCGTTTTGCAAGACAAAACCAATCAAGGGGAAGGGGCAGAGGAGAAGTCACATTTACAGCATGACAAGCTTCCTCCACTTTGACCCCTCATGCTCATGCAGAGAAAGAAGTAACAGATGTCCATATGACAGCAGAACATGTCATTGTCAGATTATTAGAACGTTTTTTAGATTATTAGAGCTCCTGTCCATACGAGAAGTATGGCAATGCTGTTGTATGCCCAATGACAAATGACCAGAGATCAAATTGTGTGTGTACACTGAAGTTAAAATTTGCAAATCAAGTGGTAAATAAATGTAACTTGCTTCGAGAAGATAAATCAAAAATTAGAATGTGCTGTCCTCGTGTGCGTGGGAGGGACTAGCTCATGATCGACCACAGGAAATGGCCAGCCTGTGACGAATCATTGGTGCTGGGAGCTACCTTACGCGCGCGAGAGCTGTGCATGTGTGTTAAAATGATGAAAATTGGCTAAACTTTTAGTATAAAGAGATTTGCTAGACTGTGGTCTATCCAATTTGCACCGCAGAACAGAAACAATTGAAAGATAAGAATGAGAGGAAAAGAGAGAAATCTGTTTGCGAGCAGAAAATTGATCCACACTAGTGCATGTTAAATAAGAAACGACAGAACATGCTTTCAGGAATTGGAAGAATCAAAATTGTGAATTTAAGACATTGACATTTAGTAGAAATAGTTGACTGGTTGTGTTATAAGATTATACAAACTTCTATATGCGAGCTGAACCTGAGAGATTGAGTTCTTCAAATTTAAAAACAGTGAAAAAATCCTGATTAGTTTGCCAGCAGTTTTTTTTTTATGTTGAGTTTTTTTTAGATTGGTGGAATGTTCTATCAGGAACCTTGAGTTGAAAATGGTTTGTGAATGTTGTGTGGAGTGCTTGGATGAATTGGGACCAATGTGATGGAAAGACTCCTTTTTGGAGGCTGTGTGTGAGATGCAAATGAGCATTGATGACTGAATGCCTGACTGAAAGGAAAATACAGCTTAAGTGGTTGAAGTTGTTGGAGGCTACCATGGAAAATTAGTCGAGCGACTTTGAAGGAAGAGTGATTTTGAGTACCGTTTTTTTCCGTGTATAGTGCGCCCCCATGTATAGTACGCACCCTAAGAATGGCATGCTGATGCTGGAAAAAAGCTTGTACCCATGTATAATACGCACCCAATTTCTATGAATTTTTTTTTTAATTTTCTTTTTTTTTTTTTTAAGTCCCAATGATTGTCACACACGCAGGGAGGCAATGGGTCCCATTTTTATAGTCTTTGGTATGGTCTTAACTAGGCTGGATGTAATTTTTTTTGTTGGCGTTGATTTCTCCGACTGCCCGTAAACGCACCACCGCGCTCCGTGTGCGCACGGGAAAGAGGCGGCTCTGTATGGGAGAGACGTTGAAGAGGAATAAAAACACCCTTGGAAACCAAAACTTGCCCCTCGTCGTGACTCGGAGCCGCAACAAATGTTTCGGATTTGTGTAGGGTACATTGTGACAGACAGCAAACTAGCAGGTGATCGAGCGAGCGTCTGATACAAGAGCATTGCGGTTGTATGGAGCGTGTTTGAAATGAACAGCAGAGACAAAAGGAACAAGGCAAAGTGTTGTGAAATAAAATATTACCTGTAATACGCATTTTGTTATTTGCTGATTGAAACTGCTAATTAAACTGTGAATTGAAACTAATAGGAAGAAAACATATCTCACTCTTAATATAGCTGACGTGTCTTGCGCATACGTTCTGCGCATCTGTAATGGCGGCCTCCGTATGACGTCCGGTCCGCGATGGAGATTAAAAACAAACAATATTTGACAATAACACACCATCAAGGATTGCACCATCGCATCAAACGATGTGTCGTCAATTATGGATTTTTTTGACTAAGTGTGTTGGGCACGATGGCTGAATGCGATGCGCGATTGACAACAAACAAGAAGAAAGGTGAGTTTTATTTCGGGGGAGATTTGTCATGTCTCGTCCCCAGTTTTGCTATGTGTCTAGGTTGCCATAGTTTCTGTTCGCGTCGCCCCTCTCTTCCTGTGTCACCTCAATCGATGTAACGTGTTTTGTATTTAAGTCCTGTCTGCCCCTCGCTCACCGTTGGATCATTGCATGTGTTACTGTCATTCTGTTCCTGTCTTTGGTACTGTCTTTTTGTTCCACGACTTTGTCGGTCAGTCCTGTTGTTGGTTTTGTTGTACCATGACTTTCTTTAAAAAAAAAAAAAAAAATTAAAAAAAAAAAAAAATTAAAGTTTTTTTTTGTACCCATGTATAATACGCACCCCAGATTTTAGGACAATAAATTAGTTAAATTTTACGCACTATACACGGAAAAAAACGGTAGATAGGTAGATCTTTATTTGTCATTGTAACACGTACAACGAAATTTAAGTTAAATGCTAAGAAAAAAAGACCTGCGTCGCGTCTTGAGGTTTGTCATTTGTAAAATTTGGCCGTTGTGATCCTCCCAAACGGAAATAAATGATTTGGGCTTTTGTTGTAATTGGTTTGTGGAAGGATTGCAGGAGCTTGCGACTCCGGTGTCTCACCTGTGCCTTCCTGCCTTCCATTGTCTCCACTGAGACTGGACTGTAGCAGGGGGAGTGTGGTATTGTGGTGTGAAAAGGCTGTGGGAGACGGCTCCTGTGGTGTTGCACATGGACCGTTCTGTTCCATTGTCTCCACGGATGTTGGAAGGTGGGACAGAGGTTGAGATGTGATGGTGAATGAATGGGTGCCTTTGTGTCTGTTAGTTTGTACGTGTGTGCGCGCAAATGAATGGCCTAGGTAGGTTGATGTGGAGGCGACATGATCAAAATTGAAGATAAGATCCCTCTCGCCTGTAAGTGTAGTACAAATTGAGATGAATAGGATTTGATGATTACTCAGGGGCACCATTGACGTCAAATGGTTCAATGGAGAAGGCCCGTTTCCTGTGGCTGGACAAGACAGGACCATCTAGTCCAGCTGGGATGGGTATGATAATGTGTCAGAGACACCTTGCTGGTCCTTTTCGCTCCCCAACGACGCTATTGACACATTACGTGAATGTGTCAAAACGGTGGGGGAGTAGAATGATTTAATCTACTGTAAAATTCAATGTTTTGTCAAATGTGATTGTTTTTGGAGTCTTAACAGGACACGTAAGAATTCAACACACAGTGATGGGAGGAGCAGAAGAAACATCTCGAATGAGCCCATCTCACATGCCGTCCGGCTGGCCGGCAAAGGAGATACGTGGTATCATCTGTCCCAGTGCGCCCCGGTGAAGGTTTCCTGCCAGGAACCAGATCCGCCATCAACAGCGTCCCCGCCCCCGGTACAAACAGAGGCAGAATAATCCTCTTCCCCCTTGGTGGCCAGGTAGTCCACCCTGAGCCACTGAAGACAACGACCACGCAGCAGATATTTCCAAGTTCTCCCCGGACGGAGCAGATCTGCGAAGGGGGTGAGAATCGTGCTCACCCTCCACCAGTGGGCGTGCCAAGCCCCCAAAGGCTGAACAATCACGAGCAATTTTTATCTTGATTGATAACAGTCTGGTCGCCTAAGGCAGAGGGACCGTGTAACTCTTTTCCTGCATTTAATCTGGCCGCAGGTTTTTAAATTGCACATACTTTGGACTGGAGTATTGAGGGAAAAACCTCACTGGAAGTTATTGCTTTCATTGTATTTTCTTACTTATGTTTGATTGTTCGGGTTTGACATAATCAAAAGATAAAACAGGAGGGATATGTTAGGGTTTGCAGAATATCTTCATCGTATGATTATGTTGGAAGGTAACCTGTAATAATTTAACTAGTTTGTCCTGTCTAGACAAAATTAGTTTACCAAAGTGCTAAGGTCCTTTCAACTGATTGACTAGACGCAGAGGAAGCAATCAAAGTTGCTTTGTTTACAGAAAGTCGTAAAAGGCCCCCTGCTATGCTTTGATCAGCAGGGGACCGTCTTCACCTTATCTTGCGTGTTCCCACACCCCCACTTTCAACCGCACTCTGTTTCTCTCAATAAATAAGCACCTGACGAGGCCTGAGTCAGACTTCATTCGACCATCGCTGTAAGCACAGCGACGAGTGAACTCTCCGCCTGCAGGTGTCTAAAATGACTTGCTTGACTCCAGTGTGGTTCTTGCAAAATAAGTTAGTGAGCACCACCCTAACACGTATTATACATGGGGGCGCACTATACACGGAAAAAAACGGTATTCAATTCTTTTCAATAATTGTTTTGCAAATTAACCCTCTTAAAATGTGTTCTTAAATACTTTCGCTTCATTAGCAGCTTTAATGCATTCATATGTTAAGACATTTTCCCTATTCCTTGTTCCTGGTCCAGTTTCCTATTTTATTTAGTTACCTTCCAAACATTTGTTGTCTATTGCGCTGCAGTCTAATCCCTATTAGCTGTATGATTTGTCATCATTCGTGCTTTTCCGTTAACACTTTAACCGTTACTGTCGCTAGATTGTTACTACGCTTTGCATCCATTCCAGATTGTTGTCTCCCATTAACTCCTTTCCTTTCGAGATGCTTCTTCTGCTCCTTCCATCACTGCCTGTTGAATTCTGGCACGTCCTGTTAAAGCCTATAAAATAATTGAATCCGAAAAAACATTGAATGTCACAAATGGCTTTTATATCTACTTACTCATTTAAATGTAACTCCCCCCTCTGACACATTCACTCAATGTGTCATTAGGCATTCAAAAAGGAACTGGCAAAACGTCCTATCGCATCATCATATGCCTTGCAGCCAGTTTGTCGAACCTTTCACTCATCCAGAACCGTCATTCCCAAGTTTCTGAAAATTGACTTTTCACCCCACACTCGGCAACACAAACAAAAATCATCGCACTCCTGCGAGTGAGCATACAGCCCTGCTGACAGCAGACACATGTGCTCACAAAAACTACACAAGCATCGAGTATCAAAATAAAAAATAGACACACAACGAATCATGGTGCCCGGGGATTCTGTCCTGAAACTCATCAATCATCACAAAAATTAAAAGGGTTAGGGTTAACATTTTCACGTGAATTCCATATAAACTCTCCAAGATTGCAATCGCCAACCTGCAAAATTAATACAAGTTATAAACCAACCAGCAATCTGCTCCTTGGCTGGTGGTTGATGCTGCAATAAGTCAAGTGACGCACAGAAGCAAAGCAAAGCTTGCACTTGCCACAAGCAAGCTTAAGTTTCAAATGTTCGGTTGTCATCCACATAGTCAGTCATTCCATGAGTCCAAGTCTGTCATGTCACATTGTCCATTGTCCTAGTGTTTGATATTAGTCCTGTCTTGTCCCTCCATGTTGCTGAAATGGGCCTTCTCAATGAACTAATTTGTTGTTCATGGTGCCTCTGATTAACCATCAGCTGTTGGTTAAGGTTACAACTCATCACTCATCAAACTTGGGTGTTCCAGTCTCATGTGAGACATCATACCCACAACTGTGACCCTTTCACCCCAACTCCAAAATACTTTGGCCTTTCACCCTGTCCCAGACACACATACACATTCTTAACCACACAAGTGCGAATTCAGTCACCTTCATCGCTCAGCTCTCATTCCACACCAAACAAATTTAGTATGTGTAAGTGAGTAGGCAATCAGTGAATATTGAAGATAACACTTCATTTCTGGATGTTCTTCTCAAATATTTCATACAATCGTACCTCACTTTTACCGTAAAACTGTCAATTAAATGCCTAAAAAATTCAGTTATTTCTACTGCTGAGCCTGTTCAAGGGTGAGCATGGGGAAAGAAGCAGCCTCAGATGGTCCTTAAATAATTTTATCCTAATCAATCATTCTGATCGAACCGCTGGGTAAAGATACTCAAAAGGGTCCCTCCGACAGTCGACTCCACTATGGTGTTCTCACTTTGTCATATCAATACATTTGTTATTCAAGTCCTATCACATTTGTCATTTTGTTAACTGTCATTTTGTGTGACTTTTATGCCGCATTATTCTTAACCGTCAAAAGTTTCCATGGCTGTTATTCCTTGAACTTATCGGACTTTCTGACACCAGAATTCCCCGTGAGGTGTAATTAACTTCTAATTTTATTAATTAATAATAATCAGGTCCATTGAACAATCTAGCCACCTTTTGACTGCATCCTATTGGGTCCTAATGTCCTATTTTCATCTCCAATTTGTCAATGACTCTATGTCTAATTGTTAAGCTGGATGGGCTAAATGTGATCCTACTCTTATTTCGTACAATTTAGCCTATCTGTTTTATCCAAATTTATCCTCTGATTATGATACTTTTCCTTTTTCTGTAACACTACACCTTTTGTTCCTGATTTATTTATTTATCTTTTATCAAGACTCCTCAGTTGTGTCAAGTTCAGTGCCCAAGCAAGCTTCCATTCACTTCGACCCAAGCCCCACAAAGTTTGATTACGCCTCAGCAAGGAGTCCAGTTTGCTTGTTGCACATTTCATGTCTCATGGGTCTTTCGCCGCACCTCATTGTCAAGTTGTTGTCTTTACTTGTAGCCTCAGAGCCAACTCATTCCTCACTCTCGGATGAGTCCATTTTCAACTGAGTCCATTCACGTCTTGTAAGTTTCTTCACTCTCGCCTCAGAGGATGTCGTTTTCCTCCGGAGCGTTGTGCTCCCCCCAAGCTCATATATAGTCCTTCTTTGCTCCTGCAAAAGGTCAAAGGTGCCTCAGAGCCATGCACTGTTTTCTTGTTGTTCTCAGCTGTCGGTGGAGTCTCGGGATCGAGTTTCAGGGTCACTGCTGGATACTGGAAAAGACAGACTGGGAAACCAAACTTAAATATCGTCTTCCAATTAGCCATTAATTACCTAGTACCTTTTGTTAATCAAACTTCCAATTCTCCTTTTAACAACAATTTAATATATTAGAGAAAAATGTTGCCTTTCCTTCATGAGCTCTCGGCTGTATTGTGATGGACCTTATTTGAACAGTTTTAAAGTGGCAGATGTTAGGGTTTGCAGAATATCTTCATCGTATGATTATGTTGGAATGTAAGCTGTAATAATTTAACTACCGTTTTTTTCCGTGTATAGTGCGCCCCCATGTATAATACGCACCCTAAAAATGGCATGCTGATGCTGGAAAAAAGCCTGTACCCATGTATAATACGCATGTATAAAAACACCCTTGGAAACCAAAACTTGGTGATTTCAAGTTTCATTTCGAGGGACATTTGTCACGTCTCGTCCCCAGTTTTGCTATGTGTCTAGGTTGCCATAGTTTCTGTTCGCGTCGCCCCATTCTTCCTGTGTCACCTCAATCGATGTAACGTGTTTTGTATTTAAGTCCTGTCTGCCCCTCGCTCACCGTCGGATCATTCGTTTCGTTTCGTTTCGTTTATTTATTTCAAACATGTGAAAAAAAGAAGAATAAGCTTATTGTACACAATAAAGGACATGACAAAATACATGCATATACACATACAGACGTACCTACATTCATACATATAACATATAGCCGCAAAAGAACCATAAGTCACATTCACATGTCTGAAAAGGAGTAGGAAGAAGTATAATTTATTTAATCCCACCCCCTATTTAATAATCCCTAAATACCCAGCCATAAATCATTTTGCCTCAGTTATCCCAACAAAGTACTAAATTACTAAATTATCCCCCACCTGCTGCTCACTAGACACTAAACATGTACCAACACACTATTAATACGTACGTATATTTCACACACAGACACTTAACATTCATACATACCTCAAATACAACACAAAATACCTGAATGGTAGAAATAAACCAAATAAAAACAAAAATAAAAACAGCCTGAACAAGACAAACAGACAAACAAAACCAACAAAGAAACGTAAATCAATAATTACTAAGCACCCCTTAGTACTCATACACCCTCATTCCTGTACCTTGTAAAAATAATTTCTTCTTTATATATTTTTTTAAACTGATAGATGTTTGAACATTCCCTGAGCGTTTCCTCCAAAGTATTCCATAATTTAACTCCACATATTGAAATACAGAATGTTCTTTTTGTTGTACGTGCCTTCCTAATCCTGTAATTAAATGTCCCCCTTAATTTATAACCCCCTTCCCTCCCAATGAAAAGATTCTGAATATTAGTTGGCAACAGATTATTTTTTGCTTTGAAAAGTATTTGTGCTGTCCGGAATTCCACTATATCTTTGAGTTTGATGAGTTTTGACTCTAAGAATAATGAATTTGTATGATCCCTGTATCCTGCCCCATGAATGATCCGTATTGCTTTTTTTTGTAAAATAATAAGTGGATATATTGTGCTTATATAATTATTACCCCAGATTTCTACACAATACATAAAATATGGAAGGACTAATGTATTATAAAGGATGCGAAGTGTTGTATGGTCCAGAACCTGTTTTGCTCTATTTAATACTGCGATGCACCTTGAGATTTTAGTTTGTACATGTTTAACTTGTGATTTCCAACTGATTTTATCATCTATTATCACCCCTAAAAATTTAATCTCATTCACTCTTTCAATATTAACCCCATCCAGCTTTATCTCTATTTTCAAATTAGTTCTGTGATTACCAAAAAGTATTACTCTTGTTTTGCTTAGGTTTAAGGATAATTTATTGCTGTCCAACCATACCTTTAATTTGCTTAATTCATTATTTATTAGTGTTGTTAAGGTGTGTAAATCACTACCAGAACAAAAAATATTTGTATCATCTGCAAACAAAACCATCTTCAAATTATGTGATACCTTGCATATATCATTTATATATAATAAAAAAAGTTTAGGGCCCAACACTGACCCCTGAGGGACGCCACAACTAATGTTTAAACACGTTGAACAAGTGTCACCCAACTTCACAAACTGTTTCCTTTTTGTTAAATAGCTCTTGATCCAAGCTAATGGTTCCCCCCTGATGCCATACCGATGTAATTTATTGAATAATATTTCATGATTTATTGTGTCAAATGCCTTTCTTAGATCAATGGATATCCCAACTGTATATTGTTTTAGGTCTATTGCTTTAGTAATTTCCTCCACTGTGTCAATTATTGCCAGTGATGTTGCTCTGTTGGATCTAAATCCATATTGACTGTCAGTGAGTATTTTATGTTTATCTATAAATTTGTCCAGTCGGTTATTGAAAAGTTTTTCCAGTATTTTAGAAAATTGTGATAATAATGATACAGGTCTGTAGTTTGTGAAGTGGTGTTTGTTCCCGGTTTTACACAAAGGTATGATTTTTGCTATTTTCATTTTATCTGGAAATATACCGGTCTGAAATGATAGGTTACAGATGTATGTTAATGGTTTAGAGACCCCCTCAATTACTCGTTTTACGATACTCATGTCAATGTCATCACAGTCTTTGGATGTCTTGTTTGTGCATTGGGAAACTATCTTTATAATTTCTTTCTCATCCGCTGTTTTGAGGAACATTGAGCTCAGATTCCTATCTATTAAACTATTACATTGCTCCTCAGTAGGGATGGGCGGATCGATACCAAAATATCGATATATCGATCCAGGCTGCTCATTTTTGAGTATCGATCTCCCTAGCTAAAATATCGATACTTACAATTATTTAATTATATTTTTCCTCATTTTTTTCTGCTCCAATTTGACGACTTGCACTCATGCTAGCACTACTTTTCCTTCCGCCTGCTGCACCGGCGTGTCCTGCTCTGCTCTGCTCCCGCCCCCTTTTCTCACAAGCCAAGCCCTCCTCCTCCTCCGCCCCCCGTTCCAATCCAAACAAACACAAACAAGCATGGCCACGGTGGCGGCCCAGTCCGAACGCAAGAGAAGTCTGGTTTGGGGATATTATATTTTACTTAATAACAACGAGGCAAAATGTGAAATATGTCAAATATATAAAGTTTTCCCCTTTTCAATTTGTGGTCGAACGCCATACGTTTTATTTGTAACTCCACTTCCTATAAACAACACTAAAGTACTACAATATTAAATGTAAGTATCCAGTGGCTTTACAAATTGATAGTTTTGCTGCTCATGACGATTAAGCCCTGCATCTCTGTTGGTACCAGGTCTCTTTTTAGATTATACTAAAAGACAAAACTTTTTCCCAACAACAGAGAGAGAGAGAGAAAAAAAAGTAAAGAATAGCTCCTTTTTATTAATATGCATCTTCCACTAATGCACTAATGTCTAAAAAGGTTAATAATTCATGTACATGACGTAATACTTTTTTCTACAAAATTCAATAGATGACTCTCCAAGAGCAAGAATGCCACTGCATTTAAATTGTTTTTTTTGGCGGGAAATTACACTTCCGGTATCGATATCGGATCGAATATCGGGTATTTTGGGTAGGAAATACTTGGTATCGGATCGATTCCAAAATCATTGGTATCGCCCATCCCTACTCCTCAGTTGTTACTGAATCTGGGATTTGTTTGGCCAGATCAGGTCCCGTATTTACAAAGAATGCATTGAAGTTTTCAGCCACTTCTTGCATATCATGCTCATCAGTATTCCATCCATCCATCCATCCATTTTCTGTACCGCTTAGTCCCCACTGGGGTCGCGGGCGTGCTGGAGCCTATCCCAGCCGTCATCGGGCAGTAGGCGGGGGACACCATGAACCGGTTGCCAGCCAATCGCAGGGCACACAGAGACAAACAACCATTTGCACTCGCACTCACACCTAGGGACAATTTGGAGTGTTCAATCGGCCTACCAAGCATGTTTTTGGGATGTGGGAGGAAACCGGAGTGCCCGGAGAAAACCCACGCGGGCCCGGGGAGAACATGCAAACTCCACACAGGGAGAGCCGGAGGTGGAATCGAACCCGCACCCTCCTAACTGTGAGGCGGACGTGCTACCCAAGTGCGCCACCGAGCCGCCTCATCAGTATTCCTGATAGTAAAATATTTAGGATAATAAATTTTTTTAGAGCCATTTTCTATTACAGTATTCATTATATTCCATATTTCTTTGGTGTTATTTTTAATATCATTTAATATTTTACTGTTGTGTTGTTTTTATTATCATTTATTATCTTACTATAGTATTCTTTTCTAGCAGCTCTTTTAATATTAGTTAGTTTATTCTTATATTGTTTATATTTATTTTCTGCCACTTTAGTTCTTTGTCTTATAAATTCTCTGTAAAGTGTATTTTTCTTTTTACAGGCATTTTGTAAGCCCTTTGTAATCCAGGGATGATATCTTACTATAGTATTCTTTTCTAGCAGCTCTTTTAATATTAGTTTATTCTTATATTGTTTATATTTATTTTCTGCCACTTTAGTTCTTTGTCTTATAAATTCTCTGTAAAGTGTATTTTTCTTTTTACAGGCATTTTGTAAGCCCTTTGTAATCCAGGGATGATCTACATACTTTAGTTTCCTATTATATACTTTTACAGGGCAGTATTTGTCATATAACCTTTTGAAAATTTTTAAGAATTCCTCATATGCACAGTTAATATTATTTTCATTGTATATAATATCCCAATTTTGTGACATTAAACCATTTTTAAATGCGTTTATTGTTTCTTCTGTTTTAATTCTTCTGTATTCCTGTTTTTTGGCCAGTTGGATAGTTTTATAGTTGTCATCAAAAATCATAAAAACTGGCAAATGGTCACTGATGTCGCTGACTAATAACCCACTTATGGTGTTGTTTAAAATGTCATTTGTGAATATATTATCAATAAGAGTGGCACAGTGAGAAGTTATTCTGGTTGGTCTAGTGATTTTTGGATACAAGTTCATGCTATATATTGTGTTAACAAAGTGTTCGGTCAGTTTGTGCTTGTTTGGATTGAGTAAATCAATGTTGAAGTCTCCACAGATGAAAATTGTTTTGCAACTGACCTTTGAAAATACCTCCTCCATCCATTCTGTGAACAGTTCAATGCTGGAACCTGGTGTCCGATATATACAGCTAATGATTACATTTTTCTTTTTTTCCTTAAGTATTTCAATTGTTATGCATTCCAATATGTTGTTAACTACCATTGACATATCCTGTATCACCCTGACGTTTAATGTCTTTTCCACATATATCGCAACTCCTCCTCCACCTTTGTTTTGTCGATCTATGTGTATAAAGTCATATCCCTCCAGCTCAAAGTCCGCCTCTTTTACTGCGTTGATCCATGTTTCCGTTATTGCAATAATGTTGAATGGGCGAGTAAACTGATGAAGATAATCCTTAATGTTTGTAAAGTTGGCATACAGACTCCTACTGTTAATATGTATAATAGACAGTCTACTATCTGTATTGATTCTATTAAATTCCTCATTAGTATGATAACTGCAGTTATTGTTGATTGAGTTAAAGAAGTTGTTATCCGGGTCTATATCATGCTCCATATCCAGTGAACTGTGGTCAGTGTATTGAAATTATTGGAGTTCCAGTCTGTCGTGTTCACTAATCCTCTGAGTTATGTTACTGATGTCTTCAGGTGTAGATGCTTGATTTCTTTCGATGTGTGTCATGGTTGTGAGTAGAGTTTACCTTACAGTCCTGCATGATGATCATTGGTATCTATCCAGCTCCTCGATACTCCTTACCATCAGCACTTTTGCTTCCTCCGGTGTTCCATTGAGCTTGATAAATATTTTACAGTTTGTAGTCCAGGTATGTTGAATTTTTTTCTGCTTCCTCAGGTAGCGTGCTTTTTTGGCAATATCAGCGTTGTGCTTGGTCAGGTGCTCATTGATGTAGACGTCAGTTCCTCTCAGCTTTCTTCCTTGTTTTCATTGCAAGTGATCATTGCATGTGTTACTGTCATGATGTCTGTTTGCTTTCTGTTCCTGTCTTTGGTAATGTTTTTGTTCCACGACTTTGTCGGTCAGTCCTGTTGTTGGTTTTGTTTTCTAAAAAAAAAAAAAAATAAATAAATAAAAAATAAAAATAAAAAAAAATTTGTACCCATGTATAATGCGCACCCCAGATTTTAGGACGATAAATTCGTTAAATTTTGCGCACTATACACGGAAAAAAACGGTAGTTTGTCCTGTCTAGAGAAAAGTAGTTGACCAAAGTGCTAAGATCTTTTCAACTGATTGACTAGACGCAGAGGAAGCAATCAAAGTTGCTTTGTTTACAGAAAGTCGTAAAAGGCCCCCTGCTATGCTTTGATCAGCAGGGGACCGTCTTCACCTTATCCTGCGTGTTCCCACACCCCCACTTTCAACCCCACTCTGTTTCTCTCAATAAATAAGCACCTGACGAGGCCTGAGTCAGACTTCATTCGACCATCGCTGTAAGCACAGCGACGAGTGAACTCTCCGCCTGCAGGTGTCTAAAATGACTTGCTTGACTCCAGTGTGGTTCTTGCAAAATAAGTTAGAGTGAGCATCACCCTAAAATTTTGGTGCCGAAACCCGGGACCCTCATACCCGCCATCTGGCTGACGGAGGAGGACTTGCTGCATTGTCGACAAGCCAGCGTCCTTTAGGGGGACCTGGAAAAGAAAGTCCTGGGAAGAGAATTTCTTCGCTGGGCCAGCATCTTAGGTCAGCCTTCGTCTGCCAGAGGTGGATTGACGGGTTCCCGCAATGCAACGGACCAGGGGTCAGGTAAGTTAAACAATTGTGTTGTTGTGAAACGCGTAAAAGGTGCACAGGAGACAGCTCGGGTTCAAGTCCCAGGGGAAGAAACAGGCTAAGAAAAGCAGAGCTTCTTTTACCTTCATCGAAGAAGTGTGTAGATCAGGGGTGGGCAAACTTTTTGACTCGCGGGCCGAACTGGGTTCTAAATTTGGACCGGAGGGCCGAACCAGGAGCAGATGGACGTAGTGTTTGTGTGAATTAATATAAGCGACCTGTAAAGGTCATTGCATAAAAGATTTTGGCCTTTAGTAGGTAGTAAAGCATGGATATTCCAAACAAGTTTTTTGAAAACAAATGCATTTATTAACAGCATTAAAAAATAATAATAATAATTCACTAAAAAACTGCTATCAGTGATTCTCATAAAATACGAGACTGTTATTATGAATAACAGTCTCCATCACTTCAGTGCCTGGAGGTCAGATTAATGAAAGATCTTATGAGATCACATCAAACGGCAAACATTCTGACCAAATATATTATCTTGAAGAATCGGTGAACGCATACATCCAAATAAAGTAATCAAAACGGCAACACGGTGAGGGGTATCTGAAAATCAGAGCAGAGTTTTAACTCACAAACACCTTGTAACAGAGGTGAGGAAACGAGAAACACTTCCTTAAAGTAAGCCTTAAGAACTTTACAGGTTAAGATTAGTCGCAAACAAGTGGTGCATCAATGTCCTTGAGCATCCTGCATTGTTTGAAAACGAGAATGGTCGCTAGTTTCAATCCCTGCGATGTGTACAAATCATATTCAAAATGCCTCCCCTTCATTTTCAGTGGGAACAGTGTTGTTGGTCTCCCTTTTTTGCTAGTGCGTCATAGTCTGGAGTAAAATTTGTTGTGGCAATTCTTAGGCGAGATCCGAGGTGTTGGTCCGTTTACCTCGATCTGTGACGGGTTGATGTTGACGTTCATGTGGCTGAACGTCACGTCGCGTACGTCGAGCCAAATTGGCCACTCTCTTTTAAATGCTCGGCACTGTGTCCACCTTGGGCGACTCATTTTAATGGAAGGATTCCAGGGGAAGGTTTGTGGGTGGCTTTAGCGCAAAACTGCATCTGAAAGCTCAGCGCGCGAATTACAAGAATGCTGTCGTCACAGCCCACGCTCTAAATTCGGGACTGATACAAATAGAGCGCGAGTGCGCCAACTCCGTACTACTGAGTACGTATACGCACTTGAGTGTGCACCGAGCTTTCTGACACGGCTTCCGGTAGTAAATGGGCAGGCGAGCGCTTCCCCCATCTACTGGGGAAACGCAGTCATTGCAGGCAAAATGACCAAAAAAAAAAAGTTTAATAATACAATTTTTTTCAGGGTTGGCGGGCCGGATTAAACGGTCCCGTGGGCCGGATGTGGCCCGCGGGCCGTAGTTTGCCCACCCCTGGTGTAGATTCTTCTTTGTCTGTTTTTTCAAGCTGAGGGTTCTGGCTTGGGTTAGAGTCCCAGTGGAAGGAACGTGCTAAGAAACACGGAGCTTTTTTTTTGTTAGTCAAAGAAGAGTGTAGATTTTTCTTTGTACGTTTTTCCGGCCAAAGAACAGCTTGGGTTCAAGTCCCAGTGGAAGGAACGGGCTAAGAAAAAACAGAGCTTCTTTTTCTTAATTGAAGGAGGGCGTAGATTCTTTTTTTTTGTCCGTTCTTCCAAGCTGTGTTGGCGGGTTTTACACCCATCTTGGATAGGCCTAGAAATAAAAAGCACGGGAGACAGCTTGGGTTCAAGTCCCAGAGGAAGGAACGGGCTAAGAAAAAGAACAGAGCTTCTTTTTCTTAATTGAAGAAGGGCGTAGATTCTTTTTTTTGTCCGTTCTTCCAAGCTGTGTTGGAGGGTTTTACACCCATCTTGGATAGGCTTAGAAATAAAAACCGTTGGTGTTTGTGTGGTTGAGAGAGTGCGACTGGCAGGATAAATTGACTGCAAAGAGAATTTGGTGGAAGGTCAATTTAAACCTGCATTGAGGATCCTCAAAGAAAAGAAAAGAAAAAAAGAAATGAAAAATTGTATAAACCTAAAAAAACGAATTAAGATGGGAAATAAGAACGGTAAATCCCTAGCTCTTGAAGGAGATGAGAAGTACATGGCAGGTGAATTTCTTAATTGTATGCAATACATGCCAAAGTGTAAGAAAAAGTATGGAGTAGAAGCAAAGTTGAAAGTGGAAGTCTGGAAGACAGTGGTTGATGTTTTGGAGGAGAGTGTGAATAGGAAGTCAAAGGGACTGAAAAATAAAAGTAAAGAGAAAGAATTGGTTTGTGCTAGAATGTGGTTGAATGCTTCGCAAGAGAGAAGAGAACAAATCCAAAAGACAAAAGATAGAAAGTTGAGAAGTGAAGACAATGAGGCCACAGTGCGCAGGCGCACTGTCCCGGACACGGCTCCAGCCGCAGCTGGAAATGCAGCTCAAGCGGAGCAAGAGGGATCTTCCGCTCGTATGCAAAACTTGTATCCAGGTTTAACAGACCTGCACCCTCCCCCATATAACAGAAAGAAAAGTCAGTGTCACATTGCTAGAAGTCCTGTACAAACAAGAAGTTTGTCCACTGCTGCTAGGTTTTCCCAAAATTTGGACAATGTTGATGTGTGCCCAATGATACAGGTGCCAAACCCTATTGTAGGGGAAGGCCAACCTCCACATACGTATGTTTTTCGGCCATGGACTTTGGAAGAGGCAAGAAAAGCAGTTGAAGGGGTTACCCCTGTTGCTGAAGACCCAGATAAATGGGCAGAAGACATGGCTGGAATCATACATTCCTATAGACTGAATGGGCATGAGGCAGGAGAAGCTGCAATGTCTTCTTTGGGAAAAGACTGGGCAAAGGTTTGTCAGGTCTAAATACTATCAGACATTAAATCACACGCTGGAAGGAAGAGGAGAAAAGAACCAGAACAGGTTTAGTCGCGAGGAGAACGATAGAGAGAGGAAACTCGGTTACAATCTCCATCAATTCTGAGTTCTCCCTCCACGTGCTCCTCTATTTAATGTTTTGGTTTCCCTGGTTACAGAGGCGTTGCTACACTAAAGGGAGGGAAGATTGTGTCTGTAGCAATGTTGATTAGCTAAGGAATGTAGTGTGGTGTGAATTAGCACTTCATTGTCGGCCCGTGACCCCCGCAGAGTTTGTCCATCTGTTCTTCTCCATTTGTTGGCCGAGTCGTCCTCGAGTGTGATCAGATAACTTGAATTGCCGCTTTTCCTGTGGAACAATGCAACTAAACCTTGGCTAGACTTTATCTAATTAGTAAATTAACACGCAATAAGAATGAGTGACTTGTCCTAAACACTTGAACAAACATTGAGTAAATATGGGATAACTTGTAACCATCTATGAACCAAACCTACAGTTAACTAAAAGGAATGAAGTTTCTTTCAACCAAATAAGAACATTTCGCCTATGCAAATCAGCTCTGCCACTAAAGAGAAAGAACCTAGATGAAAGGAAAGCCATAAACTCATAAATGACAAGGCTTTACTTAAATTATTCCAACAGGTTAGAGGTCATTATACAGGTAGAAATAATCAAGGGCCCTTTCCCTATCCCGGTGAGGGAAATCGATTGGTAGGGGAGTATGCAGCACAATGGAATGATCTTGTGCAAAGAGTGAGAACTATATTTCGAAGACGAGCGAATTATGGTCATTTGGCAGGAATTAAACAGAAGCCTGGGGAAGATACTGATGATTTTCGCTTAAGATCTGAAAAAGAATTCAGGGTGCATAGTGGCATCCCATTCAATGATGCAGCTGAGAGGGCTTATCAGCAACAGCTTAAAAATGCGCTCCTTACGAATTTCCGCCCTGAAATCGGCAACTGGGTGAGAAAACATTTGGTGGAAGTAGATGTTGCAAGTGTGACAACAACTATGCAATGGGCCAGACATGCTGAAAAAGTGATCAAAAGAGGCAAAAGTTCTGATGTATTTCATCTAGGCAACGATGATGATGATGACCTAGATGAAGATACAACAGTGTTCTTCCATGGGTCCCAGCGGGCCAGAGGAAGAGGTAGAGGCCAGCAAGGTCGCAGGCCACCATATAATTTGAAACCCCCATCAGATTCTGACAACTGTTGAAACTGTGGGAGACGAGGACACTTGGCAAGAGCGTGTCGTTTTGCAAGACAAAACCAATCAAGGGGAAGGGGCAGAGGAGAAGTCACATTTACAGCATGACAAGCTTCCTCCACTTTGACCCCTCATGCTCATGCAGAGAAAGAAGTAACAGATGTCCATATGACAGCAGAACATGTCATTGTCAGATTATTAGAACGTTTTTTAGATTATTAGAGCTCCTGTCCATACGAGAAGTATGGCAATGCTGTTGTATGCCCAATGACAAATGACCAGAGATCAAATTGTGTGTGTACACTGAAGTTAAAATTTGCAAATCAAGTGGTAAATAAATGTAACTTGCTTCGAGAAGATAAATCAAAAATTAGAATGTGCTGTCCTCGTGTGCGTGGGAGGGACTAGCTCATGATCGACCACAGGAAATGGCCAGCCTGTGACGAATCATTGGTGCTGGGAGCTACCTTACGCGCGCGAGAGCTGTGCATGTGTGTTAAAATGATGAAAATTGGCTAAACTTTTAGTATAAAGAGATTTGCTAGACTGTGGTCTATCCAATTTGCACCGCAGAACAGAAACAATTGAAAGATAAGAATGAGAGGAAAAGAGAGAAATCTGTTTGCGAGCAGAAAATTGATCCACACTAGTGCATGTTAAATAAGAAACGACAGAACATGCTTTCAGGAATTGGAAGAATCAAAATTGTGAATTTAAGACATTGACATTTAGTAGAAATAGTTGACTGGTTGTGTTATAAGATTATACAAACTTCTATATGCGAGCTGAACCTGAGAGATTGAGTTCTTCAAATTTAAAAACAGTGAAAAAATCCTGATTAGTTTGCCAGCAGTTTTTTTTTTATGTTGAGTTTTTTTTAGATTGGTGGAATGTTCTATCAGGAACCTTGAGTTGAAAATGGTTTGTGAATGTTGTGTGGAGTGCTTGGATGAATTGGGACCAATGTGATGGAAAGACTCCTTTTTGGAGGCTGTGTGTGAGATGCAAATGAGCATTGATGACTGAATGCCTGACTGAAAGGAAAATACAGCTTAAGTGGTTGAAGTTGTTGGAGGCTACCATGGAAAATTAGTCGAGCGACTTTGAAGGAAGAGTGATTTTGAGTACCGTTTTTTTCCGTGTATAGTGCGCCCCCATGTATAGTACGCACCCTAAGAATGGCATGCTGATGCTGGAAAAAAGCTTGTACCCATGTATAATACGCACCCAATTTCTATGATTTTTTTTTTTAATTTTCTTTTTTTTTTTTTAAGTCCCAATGATTGTCACACACGCAGGGAGGCAATGGGTCCCATTTTTATAGTCTTTGGTATGGTCTTAACTAGGCTGGATGTAATTTTTTTTGTTGGCGTTGATTTCTCCGACTGCCCGTAAACGCACCACCGCGCTCCGTGTGCGCACGGGAAAGAGGCGGCTCTGTATGGGAGAGACGTTGAAGAGGAATAAAAACACCCTTGGAAACCAAAACTTGCCCCTCGTCGTGACTCGGAGCCGCAACAAATGTTTCGGATTTGTGTAGGGTACATTGTGACAGACAGCAAACTAGCAGGTGATCGAGCGAGCGTCTGATACAAGAGCATTGCGGTTGTATGGAGCGTGTTTGAAATGAACAGCAGAGACAAAAGGAACAAGGCAAAGTGTTGTGAAATAAAATATTACCTGTAATACGCATTTTGTTATTTGCTGATTGAAACTGCTAATTAAACTGTGAATTGAAACTAATAGGAAGAAAACATATCTCACTCTTAATATAGCTGACGTGTCTTGCGCATACGTTCTGCGCATCTGTAATGGCGGCCTCCGTATGACGTCCGGTCCGCGATGGAGATTAAAAACAAACAATATTTGACAATAACACACCATCAAGGATTGCACCATCGCATCAAACGATGTGTCGTCAATTATGGATTTTTTTGACTAAGTGTGTTGGGCACGATGGCTGAATGCGATGCGCGATTGACAACAAACAAGAAGAAAGGTGAGTTTTATTTCGGGGGAGATTTGTCATGTCTCGTCCCCAGTTTTGCTATGTGTCTAGGTTGCCATAGTTTCTGTTCGCGTCGCCCCTCTCTTCCTGTGTCACCTCAATCGATGTAACGTGTTTTGTATTTAAGTCCTGTCTGCCCCTCGCTCACCGTTGGATCATTGCATGTGTTACTGTCATTCTGTTCCTGTCTTTGGTACTGTCTTTTTGTTCCACGACTTTGTCGGTCAGTCCTGTTGTTGGTTTTGTTGTACCATGACTTTCTTTAAAAAAAAAAAAAAAAAATTAAAAAAAAAAAAAAATTAAAGTTTTTTTTTGTACCCATGTATAATACGCACCCCAGATTTTAGGACAATAAATTAGTTAAATTTTACGCACTATACACGGAAAAAAACGGTAGATAGGTAGATCTTTATTTGTCATTGTAACACGTACAACGAAATTTAAGTTAAATGCTAAGAAAAAAAGACCTGCGTCGCGTCTTGAGGTTTGTCATTTGTAAAATTTGGCCGTTGTGATCCTCCCAAACGGAAATAAATGATTTGGGCTTTTGTTGTAATTGGTTTGTGGAAGGATTGCAGGAGCTTGCGACTCCGGTGTCTCACCTGTGCCTTCCTGCCTTCCATTGTCTCCACTGAGACTGGACTGTAGCAGGGGGAGTGTGGTATTGTGGTGTGAAAAGGCTGTGGGAGACGGCTCCTGTGGTGTTGCACATGGACCGTTCTGTTCCATTGTCTCCACGGATGTTGGAAGGTGGGACAGAGGTTGAGATGTGATGGTGAATGAATGGGTGCCTTTGTGTCTGTTAGTTTGTACGTGTGTGCGCGCAAATGAATGGCCTAGGTAGGTTGATGTGGAGGCGACATGATCAAAATTGAAGATAAGATCCCTCTCGCCTGTAAGTGTAGTACAAATTGAGATGAATAGGATTTGATGATTACTCAGGGGCACCATTGACGTCAAATGGTTCAATGGAGAAGGCCCGTTTCCTGTGGCTGGACAAGACAGGACCATCTAGTCCAGCTGGGATGGGTATGATAATGTGTCAGAGACACCTTGCTGGTCCTTTTCGCTCCCCAACGACGCTATTGACACATTACGTGAATGTGTCAAAACGGTGGGGGAGTAGAATGATTTAATCTACTGTAAAATTCAATGTTTTGTCAAATGTGATTGTTTTTGGAGTCTTAACAGGACACGTAAGAATTCAACACACAGTGATGGGAGGAGCAGAAGAAACATCTCGAATGAGCCCATCTCACATGCCGTCCGGCTGGCCGGCAAAGGAGATACGTGGTATCATCTGTCCCAGTGCGCCCCGGTGAAGGTTTCCTGCCAGGAACCAGATCCGCCATCAACAGCGTCCCCGCCCCCGGTACAAACAGAGGCAGAATAATCCTCTTCCCCCTTGGTGGCCAGGTAGTCCACCCTGAGCCACTGAAGACAACGACCACGCAGCAGATATTTCCAAGTTCTCCCCGGACGGAGCAGATCTGCGAAGGGGGTGAGAATCGTGCTCACCCTCCACCAGTGGGCGTGCCAAGCCCCCAAAGGCTGAACAATCACGAGCAATTTTTATCTTGATTGATAACAGTCTGGTCGCCTAAGGCAGAGGGACCGTGTAACTCTTTTCCTGCATTTAATCTGGCCGCAGGTTTTTAAATTGCACATACTTTGGACTGGAGTATTGAGGGAAAAACCTCACTGGAAGTTATTGCTTTCATTGTATTTTCTTACTTATGTTTGATTGTTCGGGTTTGACATAATCATATGATAAAACAGGAGGGATATGTTAGGGTTTGCAGAATATCTTCATCGTATGATTATGTTGGAAGGTAACCTGTAATAATTTAACTAGTTTGTCCTGTCTAGACAAAATTAGTTTACCAAAGTGCTAAGGTCCTTTCAACTGATTGACTAGACGCAGAGGAAGCAATCAAAGTTGCTTTGTTTACAGAAAGTCGTAAAAGGCCCCCTGCTATGCTTTGATCAGCAGGGGACCGTCTTCACCTTATCTTGCGTGTTCCCACACCCCCACTTTCAACCGCACTCTGTTTCTCTCAATAAATAAGCACCTGACGAGGCCTGAGTCAGACTTCATTCGACCATCGCTGTAAGCACAGCGACGAGTGAACTCTCCGCCTGCAGGTGTCTAAAATGACTTGCTTGACTCCAGTGTGGTTCTTGCAAAATAAGTTAGTGAGCACCACCCTAACACGTATTATACATGGGGGCGCACTATACACGGAAAAAAACGGTATTCAATTCTTTTCAATAATTGTTTTGCAAATTAACCCTCTTAAAATGTGTTCTTAAATACTTTCGCTTCATTAGCAGCTTTAATGCATTCATATGTTAAGACATTTTCCCTATTCCTTGTTCCTGGTCCAGTTTCCTATTTTATTTAGTTACCTTCCAAACATTTGTTGTCTATTGCGCTGCAGTCTAATCCCTATTAGCTGTATGATTTGTCATCATTCGTGCTTTTCCGTTAACACTTTAACCGTTACTGTCGCTAGATTGTTACTACGCTTTGCATCCATTCCAGATTGTTGTCTCCCATTAACTCCTTTCCTTTCGAGATGCTTCTTCTGCTCCTTCCATCACTGCCTGTTGAATTCTGGCACGTCCTGTTAAAGCCTATAAAATAATTGAATCCGAAAAAACATTGAATGTCACAAATGGCTTTTATATCTACTTACTCATTTAAATGTAACTCCCCCCTCTGACACATTCACTCAATGTGTCATTAGGCATTCAAAAAGGAACTGGCAAAACGTCCTATCGCATCATCATATGCCTTGCAGCCAGTTTGTCGAACCTTTCACTCATCCAGAACCGTCATTCCCAAGTTTCTGAAAATTGACTTTTCACCCCACACTCGGCAACACAAACAAAAATCATCGCACTCCTGCGAGTGAGCATACAGCCCTGCTGGCAGCAGACACATGTGCTCACAAAAACTACACAAGCATCGAGTATCAAAATAAAAAATAGACACACAACGAATCATGGTGCCCGGGGATTCTGTCCTGAAACTCATCAATCATCACAAAAATTAAAAGGGTTAGGGTTAACATTTTCACGTGAATTCCATATAAACTCTCCAAGATTGCAATCGCCAACCTGCAAAATTAATACAAGTTATAAACCAACCAGCAATCTGCTCCTTGGCTGGTGGTTGATGCTGCAATAAGTCAAGTGACGCACAGAAGCAAAGCAAAGCTTGCACTTGCCACAAGCAAGCTTAAGTTTCAAATGTTCGGTTGTCATCCACATAGTCAGTCATTCCATGAGTCCAAGTCTGTCATGTCACATTGTCCATTGTCCTAGTGTTTGATATTAGTCCTGTCTTGTCCCTCCATGTTGCTGAAATGGGCCTTCTCAATGAACTAATTTGTTGTTCATGGTGCCTCTGATTAACCATCAGCTGTTGGTTAAGGTTACAACTCATCACTCATCAAACTTGGGTGTTCCAGTCTCATGTGAGACATCATACCCACAACTGTGACCCTTTCACCCCAACTCCAAAATACTTTGGCCTTTCACCCTGTCCCAGACACACATACACATTCTTAACCACACAAGTGCGAATTCAGTCACCTTCATCGCTCAGCTCTCATTCCACACCAAACAAATTTAGTATGTGTAAGTGAGTAGGCAATCAGTGAATATTGAAGATAACACTTCATTTCTGGATGTTCTTCTCAAATATTTCATACAATCGTACCTCACTTTTACCGTAAAACTGTCAATTAAATGCCTAAAAAATTCAGTTATTTCTACTGCTGAGCCTGTTCAAGGGTGAGCATGGGGAAAGAAGCAGCCTCAGATGGTCCTTAAATAATTTTATCCTAATCAATCATTCTGATCGAACCGCTGGGTAAAGATACTCAAAAGGGTCCCTCCGACAGTCGACTCCACTATGGTGTTCTCACTTTGTCATATCAATACATTTGTTATTCAAGTCCTATCACATTTGTCATTTTGTTAACTGTCATTTTGTGTGACTTTTATGCCGCATTATTCTTAACCGTCAAAAGTTTCCATGGCTGTTATTCCTTGAACTTATCGGACTTTCTGACACCAGAATTCCCCGTGAGGTGTAATTAACTTCTAATTTTATTAATTAATAATAATCAGGTCCATTGAACAATCTAGCCACCTTTTGACTGCATCCTATTGGGTCCTAATGTCCTATTTTCATCTCCAATTTGTCAATGACTCTATGTCTAATTGTTAAGCTGGATGGGCTAAATGTGATCCTACTCTTATTTCGTACAATTTAGCCTATCTGTTTTATCCAAATTTATCCTCTGATTATGATACTTTTCCTTTTTCTGTAACACTACACCTTTTGTTCCTGATTTATTTATTTATCTTTTATCAAGACTCCTCAGTTGTGTCAAGTTCAGTGCCCAAGCAAGCTTCCATTCACTTCGACCCAAGCCCCACAAAGTTTGATTACGCCTCAGCAAGGAGTCCAGTTTGCTTGTTGCACATTTCATGTCTCATGGGTCTTTCGCCGCACCTCATTGTCAAGTTGTTGTCTTTACTTGTAGCCTCAGAGCCAACTCATTCCTCACTCTCGGATGAGTCCATTTTCAACTGAGTCCATTCACGTCTTGTAAGTTTCTTCACTCTCGCCTCAGAGGATGTCGTTTTCCTCCGGAGCGTTGTGCTCCCCCCAAGCTCATATATAGTCCTTCTTTGCTCCTGCAAAAGGTCAAAGGTGCCTCAGAGCCATGCACTGTTTTCTTGTTGTTCTCAGCTGTCGGTGGAGTCTCGGGATCGAGTTTCAGGGTCACTGCTGGATACTGGAAAAGACAGACTGGGAAACCAAACTTAAATATCGTCTTCCAATTAGCCATTAATTACCTAGTACCTTTTGTTAATCAAACTTCCAATTCTCCTTTTAACAACAATTTAATATATTAGAGAAAAATGTTGCCTTTCCTTCATGAGCTCTCGGCTGTATTGTGATGGACCTTATTTGAACAGTTTTAAAGTGGCAGATGTTAGGGTTTGCAGAATATCTTCATCGTATGATTATGTTGGAATGTAAGCTGTAATAATTTAACTACCGTTTTTTTCCGTGTATAGTGCGCCCCCATGTATAATACGCACCCTAAAAATGGCATGCTGATGCTGGAAAAAAGCCTGTACCCATGTATAATACGCATGTATAAAAACACCCTTGGAAACCAAAACTTGGTGATTTCAAGTTTCATTTCGAGGGACATTTGTCACGTCTCGTCCCCAGTTTTGCTATGTGTCTAGGTTGCCATAGTTTCTGTTCGCGTCGCCCCATTCTTCCTGTGTCACCTCAATCGATGTAACGTGTTTTGTATTTAAGTCCTGTCTGCCCCTCGCTCACCGTCGGATCATTCGTTTCGTTTCGTTTCGTTTATTTATTTCAAACATGTGAAAAAAAGAAGAATAAGCTTATTGTACACAATAAAGGACATGACAAAATACATGCATATACACATACAGACGTACCTACATTCATACATATAACATATAGCCGCAAAAGAACCATAAGTCACATTCACATGTCTGAAAAGGAGTAGGAAGAAGTATAATTTATTTAATCCCACCCCCTATTTAATAATCCCTAAATACCCAGCCATAAATCATTTTGCCTCAGTTATCCCAACAAAGTACTAAATTACTAAATTATCCCCCACCTGCTGCTCACTAGACACTAAACATGTACCAACACACTATTAATACGTACGTATATTTCACACACAGACACTTAACATTCATACATACCTCAAATACAACACAAAATACCTGAATGGTAGAAATAAACCAAATAAAAACAAAAATAAAAACAGCCTGAACAAGACAAACAGACAAACAAAACCAACAAAGAAACGTAAATCAATAATTACTAAGCACCCCTTAGTACTCATACACCCTCATTCCTGTACCTTGTAAAAATAATTTCTTCTTTATATATTTTTTTAAACTGATAGATGTTTGAACATTCCCTGAGCGTTTCCTCCAAAGTATTCCATAATTTAACTCCACATATTGAAATACAGAATGTTCTTTTTGTTGTACGTGCCTTCCTAATCCTGTAATTAAATGTCCCCCTTAATTTATAACCCCCTTCCCTCCCAATGAAAAGATTCTGAATATTAGTTGGCAACAGATTATTTTTTGCTTTGAAAAGTATTTGTGCTGTCCGGAATTCCACTATATCTTTGAGTTTGATGAGTTTTGACTCTAAGAATAATGAATTTGTATGATCCCTGTATCCT
Source organism: Syngnathus typhle (assembly GCF_033458585.1). NCBI lineage: Eukaryota > Metazoa > Chordata > Actinopteri > Syngnathiformes > Syngnathidae > Syngnathus > Syngnathus typhle. The sequence continues at coordinate 9,850,480 of NC_083754.1, forward strand.
GCCCCATGAATGATCCGTATTGCTTTTTTTTGTAAAATAATAAGTGGATATATTGTGCTTATATAATTATTACCCCAGATTTCTACACAATACATAAAATATGGAAGGACTAATGTATTATAAAGGATGCGAAGTGTTGTATGGTCCAGAACCTGTTTTGCTCTATTTAATACTGCGATGCACCTTGAGATTTTAGTTTGTACATGTTTAACTTGTGATTTCCAACTGATTTTATCATCTATTATCACCCCTAAAAATTTAATCTCATTCACTCTTTCAATATTAACCCCATCCAGCTTTATCTCTATTTTCAAATTAGTTCTGTGATTACCAAAAAGTATTACTCTTGTTTTGCTTAGGTTTAAGGATAATTTATTGCTGTCCAACCATACCTTTAATTTGCTTAATTCATTATTTATTAGTGTTGTTAAGGTGTGTAAATCACTACCAGAACAAAAAATATTTGTATCATCTGCAAACAAAACCATCTTCAAATTATGTGATACCTTGCATATATCATTTATATATAATAAAAAAAGTTTAGGGCCCAACACTGACCCCTGAGGGACGCCACAACTAATGTTTAAACACGTTGAACAAGTGTCACCCAACTTCACAAACTGTTTCCTTTTTGTTAAATAGCTCTTGATCCAAGCTAATGGTTCCCCCCTGATGCCATACCGATGTAATTTATTGAATAATATTTCATGATTTATTGTGTCAAATGCCTTTCTTAGATCAATGGATATCCCAACTGTATATTGTTTTAGGTCTATTGCTTTAGTAATTTCCTCCACTGTGTCAATTATTGCCAGTGATGTTGCTCTGTTGGATCTAAATCCATATTGACTGTCAGTGAGTATTTTATGTTTATCTATAAATTTGTCCAGTCGGTTATTGAAAAGTTTTTCCAGTATTTTAGAAAATTGTGATAATAATGATACAGGTCTGTAGTTTGTGAAGTGGTGTTTGTTCCCGGTTTTACACAAAGGTATGATTTTTGCTATTTTCATTTTATCTGGAAATATACCGGTCTGAAATGATAGGTTACAGATGTATGTTAATGGTTTAGAGACCCCCTCAATTACTCGTTTTACGATACTCATGTCAATGTCATCACAGTCTTTGGATGTCTTGTTTGTGCATTGGGAAACTATCTTTATAATTTCTTTCTCATCCGCTGTTTTGAGGAACATTGAGCTCAGATTCCTATCTATTAAACTATTACATTGCTCCTCAGTAGGGATGGGCGGATCGATACCAAAATATCGATATATCGATCCAGGCTGCTCATTTTTGAGTATCGATCTCCCTAGCTAAAATATCGATACTTACAATTATTTAATTATATTTTTCCTCATTTTTTTCTGCTCCAATTTGACGACTTGCACTCATGCTAGCACTACTTTTCCTTCCGCCTGCTGCACCGGCGTGTCCTGCTCTGCTCTGCTCCCGCCCCCTTTTCTCACAAGCCAAGCCCTCCTCCTCCTCCGCCCCCCGTTCCAATCCAAACAAACACAAACAAGCATGGCCACGGTGGCGGCCCAGTCCGAACGCAAGAGAAGTCTGGTTTGGGGATATTATATTTTACTTAATAACAACGAGGCAAAATGTGAAATATGTCAAATATATAAAGTTTTCCCCTTTTCAATTTGTGGTCGAACGCCATACGTTTTATTTGTAACTCCACTTCCTATAAACAACACTAAAGTACTACAATATTAAATGTAAGTATCCAGTGGCTTTACAAATTGATAGTTTTGCTGCTCATGACGATTAAGCCCTGCATCTCTGTTGGTACCAGGTCTCTTTTTAGATTATACTAAAAGACAAAACTTTTTCCCAACAACAGAGAGAGAGAGAGAAAAAAAAGTAAAGAATAGCTCCTTTTTATTAATATGCATCTTCCACTAATGCACTAATGTCTAAAAAGGTTAATAATTCATGTACATGACGTAATACTTTTTTCTACAAAATTCAATAGATGACTCTCCAAGAGCAAGAATGCCACTGCATTTAAATTGTTTTTTTTGGCGGGAAATTACACTTCCGGTATCGATATCGGATCGAATATCGGGTATTTTGGGTAGGAAATACTTGGTATCGGATCGATTCCAAAATCATTGGTATCGCCCATCCCTACTCCTCAGTTGTTACTGAATCTGGGATTTGTTTGGCCAGATCAGGTCCCGTATTTACAAAGAATGCATTGAAGTTTTCAGCCACTTCTTGCATATCATGCTCATCAGTATTCCATCCATCCATCCATCCATTTTCTGTACCGCTTAGTCCCCACTGGGGTCGCGGGCGTGCTGGAGCCTATCCCAGCCGTCATCGGGCAGTAGGCGGGGGACACCATGAACCGGTTGCCAGCCAATCGCAGGGCACACAGAGACAAACAACCATTTGCACTCGCACTCACACCTAGGGACAATTTGGAGTGTTCAATCGGCCTACCAAGCATGTTTTTGGGATGTGGGAGGAAACCGGAGTGCCCGGAGAAAACCCACGCGGGCCCGGGGAGAACATGCAAACTCCACACAGGGAGAGCCGGAGGTGGAATCGAACCCGCACCCTCCTAACTGTGAGGCGGACGTGCTACCCAAGTGCGCCACCGAGCCGCCTCATCAGTATTCCTGATAGTAAAATATTTAGGATAATAAATTTTTTTAGAGCCATTTTCTATTACAGTATTCATTATATTCCATATTTCTTTGGTGTTATTTTTAATATCATTTAATATTTTACTGTTGTGTTGTTTTTATTATCATTTATTATCTTACTATAGTATTCTTTTCTAGCAGCTCTTTTAATATTAGTTAGTTTATTCTTATATTGTTTATATTTATTTTCTGCCACTTTAGTTCTTTGTCTTATAAATTCTCTGTAAAGTGTATTTTTCTTTTTACAGGCATTTTGTAAGCCCTTTGTAATCCAGGGATGATATCTTACTATAGTATTCTTTTCTAGCAGCTCTTTTAATATTAGTTTATTCTTATATTGTTTATATTTATTTTCTGCCACTTTAGTTCTTTGTCTTATAAATTCTCTGTAAAGTGTATTTTTCTTTTTACAGGCATTTTGTAAGCCCTTTGTAATCCAGGGATGATCTACATACTTTAGTTTCCTATTATATACTTTTACAGGGCAGTATTTGTCATATAACCTTTTGAAAATTTTTAAGAATTCCTCATATGCACAGTTAATATTATTTTCATTGTATATAATATCCCAATTTTGTGACATTAAACCATTTTTAAATGCGTTTATTGTTTCTTCTGTTTTAATTCTTCTGTATTCCTGTTTTTTGGCCAGTTGGATAGTTTTATAGTTGTCATCAAAAATCATAAAAACTGGCAAATGGTCACTGATGTCGCTGACTAATAACCCACTTATGGTGTTGTTTAAAATGTCATTTGTGAATATATTATCAATAAGAGTGGCACAGTGAGAAGTTATTCTGGTTGGTCTAGTGATTTTTGGATACAAGTTCATGCTATATATTGTGTTAACAAAGTGTTCGGTCAGTTTGTGCTTGTTTGGATTGAGTAAATCAATGTTGAAGTCTCCACAGATGAAAATTGTTTTGCAACTGACCTTTGAAAATACCTCCTCCATCCATTCTGTGAACAGTTCAATGCTGGAACCTGGTGTCCGATATATACAGCTAATGATTACATTTTTCTTTTTTTCCTTAAGTATTTCAATTGTTATGCATTCCAATATGTTGTTAACTACCATTGACATATCCTGTATCACCCTGACGTTTAATGTCTTTTCCACATATATCGCAACTCCTCCTCCACCTTTGTTTTGTCGATCTATGTGTATAAAGTCATATCCCTCCAGCTCAAAGTCCGCCTCTTTTACTGCGTTGATCCATGTTTCCGTTATTGCAATAATGTTGAATGGGCGAGTAAACTGATGAAGATAATCCTTAATGTTTGTAAAGTTGGCATACAGACTCCTACTGTTAATATGTATAATAGACAGTCTACTATCTGTATTGATTCTATTAAATTCCTCATTAGTATGATAACTGCAGTTATTGTTGATTGAGTTAAAGAAGTTGTTATCCGGGTCTATATCATGCTCCATATCCAGTGAACTGTGGTCAGTGTATTGAAATTATTGGAGTTCCAGTCTGTCGTGTTCACTAATCCTCTGAGTTATGTTACTGATGTCTTCAGGTGTAGATGCTTGATTTCTTTCGATGTGTGTCATGGTTGTGAGTAGAGTTTACCTTACAGTCCTGCATGATGATCATTGGTATCTATCCAGCTCCTCGATACTCCTTACCATCAGCACTTTTGCTTCCTCCGGTGTTCCATTGAGCTTGATAAATATTTTACAGTTTGTAGTCCAGGTATGTTGAATTTTTTTCTGCTTCCTCAGGTAGCGTGCTTTTTTGGCAATATCAGCGTTGTGCTTGGTCAGGTGCTCATTGATGTAGACGTCAGTTCCTCTCAGCTTTCTTCCTTGTTTTCATTGCAAGTGATCATTGCATGTGTTACTGTCATGATGTCTGTTTGCTTTCTGTTCCTGTCTTTGGTAATGTTTTTGTTCCACGACTTTGTCGGTCAGTCCTGTTGTTGGTTTTGTTTTCTAAAAAAAAAAAATAATAAATAAATAAAAAATAAAAATAAAAAAAAATTTGTACCCATGTATAATGCGCACCCCAGATTTTAGGACGATAAATTCGTTAAATTTTGCGCACTATACACGGAAAAAAACGGTAGTTTGTCCTGTCTAGAGAAAAGTAGTTGACCAAAGTGCTAAGATCTTTTCAACTGATTGACTAGACGCAGAGGAAGCAATCAAAGTTGCTTTGTTTACAGAAAGTCGTAAAAGGCCCCCTGCTATGCTTTGATCAGCAGGGGACCGGCCTCACCCTATCCTGTGTGTTCCCAAACCCCCACTCTGTTTGTCTCAATAAATAAGCACCTGACGAGGGCTGAGTCAGACTTTATTCGACCATCGCTGTAAGCACAGCGACGAGTGAACTCTCCGCCTGCAGGTGTCTAAAATGACTTGCTTGACTCCTGTGTGGTTCTTGCAAAATAAGTTAGAGTGAGCACCACCCTAACAGCAGATTACCCCAAACTTAAAACTTCAAGTCTTAACTGTGATTTCTCTCAATTACACTGTGATTTCCAGAAGCTCATCCTAATTTCAGGCTACATTCTATTTTTTGTTTTCCTGCCTTTGATTCTATGCAATCCTCTCTATCATCTTTTCACCCTGATTTGAGCCTTCAATTTCAGATAAGGTTTCCCAATTTTGCGTACAGAATTTACATTATTCATAATTAAGTCATGTTCCAAACATAGCATCATCTCTGGTTTGACCTCAGTATTATTGGTGTTATGGCATAACACCAATAGCATTGTGTATAGCACCAGCATATACACCAGCATAACAGTTTTGCTCACTTACCGATATTACTGGACTATCTTGAATTTTTAATTCTCCGCCACTACATCGAAGGCCATTTCTCAGCTGCTCACTTTTCCCATGCTCCAGTTAGGCTCCATTATTCTAATCTAGAATGTGATTTTCATTTGTGTTTCTTACTTTTGGACTTCTGAATTGCTCCTATCGCTAATTTATTTGTACCGAGCATACTTTTACAAGGGTATTAAAAGAACCAACAGATTACTACCAAATCCAATCTCTCCTCGTTGGCATCTCCTCCTCTATTTTGAACTTGCTGCTTTTGACCTGTGCGTCTGGTTACAGTGGGCAATGGTCAGCCTTGTCGGGCCAACGCAATTCACGAGCAGGCTCTCCATACATACAATTCAGTCCTATGTCTAAATCCAGAGAATTCCTTTAATTCCAGCTGCCGCTGTGGCCCTCACTTGATACCACTCTTACTCTCATAAATTAATGTTGACCGGCTGAGTTTTCTTTAGACACTCAAATCACCTATATTTGTGTTGTAGTGGTTAGCCCTTGCATGCTCCTACTCCACCTGTTAGACAGCTGTTAAACATTAATTCTAAGTCCATGCTGTGTCTCTATGTCCTCCTGGAGACAACGGATGTATCTGCCGTCTCGGGTTTTTTATGTAACTAGAAAATCAGAAGTATTGAGGAGAGCCCCAAAGAAACGAGTATCAATAATTTGTTTTCAATTTTGTCATCCTTTCAGCAATTTAAATTAATAAGTTGAGCTTTTCTTCAGATCCAATTTCTCATTCCTCTCAGAATGCTAAAAGGAGCGTCAGCTGGCCTTAGAGGGGTCCCCCATTATTTACGAGGGGGCCACACTCTTCTGCCACCGCTTGCTGTCGTCGCAGCATGTTTTTCTTTAGATACATCTATATTGCTGTCGTATTGGTTAACACACGCATGCTCCTGTTTCTCCTGTTGGTCATACATTCTTTTGCTCCTTCAGCATTCCGTCTTCCATTATTTTGTCATAGTTCCTTTCGCTGCTGGCCGCGCAGGCCCCTAAAATGGGCACAGCTCCAGCCGTTCGCACCGCCCGACGTCACCCGCGCGGAGAGGGGCCAGCCTGAAACACAGTGGGCAGGTACAGGTTGGCCACCCTGCCGCCCAGGGGGCCAGATCCCCCTCCCTGCGCGTGCAGCGCAGGCGGGCACGCGGCCCAAAGCAACGAGAGCACACCATCCTATCCGTTCCTTTTGCTGCTTCTACAAGCACGCGCTCACACCCATGCGCGCTCATGAGCATAACCACACACACGCACGCACTAACGAGCACGCAGGCACACACACCCATTTACGCACACACACACTTACTTACGGGGCCCCCACATACACTTCAAGCGTCCCATCGCGCGCAAGCTCAAACAGACAACATTAAGCTGACAGAGCTCACAAAAATTACACACGGACACAGAAGACATACAACGGGATTCGAATCCATTCCACATTCTGCTTCTTTCCAACTGCTGCTGAGCAGTTTGGTCGTTTTAACTGTCATCAGAGCAGATGCACTGACAAATACGCACGTCTTACTTAACTCTTGTTTCGTTTCGTTCCTAATAGGGCTGTATATTTCCCCTTTATTCTGCAGAATTTAACTTAAGTGTGCACACAAATTACTTTTTCTCCCATGGTATCAGTATTAAACCCCCCAGAGGCCTCTCTTCCACGTTTTCCATTTTCACACAGCAGCCGCACAAAACCTTCGTCCAATAGCGGTTTTGTCGCAGGCTCAAATTTATCGAACTTTGAGAGACGTGCATGCTATTACAGTACGCCTCGACAAATCGGGATCGGACCGTTGGCGCAAAAACGCACCAGCTGCCTCAGTATTCGAAAATGACAGCCCACCGAGTTTACTCTGCCATTTTCTTGCACCAGCGTTTAAATCGAGGAGCCTTGTAACCCGCAAACACTTCTAATTCGCATTTGAAAAAAAAATGAATTTGGAAAAAAAAGGTGACATACAGAATCCAAAATTTACCTCAATACGCATTTTGTTATTTGCTGATTGAAACTGGTAATTAAACTGTGAATTGAAACTAATAGGAAGAAAACCGAACTCTCGCTCTTTATAAAGCAGACGTGTCTTGCGCATCCGTTCTGCGCATACTGTCATGGCGGCCTCCGTATGATATCCGGTCTGCGATGGAGATTAAAAAACAAACAATATTTGACAATAACACACAATCAAGGATTGCACCATCGCATCAAACGATGTGTCGTAATTATGAATTTTACTAAGTGTGTTGGGCAGGATGGCTGAATGCGATGCGCGATTGACAACAAACAAGAAGAAAGGTGTGATTTCAAGTTTTATTTCGAGGGAGATTTTCTTCAAAAATTGTTGTACCCATGCATAATGCGCATCCCAGATTTTAGGACAATAAATTAGTTAAATTTTATGCATTATGCATGGAAAATCACGGTAATCGTCCTAAAATCATACCGTTTCTCCTATAATCTGTGGTGCGCATTATACATGGGTACAATTATATAGTTTTTTTATCCGGATATCATACATAGGCCGTCATTACAGATGCGCTTTCTTCTCTACTGTTCACTTCAAACACGCTCCATACGAACACAATGCTCTCGTATCAGACGCTTGCTCGATCACCTGCTCGTTTGCTGTCACAATGTACCCTACACAAATCCGAAACATTTCTTCGCTATTGAGTTTGCTAGCGCATGCGCAGTGATACTGACCGGCAGAATAACATCCGGTTGTTCCCAAAGATGATCTTTTTTCTGAAATAATTTTACGTTTACGGACTTAAGTAGGAGTCAAAATTTGGGTGCGTATTATACATGGGTACAGGCTTTTTTCCAGCATCAACATTCCCTTTTTAGGGTGCGTATTATACATGGGGGCGCATTATACATGGAAGAAAACGGTAATTAAACATTTGTTTTGTAATAGCAGCTTTAATGCAGTCACACGTTCAGAAATTTCCCCTATTCCTTGTTTCTGGCCCCGTCTTCCTCCGACATTCAATGACCTTCCAAATTTTCGTTGTGTATTGTCCATTCCCTAATCGGTGTATTATTTGTCCTTCGTGCTTTGTCTTTGAAAAACCTTAAACCTTATTGTCACTAGTGTTACCACGCTTTGCATCCATTCCAGGTTGTTGTCTCCCATTAACTCCCTGTCTTTCAAGATGCTTCTTCTGCTCCTTCCATCACTGCTTGTTTAATTCTGGCATGTCCTGTTAAAGCTTAAAAAAACCAAGTGAATTTGGAAAAAAAACTTTGAATTTCACAATTAAAAATTGAAATCTACTCACCCATTTCTATTTTACCACTCCCCCTTTGACACATTCACCCAATGTGTCATTACGTATCAAAAGGAACCTGCAAAGTGTCCCCCCTCATCACCACACTCATCGTAGCCAGGCACGCGGAACCTCTAGCTCCCATCTAGGCCCCGGGACCGTCACACCAAGTCCCTGAAAATTAACTATCCACCACACACTCGGCAACACAAACAAAAATAATCGCACTCCTGTCAGTGAGCATATAGCCCTGCTGACAGTGGACATTTGTACACACAAAAAGTACACCGACATCAAGTATCAAAATAAAATAAAATGAATCCTGGCGCCCGCGGATCATGTCCTGAAAAACATGTCATCAATAAATTAATCATAAAAACCAGAAGGGCAAGGGTTAACATTCTTGTAAATTCAACACAAACTTTCCACGAACGCAATCAAGAACCTGCAAAAACAAGTTACGCAAACAACGCGCAATCCGCTCCTTGGGAGCGGCTGGTGCTGCAAAAAATCAAGTCACGCCGAAAAACAAAGCAGAGCGTGCTCTTGTCGCAAGCAAGCTCAAGCGTCAAACATTTGGTCACTGTCCACCTAGTCCGTCACCTTGTCGGATGAGCCCAAAGTCGTCACACGACAAATCGTCCAAAGTCCCGATGTTCGATGCTAGTTCTGTCTTATCTGACCATATCACTGAAATGGGCCTTCTCCATTGAACCGTTTTGATGTCGATGGTGCCCCTGATTGATCATTGAACCATGGTTCCGGTCAAAACTCATCACTTACCAGTACCAGTCCCTCCAATCTGTACCATCCTTTCAGGTGAGAGGAATTGTATCCTCAATTGTGATCCCATCATCCCAACTTCAGACCTCTCTGGCCAATCATACTACGCATACACAGTCAGACGATCACACGCACACGCACACGCACCCATCTCCACACTCACACTCTTACTATCACTGTCACTATCACTTAGCACTCATCTTACACTACGCAAAGTTTGACTCCTAAACGTAACTCTTCTCATTTGGACATACTAGTCAACCACACCCATTGTAAAATCTCCAATTAAATTTTCCATAAACCCGCTGTCATGGGCGGGGTGGTGGAAATGGAGCAGGGCGACCAAGTGCAGCTTGGACCAGGGTTTATTGAAGCAAACTCAAGAAGACAGACTCGGCAAACTGACTGTCCTAACAACAAAACCAACAGGACTGACCGACAAAGACAGTGACACATGCATCGTCAACATCAGTGCTTCGACCGCAAGTAACACACAAACAGAACTTAAATACAACACAGGCAACAAGAGGCAGGTGAGTATGATTACACTAATCATGGGCACACAGGAAGGGAGGGGCGAGCACACAGACACACAGAGACGATGACAATCTACACACATAACAAAACTGGGGACGAGACATGACACTCGCCAATCAGATTCATCGCAAATTGTCATATATGTCTATCTGAGAGGCTAACTGTGGGGCCCGCGTTTTGGGTGAGCCTGCATAACCTCAGATTGCTCCTACAAACTCGAACCCTATTACTTATCCTAATTAAAATTTAAGAAAGAGTAGTCAGACCACTCCCTCTGACCTCTTACTTCATCCTTTGGCTCCCCCCTGTTTCCTGTTGTCTAGCTCAAATATGTTTCTCAGTCTGCTTCTCTTTATTGCCCCTCTTGGCGAGTCTCACTCCCCCCTGTTTCCTGTTTTGTTTTTTTCCCTAAAAATCCTGGGTGTCACACCATCCAGCACCTCTCCCTGCTTCCTTACGTCATCACTTATTATTAGGGGTGTAACGATACATCGATACACATCGATTAATCTATATAATGCTCTACGATTTATTGGCATCGATGCTAAACATAAACATCGATTTATATCGCCGCGTTTTAGACGCGACTTTATTTTGAAATCCAGTTCATTGTTGCTTGCTTCCTCTTTCCGGGAGCAGTGCGCCCGGCGTTGTTGTGTTGTGAGCAGAGCAGGCACGTGAAAGGGGAGTCGACAACTAGTACGCGGCTCCTGGGCTGGTGCTATAGCTAGTGTCTAAAAAGACGAGGAAATTTGCTCCCCTTTAGGCTTCAAGTCATTCGTTTGGAAGCACTTTGGATTCCAAAGAAAAGATGGCTCAACCGACAAGACACGTGCAGTTTGTAAATCCTGCCATGCGGTGATCAAATATTCAGGGAGCACAAATCTCGCCGCACATTTAAAGAAAAAACACGACATCAAAGTTCAGTGTTAAAATAAGCACTTTGTATACTGCAATACTCTTGTAATTTCCTAAATAAAGAGTTTGCAGTACCTTGTTGATTTTGCGTATGAATTGTTATAAATCAGGATATTGTTCTATATTTTTTATTAAAAAAAAAAAAAAAAACGATCGTAGAGCACTATATCGCGATATATCGTGAATGAATCGCAGCAGGCTTTAAGATATCGGCAAATATCGTATCGTAGTTCTTTGTATCGATATTATATCGTATTGTGACAAAACCCGCGATTTACACCCCTACTTATTATCACTCCTTTCATCCACTTACTCGTGCGGTCCGCCCCCCTCTGCAAAGCTGCAGCTCCACACAGGGGGCGCCATGCCCTCGAATGAGTAGTTTTTAATGTAATTTACGTCATTGCTGTCCAGATCTTCTATCCTCAATCTCCCTTGCTGTCAATCCCTGTTAAAATGCCAAAATGTCCCCATTCCCACTCGCTCTAATCCTATCTTTGACAATGGAGTCTGCCCTTATCAAACCTCCGAAAATCTACATCCTTCTGTTATCTTCACATCCACTTCTTAGTACTTCTTTTGATAGAATCTCCTATTGGCAACTCTATAGCGGACTGTTTAGCATATAATCCCTTACTCAGATCTCTTGCTTCTACTTTGCCATGTCGGTGCAGTTGAAATTAAGCCCTATCTCAGTCATTATCTTGTTACCTGTGGCCTTGTGCGACTCCTATGCATGATTGTGTGAAAGTCAAAAATTCCTATGGCCGTTCTGTCTTGAACATGTCCAACTACCTGGCCACCCAAGCTCCACTGTGGTGTAACAAACTTCTATCGTATTGAGTAGGTACATTGAGAAACCTAGCTTCCTCTTGACTGAATTCACTTTAGTCCAAATGTCCTATTCTAAAATTCATCTAACTCGACTTCTATTTCTTAAGCCTGACGAGCCAAAATATCAGATCTCGCTCTTGTTTCCTACCATTTTAGCCTATTTGTTTTATCCAAATCTGTTCAATCTCCGATTATGATGCTTTTCTCTGTAGCTCTCACATTATTTTTATTTTTTTTAATCAAATCTCCTCAGTTAATGCAAACTCAGTGCAGAAAGAAGCTCCCGTCCACTTTGACCCAAGCTCCACCAAATTTGGTAACGCCTCAGCAAGGAGTGTGATTTGGTTGTCGGACACTTCATGTCTCATGTGTCTTTTGCAGCACCTCACCCTCTCAAGTTGGTGTTCTTTTGTTGTTGCTTCAGAGCCAACCCATCCATCACTCTCGAATGAGTCCATTTTTTTTTTTTTTAATGAACCCATTTTCAGCATTGTGAGTTCCTCCGCTTCTCAATGTCTTTTCTCGTCTCCGAGGATGTCGTCCTTCCTCTGGAGAGTCGCTAGCCCCCTCCAAGCACAAAAACAGTCTTTCTTTGTTCTTGCCAAAGGTCAAAGGTGCCTCAAAGCCAGGTACCGTTTTCCAGTTGTCCACGGCTGTAGCCGGAGTCTCGGGATCGAGTTTCAGGGATCCGGGCACCTTGGAGCGAGCACGGGCTCCCAACTCGGTTCCCTCCCCGCTCAAAAATTCTCCACTTCCACCTTATCCCACACACACGCGCACACACACACACACAGGCACACACACACACATGAACACACACACACATACACATACACAAGCCAACACCCCCCTCACACACACACACGCAAACGCACACACACAAGCACACACACATAGGGATCCCCTGAGCACACACAACAGAACGACAACAGACTGACATACATATTTCACAGAGATTAGCACAAACACATAGGGAACAACACAAAGGGATCCAAATCTGATCCCCGTTTCAATTCTTTCCAACCGCTTCTATGCGATCTGGTCATTACAGCGGCTGTTTCCCGTGCACATGCGCACTTACAAATGCTGTGCACTTCTTGTCTGATTCTCTAAAAGCGCCTTGTTCTTCCCCCTTATACTGCAGATTTCTAACTTTAGTGTGCACACAAATTACTTTTCTTACATGGTATACCAATATTAAAACCCCTGAGGCCTCTTTTTCCACGTTTTCCAATTTCTACCGGCTGCGCACTTCTCCTATCTACCAATTGCGGTCTCTGCAAGCCGTAACTTTCATCAGACTTTGACTATTACTATGCTATTACAGTGCGCCTCGACAATCTGGATCGAACCGTGTCGACTTGGGTACGACCACAGCGCACCAGTTCACCCCAGTAAGTTGCCCAAAGAGCTCTCTAAGAGGTTAACGTGCCAGCGGTCCGCCTGGGGAACTCTGGAACCCACACACACTCCTAATCTGATCAGTGCCCAAATAACATGGTCTGCGCGCTTCATTCTCTTCGGCACTCATGGTCCCAGACCCGGCCGGTATTTCTTCCACATTCATTCACACAGTTACGGATGCCAAGCCTGCGCACTCCTCCACTCTGCCAATCGCGGTCTGCAGCAAGCCTCTCTTTTTTGTGCGACCTTGAGAGAGACAAATGCCACCACCGAACATCTCAACAATCGCCCTCGGCCTGTACGGCCATTGGGTACGATCTCAACATCCCAGCACGTCCCGGGAATTTTGCCTCCGGTGGCTTGGTGGCGCACGTCTCTTTCGCAAACAGTGTTCAAGCGTATCTGTGCTTCCGCCCCACTCATATCGCTAAAATGTATCTGTCGCCAAAATAAAGTCCACGTTTTATGGGACTTTTCTATTATTCTTCTCTCGTGACAGTCGATCAGAGATGTCCCAGACATCCTATCCTGTTTTACGTGCCCCCTCTCTCGGGGCATTTCTTCTTTCTCATTCATCATTCACACCAGACATGTCACTCTTCAAAGTCAAAGTCAAAGTCTGCTTTCTTGTCAATCTCTTCATGGCGAGACACACAAAGAAATCGAAATTACGTTTCCCCTATCCCACGGTGACGAGACACAGTACACGATAAACATACAAGTAAACAACGCAAAATAAAAACAAGAAGGCACAAACAATGAACAATAAGAGTGATGAATAAATAATAAATAAACAAATAACACAGTAAATAAGAGGAGCAAAACGGAGCAAGAGTGCACAGCAGACAGTCAGAACAAAGCGCAAAAGTACAGGACGCCACGCAGAAGGCCCTGCAGCGCATAGTGAACACTGCTGGTAAGATTGCTGGTGCTTCGCTCCCCTCCTTGAAGGACATTTACACCTCCCATCTCACCCGCAAGGCGACCACGATTGTGAGTGATGCGAGTCACCCCGCTCACTCTTTGTTCGAGCTTCTGCCCTCTGGGAAGAGGTACAGAAGCCTGCGCTCCCGCACCTCCAGACTCTCAAACAGCTTCATACTCCAGGCTGTTAGGATCCTGAACTCGCTCCCCCGTTCTGCGTAGCGTCCTGTACTTTTACTGTCTGAACTGTCTGAATGCACACTGGCTCTTATTATTTATTATTTGTTATTACTCTTATTTATTGTTTGTGCCTTTTTGTTTATGATGTTTTTTACTTTTGCGCTATGCTTGCTGGCTCCGTTATTTATTGTGTTATCTGTTTATTTATTATTTATTCATCACTCTTACTATTGATTGTTTGAATTTTTGCCTTCTTGTTTTTATATTGTGTCGCGTACATGTATGTCTATCGTGTTATGTGTCTCGTCACCGTGGGATAGAGAAAAACGTAATTTCGGTCTCTTTGTGTGTTGTGACATGTGGAGAGATTGACAATAAAGCTGACTTTGACTTTGACTTTGACTTTGAGAAGGGGGGTGAGAGTTCAGGACCCTAACAGCCTGGAGATCACAAAATCCGCCAGTGGCGAGCAGCGCTCGCATACCACCACAGAGTCCCGGCACCATCCGTCACGGATGTAGACGCACATCCCACCTCCTCGCAACTTTCCCCCTCGTACAATGGCCCGGTCCGCCCGATAGCACGCTAGCCGCTCCAGATGCACAGCAGAGTCCGGAATGATGACGGTCAACCAAGTCCCAGTGAACACGAGCACACAGCAGTTACGCACTGTCCGGTTTGTAGATCTCAGCAGGCGAATGTAAACCATGTTGATGTCCAGCAACTGAACATTTGCCAGAAGAATGTTAAGTTTCATGTTATTTCTCCATTTTTATTTGCCTTTTTCTTTTTTCTATTTTTGATTAACATTTTCATTTTCCTATTTGGGCCACTCCCCCCTTTCAAAATTCACATTTTGACCACCTTTGACCAGGGGAGACAAACCCCCTCTGAGCCAGCCACGTGCACATCAGATCCATTAACTATCTCCCTGAGGAGCCCCACTCTCTTACCCCTCACCAGGCACGAGCATACCGCAAAAACGTGAGTGAAAGCACGTCACCTGCCTTGGGTCCCTGATTTGGTGTGTGCGGTCTGCTTCTGGTTTCTGTAATAATGTTATTTTTCCGGGAGCAGGATATCAGCCCACAGCCGAACCCGCAACCTGGAAGGCCATTTGGCTGTCGTACATATCCAATAACGTTATTTTAAAATAGTAATGTAGAAATAAAATTGCTTGTTCTACAAATGATGAAAATGTACAGGGTAAACCTGGGTTTTATTTTGCACTTTGACTTCCGCCCCGGTTTCCGGAGTGTGAAAGACAAGGCAATTACATGTCATGAAAGCAACTTTGTGTCACGACTCATCCCCGGTTGTTTGATATGTAGGTTGTCATCGTTTCTGTCCGTCTGCGTACTCGCCCCCTACTGCGGTTCTGTTTCCCTGAGTTTCCGCCGAGTGCAGTTCTGTTTCCCCGGGTTTCCGCCGAGTGCGGTTCTGTTTCCCCGGGTTTCCGCCGAATGCGGTTTTGTTTCCCCGAGTTTCCGCCAAGTGCAGTTCTGTCCCCGAGTTTCCGCCGAGTGCGGTTCTGTCCCCGAGTTTCCGCCGAGCGCGGTTCAGACTTTGTCACAGGCCAGTTGGGTCATCTGGACTGGTGCGCTTCTCCCCCGCCCCCCCGCGCGTCCCGTGGGGGTTTGGTTTTTTGGGGACGTCGGGAGCCGCCCTTTGTGTGTGTGTGTGTGGGGGGGGGGGGTTGTACTCACAATGTACTAATCAGTCACCTGCCTCTTGTTACCTGTCTCGTATTTAAGTCCTGTCTGCGTGTCACTCCCCTGTCGGATCATTGTTAATGTTATCATGTCTTTTTGTTTCACGTCTTTGTCGGTCAGTCCTGTAGTTGGTTTTGTTAGTAAGTTATGTCAGTTTACCGAGTCTGTTAGTTTGTTTTCGTCATAGGCTGCTAATGGCGGTCTCGGCTCGCTCCAGTCGGGCGAATGTCGTCTCTTCGTTCGCTGGCTGCATAGTGTTGGTCCGTCTGTACTGTAAGGGATTGGACAGTACAGCCAAGTGCGTAGCGATAGAGACTTTATTGTGGGCGGGGGGTAATGTGGGAGTAGCTGTGTGCCCTGCGATTGGCTGGCAACCGGTTCAGGGTGTCCCGCGCCTACTGCCCGATGACAGCTGGGATAGCCTCCAGCTAGCCCGCGACCCCCGTGGGGATACAACAGTACAGAAAATGGATGGATAGATGGATATATATATATATATATATCGGCTGGATAGCTCAGTAGGATAGTCGCCAGACTATCATCCAGCGGGACCCGGGTTCGAGACCTGGTCGGGGCAGAGCCATACCATCATCCAGTGTGGGTCTGTGGGCAAGACCCTTGACGATATCGCCTACCTCATAAACATGGTGAGAGATAAAGAATCAAATGAGATGCCGGCTCAGACGTCGCCCGGTCAAACAAGGTCTGCGTCAGGCGTTGGGGGACCAGAACGCCTAGATGAAAAGTGGGCTACTGGAACAAGGCGGAAATGGGCGAGATGTGAGAACCTAACACTGTTGGAGTGCTACTACTCCAGTAAACCAAGTCAGAGGGGGTACATGAAGAGAATGTGGGAGCAATGGGAACTGCGATATCCACACTCAACACTAACCACTAAACAACAAGTGACTCAGTGCTCCAATATCCAGAAACGGCAATTGATATCACAACTTGAGATTGACGAGGTACAACACAGATGCCAAGACAAACGAGAACCCGAATTCCAGGTCAGAGGGGAGTCAACATCAACTGCCCAAGAAATTGGGTACATAGCCCCAAGAGGATATGCAAGCCTGAACAAGACAGCAACTGACCTGAAAGATAAAATCATGACTCGAATGAACAGCGGCCAACCCCGACGCCAACTACAAAGGCTAAGTGAAGCACCACCAGAAAGCCTGGTTGAAGATCTGAATGCAGCACTGAGAACAATCCCTACAACGACCATCACTGAAACCAATAAGTTGATATACACTTCAGCAACAGTAATCCTGGAGATGCTTGGTTACAAGAGCAATATCAAGCATGGGTTCCAAGACCCACCATGGAAAAGAAGGTTGGAGGCTAAGATCAAGACAGTGCGGAGAGACGTGAGCCAACTATCAGAGATCGTTGCAATGAAGAAACCAGCACCCAAGAAGTACAGCCAGATGAACGTACCTGAAGCACTGGAGACTGCCAAACAGAGGCTCCTAGCCCTGTCCAGTCGCCTAAAGAGATACACAAGAGAAAGTGAAGCCAGGCGAATAAACAGGCTCTTCACAACCCAACCAGGAAAAGTGTACTCTCAATGGCAGGGTAACAACGGCAGAACAGACCCACCAAGGCTGGAGACTGAGCAATACTGGAAGGGCATATGGGAGAAGGACACATCACACAACAGTGAGGCACAATGGCTAGTCTCTCTAAGAGAAGACCACAGCAACCACCCTGAGCAGAACCCAGTTACCATCACTGTGGCAGACATCCAAGTCTCAGGTATGAAGAACTGGACAGCCTACTGGATTAAGAAGCTCACTGCACTCCATGAGCGCCTAGCATAACAAATGAACCAGCTACTAAAAGTTGGAACTCACCCCGAATGGTTAACTGAAGGACGCACAGTCCTGATCCTGAAGGATCCCACAAAGGGTACAGTCCCATCCAACTATCGGCCAATAACCTGTCTCCCTACAACATGGAAGATTATGTCAGGCATCATAGCGGCTAAGATAAGTGTACACATGGCTCAATACATGAGCACAACACAGAAAGGCATAGGCAACAATACCAGAGGAGCCAAACACCAGCTGCTGGTTGACGGAACAGTCGCCCGAGACTGCAAGACTCGACACACCAACCTGTGCACTGCCTGGATTGATTACAAGAAAGCCTACGACTCCATGCCATACTCATGGATCACTGAATGCTTGGAACTGTACAACATCAACAGGAACCTGAGAGCCTTCATTGCAAACTCGATGGGACTGTGGAAAACAACCCTTGAGGCCAATTACAAGCCAATTGCACAAGTCTCCATCAAATGTGGCATATACCAAGGAGATGCTCTGTCCCCACTGCTGTTCTGCATAGGTCTGAACCCCCTCAGCCAAATAATCAACAAGACTGGCTACGGATACCGACTCAAAAATGGGGCCACCATCAGTCACCTCCTATACATGGATGACATAAAGTTGTATGCCAAGAGCGAGCGAGACATCGATTCACTGATCCACACAACCAGGATCTACAGCACAGACATTGGAATGTCATTCGGACTAGAGAAGTGCGGTCGCATGGTGACAAAGAGAGGGAAGGTAGTCCATACAGAAGGGGTCTCACTCCCAGAAGGAACAATAACAGACATTGAGGACAGCTACAAGTACCTTGGTATCCAACAAGCAAATGGCAACCTCGATGAAGCCACAAGGAGAGGAGCCACAGCCAAATACCTACAACGAGTAAGGCAAGTCCTCAGAAGTCAGCTAAATGGCAAGAACAAGATCCGGGCAATAAACAGCTACGCCCTGCCAGTCATCAGATACCCTGCAGGAATAATAAGATGGCCAAAGGAAGAGACGCAGACCACAGATGTCAAGGCACGGAAGCTCCTAACCATGCACGGAGGGTTCCACCCTAAGTCCAGCACCCTGAGACTGTACACTAGCCGTAAAGAAGGAGGCCGAGGACTACTGAGTGTGAGAGCCACTGTTCGAGATGAAACAGCCAAGATCCATGAGTACATCAAGGAAAAGGCCCGAACGGATGACGTGCTCAGTGAATGTCTCAGACAATGGCAAACAGAGGAAGAGTGGCTAGAGACACCATCATGGGAGGACAAACCCCTACATGGGATGTACCATCGGCAGATAAGTGAAGTGGCTGACATCAAGAAATCCTACCAATGGCTGGAAAAAGCTGGACTGAAGGACAGCACAGAGGCACTCATCATGGCTGCACAGGAACAGGCTCTGAACACCAGAGCAATAGAGGCCAAGATCTACCGCTCATGAAAACGAAAACTATATCCCCCACCGTCTGTTGTCTTCCGGGTTAGAGCACGCTGGCGTCAGATTTGTTGACTGCCGCTTCTGTCCCGGACCGTGTCCGTTACTTGTTTTTCGTTTTCCCGTTTTCAGTCCACCTGTCTCTTCTTTTATTTTATTTTTTCTCGTGTTGTCTTCCGTCCACCTCGCTTCCCCGCAGCTCCGCTCTCACCTATCTGTCTCCTCTACCAACTACGTTAGCCAGCTAGCCAACAGCCAACTGGACAAAACCACCACCGGACCCTCCTGCCTCCCGACTCAGAGCTTGTGGCCGCCTGCTGCGGACTCGACGGCAGCTCTGGCCCAGCTCTCTGGCCTTCCGTCCGGCGTCCGCGGGGGACGGGCTCCACTCCCTGCGGGCTCGCCAACCGTGGCTCTGCTGTGTGCCGCCGTGGTGCGTTGAGGCCTGCCGTTCGAGCGGGTGCAGTCGAGGTCGACTGGCATCACCACCTGGTCCACTGCACCTTCCACACGAGGCTGGGATCCGTCGCCGTCGCCGCTACATCTGTCCGGCATTTCCCCGATGGCTCACCCGTCTCCTCTTTTTGGACTACCAACCCCCCGTCACCCCCACCTCCCGTACTGGCAACCTCAACAACCTCCGCTCCCGCCCCTCCTGCTCCTCCATCCATCCCCTTTGCACTGCTGACCGATGTCCTGTTAACTATAACCTACTGTCTCTCCCCCCCCCCCCCCTCCACTCTTTTTTTTTATTCCATGTAAAGCGTCTTTGGGTTATTGAAAAGCGCTATATAAATTGAATGTATTATTATTATTATTATTATTACCACACCAGACAAGACCCAAGGTGTAGGCTGTGCAAAGAGGCCCCTGAGACAGTCCAGCACATAACAGCAGGGTGTAAGATGCTAGCAGGGAAAGCATACATGGAACGTCATAACCAAGTGGCTGGCATAGTGTACAGGAACATCTGTGCAGAGTATGGACTGGAAGCCCCAAGTTCAAAGTGGGAAGCACCCCCTAAGGTGGCAGAGAACGGGCGAGCCAAGATCCTGTGGGACTTCCAGATCCAGACTGACAAGATGGTGATGGCGAACCAACCGGACATTGTGGTGGTGGACAAACAGCAGAAGAAGGCCGTTGTAGTGGATATAGCAATACCAAGCGATGGCAACATCAGGAAAAAAGAACTTGAGAAGCTAGAGAAATACCAGGGCCTCAAAGAAGAGCTTGAGAAGGCCTGGAAAGTGAAGGCCTCGGTGGTGCCCGTGGTCATTGGGGCACTTGGGGCAGTGACCCCCAAACTGGAGGAGTGGCTACAGCAGATTCCAGGAACAACATCAGACATCTCAGTCCAGAAGAGTGCAGTGCTAGGAACAGCCAAAATACTGCGCAGAACCCTCAAGCTCCCAGGCCTCTGGTAGAGGACCCGAGCTTGGAGTGGGAGACCACCCGCGGAGGGTGAGAGGGGAATTTTTTTTTATATAAATGTATTGTTTATTTATATAAAGGCCGGTCCGCAAAAATATTTCAAAGTTCCTCTTAGCTAGAAATGTACAAAGCACATAGCAGGAAGCTCCGACCCGATCTCGGCGGCATCCGAGCAAGTGACGCAAACGTCAAGCGCGCATCTTCCAGCTATCCAAATGGGATGTGACGCGCCGTTATTGCATTTCCCTCTGCGCCTCAACCTCTTCCATTGAAGCTCATTTGCAGACGTGACCTTTTCCTGTGGCTTTGTCTTGAAGCAAGTAGACGACGTCGCGCTTGCGGAGGTTCCGACGGAAGCGCTACCGAACGTCCTGGAGGACACCAGCAAAGAACCTGGGCCGAGAGATGCGTTTTCGGACCCGATTTTATCACGTGACTGACTCTTTTTTTGATTCAAACATTCCTACTCTGTGCAGGCGTAAACTCATGACTCCACGAGATGGCGCGCTTTGTGAAGCCAAGTTTTGCACCACTTCCAAGCGGGCCCTACGTATGATGCACTACTGCTTTGAGATGGTGGGACAAAGTACAGGGGAAGGGTCCTCGGATTCGGATCAATATGCAGGTCAACTCGGTCATGTCGTGATAATTAAGGCGCTTCTAGAGCGGAAAACGCATGTTCGATATGATTGCAGTTATACGTCATGTCACGTTAAGCAACGTGTGTTTTGCTGTTTTGCAACCCAAATAATAGAGCAGAAAATGTGACGTTATGCTTACAGCAAGATAAAGCACTCAGTCAACTGCCAGAGAAACGTGTGGGCGGCCATCAAACGTACGCTTGAGCGAGAGATGGATGCTGCATTCAGGGTCCGTGGGACAAGCTCCTCTTCTACTTTCAATCGCGCTTCCTGAGTGTGCTCGTGAAGAACGTCACGGCATGCATGTTATGAAGCATGAGTTACGATACAAGTGCTGCACAAAAGGTCAAGTTGGATATTTTTGTCTGATGTGCAACGTGGAAGAAGCTGTGAAAACCGAGTGTCATTGAAAGTACCGACCGGCCGTCAGCTGAGCCCTGGAAACGGAAGGCGAGTTGATTCAGTTGCAGTAGGATTTCGGCCGTGCGATATCGTTTCTCGGCCTCACAGGTCCCCTGGTCCCATTTGCTCCAATTTTCACGCGGATACACGTTTATAGGAAATATCTTTTATGGTCCTGGCTGAAGATTACACAATGTCTCGCACCGACGAGGTTCACCGAGTGACGGAAAACGTCTACAAGGTAAGGTGCTGCTGCTGCGGCTTCTGCTTCGGGAATAAAGTTTGGACGTTGCGTTTGCGACTGACACACTTTAGTTTGCCTGCATAACACCTTGCTCAGCTGCCCTCAAATCTAATGGGACCGCTGTCCTTGCGGTTGGCTAAATGTTTAACTTCTCGGCGATTGATTGATTGATGAATTCTCTCTCGCTCTCTCGCGCAGTACACACGATCCATTCGATAAGGATGTTATATTCCCACCCGTCCACCACCAAAGTGCAGAAGAGCAACGGAACCCCATCATGTGTCCGCTTTCTTGCTTAAATGGGAGACATTCCGCGAGTTCAAGTGAAGGTTGGGCCTCTAAATGTCCGCCTCTGTTGATGGTGTTTTTACCGAAGTCAAATTCCTTGTTTGGCACGCTCAAACATGGCGAATAAAAACTCTTGAATCTTGAATCTGTTGCATTAAGTAAATCTTTGCCTTACGGCCATTTCAATGCGCGAACCTGTTCAGCATGCCAAAAACAAAGACGTTTATCGTACACCTCGGAAAGAGAGAAGCAATACATGGTATGCTGTCGAAAGTTGACGTAAAGGCAACGATTCTGCCTTCGAGTGAACCGCTTTGACTGTGGCAGCGTTAAACTGCTGTTTCCAATATTCGGGCTGCTTGACATGGACGCAGTCAAATCCGTGGTTGTTTGGTTATGTGGAGCTTGTGGTCTACAGCGATGTCGAACTGCTCTGCATCATACTGGCAGCAATTCGACAATAGCTAGGTCGCCGCACATGACAGTCAATTCTATTGTTTGGAGGTCTCATCGACGACAAATCAATTATCAAACAAGTCTTCTTGTAGTTTCATGACCAAGTTATTGTTAAGAACCATCTTTGAACTAAAGATTGTCCAAATAATTATCTGATTTCTCCACTAATCTGTGAAAGCAGACTGAGTTCATCTTGTGTGTTAGGTCCAAATAAGACATTTGCAAACCTCTGCCTTCACTTTGGGAAAAAGATGGGCATCAAGTATTGCTTTGCTGTTGATTAGTTGTTTTCCAAACACAAAATAATACTAAATACACTAAAATAATGGCTTAAGTCATTAGGGGGAATAAATGTTTACTGTATATTCTTAATGCAAGTCAATTTGTATGCGATTAGTCTTTTCATGGATAGACAAACAGCAGTGAGACTGCAAATTGGTTCAATTTGACCCAACTTCCTGGGAGAGCCCAAATTAGCGTGTTTTGAACTCAGCATTTTTAAAGGTGTGGCATGTCAAGTACATTCCAAGTCATTCTCAAAACAGCCACAAGCAGATAAATACGTTAGGAGGAGTAGCGAGGGCAAAGTCGAGGAGTGAGGCTGCCGGCTGTCCTTTGCAGAAAAGAGGTCACATGAGCCTAGAGTGACGGACGGACGCCGGGGGAAGTCGGGAGGGAGGCTATTTCTGCGCTCGCTTGATTGAACTGCCCGTGTCTGACGGAGGCCTTTCTTACTCTCGTGGTTCCCGCTCGCTTGGCACTCTGGAGGCCGGAAATGGGAGGAGAATGCTGCGTTTACGCCAAGCCCCGTCATGGCCTTTCGACAGCTGTAGCTGGCACCGATGACATGAAATCAGACTTATAATCGGTTTTAATGACAAAAAATAGTATTAGTGCTTTGGCCCCATCTTACGTCATTGTAGTGACCGAAGGATATGGAAGGAGCCATTGCATTCATATTTGCGTTTCCTAGCCAGATCTAATGAAGAAGTAGTGCTCGGGTGCCACCTCGTGGCATCTTGCAACCGCACTAAAGCGAGTTGAGGAGCTTCGTGTCGACAGGCCGCACGTGCCACGTGCTGCTTCACTGGGTTCAGCGTCAGCCGGTGTTTCAAGACATCTGTGCGGACCTCTGCCATCTTGGCATTTTCCTCCAAACGTGAACTCCAGTCTTGTCGAGCGCATTTGGCCAATGTGGCTGGATGAGATTCAAAACGACGGCAATGAGAAGCTGCGGCCGAGCAACGCTGTCTTCATCACAATGGTCGCCATTTGATTGCGGCAACCAATGAAAAGCCTTCATCAAGGCATGCGTCCAAACAAAACGTGCTTATGAAATGACTCAACCAAGGCGTTGCTCAACTCGCTTATATAAACAGTGCGAGGACAATGCTGCGTCTTCGGACAAATGAAGAGCAATAATCGTGGCGTTCCACAAGCAGCGCGGTGATTTATTTATTTTTCTCCTGATGTCATGGCGCAGCCCTGGTTGGAGGAGCTTTAGCCAAAGAGGCACAGGGACAAATGTGCAAATCAGCCATGTGGCTTGAGTGGGACAAAAATTAGAGAAGAAAAGTGCACTTTGATGAGGATGGAAAATGCCAAGCAAAAGCAACTCCATTGCAGGTTATTGGAAATGCAAGTTGCCACCGGGCTCGCGCTTTTGCGGCAGCTGTCTGTTTGCAAGCAACAAGCGTGAGCTGCTTAAGCCGCCTGCAGATAGTCTGAACGCTTGACCCAGGCAGATTATTTGGGCCGAGCGGCCAGCGGAAGAACGCTGCCTCACTTAGCATGCGCCATTCTGCAGGTATTCAGACACGTCTGGGCAGGCATGGAAGGGTGAGGTGTGTCCTGTCGAGAGCAGCCCTCGGGACAACGTTGGCGGTGTTTGCCCTCCCACACGGCCGCTCCCGCCGACAACACAACCCGAAACAGAGAAGCACGTCGCGGTCTAGTGAAAGGGAAACACACCAACCAAGAATGTGACTCTTCACCCTTTCTGCCGTCGCTGCTGGCGTCCCAAATTTGCGCCAACTTGTGTAACTCGTCTTGCGCAACAGCGACGTCAACCCAATGATTTTGCTCAACGTTCTGGGGTTTCTTGACGTTCTTGAAAAGTGATCGCGATGACTTTGCTTGCTTTCCTGATGGCCTAGTATGCGCAGATGAGTGTGTGCCGGGGGGCGGGGGAGGGGGGCAGAAGCCTGTGCGGACAGGTAGTCTCTTAGCAACAAGGCCCCATTATGCGCGCCTTTGTCTCGAGCAGCTCTGGCTTCAAAATGTTCTTTTCCAGCGCTTGACACACCGAAAAAGACCTCCGAGCCCGTGTTGTTTGTCTGACCACCCCCCTCAGTCCTGACTCCACTGTGAATGTTTCGCCGTAACTCGGCAGTTGGCCAAGAAGGAAATGCGGCGACCAGTATGCAAATGCAATTAAAAAAACAAAAATGTCATACATTCTGGATTCATTACAAGTCAACTGAAATATTGCAAGCCTTTTATTATTTTAATATTGCTGATTATGGCTTACAGCTTAAGAAAACTAAAAAATCCTATGTCAAAATATTAGAATATTTCCTCAGACCAATTAAAACAAAAAAAAGATTTAAGCGCAAAACAAAATCAAACATTTGAAAATTTCCATTAATGCACTCGGTACTTGGTTGGGAATCCTTTTGCACGGATTACTGCATCATTGCGGCGTGGCATTGCTGAGGTGTTATGGATGCTCAGGTTGCTTCAATAGCGGCCTTTAGCTCATTTGCATTGTTGGGTCTGGTGACTTTCAGCTTCTTCTTCACAATATCCCACAAATTCTCTATGGGGTTCAGGTCAGGAGAATTGGCAGACCAATCGAGGACAGTAATGCCATTATCAGTACACCATTTACTGGTGGTATTGGCACTGTGGGCAGGTACCAGATCATGCCGGAAAATGAAAATCATCTCCATACAGCTCTTCAGCAGACGGAAGCATGTTGTGCTTTAAAACTTCAGTTACTCTGGACTTGATGAAACACAGTGGACCAACACCAGCAGCTGATATGGCTGACTGTGGTGAAAAGGGAGTAGCAGCAATGTCTAAATATTCTATATTAATTTATACAAATATAGTTGCTCTATCAGAGCACAGACACAGCACACACAGCTTGGTGACTTTTCCATTACACATAAGGCAGAGCTCATTAACGTCATGACACATTGATGCAAAACATTCAGTAGATAAGACATTCTTATGAGGATATGTTTTTCCTTCTTTTCCCCTCCCCTTCCGTATTCCTGCTTGTGGACAGTATAAAACCTTCTGATCTGGAGTCTGACGTGGTTGTTCTCCTCTGCTGAAGTGCACTTGTACTGACTGCCGTGAAGCAACCCAAGATCTTGCAAATAAAGAACCAACTATCACTCCACATTTTTGTTTTCTTGCTCAACGACGGACATCTTGAACAAAACGCAACAGTGGGAACTTCACACTGGATCTCAAGCAACTTGGATTTTGCTCCTCTCCAGCCTTTCTCCAGACTCTGGCGACTTGACTTCCAAATGAAATACAAAACTTGCTTTCGTCTGAAAAGAGGACTTTGGACCACTCTGCAACTGTCCAGTGCTTCTTTTCCATAGCCCAAGTCAGACGCTTCTTTTGTTGTCTTGAGTTCAGAAGTGGCTTGACCATGGGAATACAGCTATCGTAGCCCATTTCCCGGACACGTCTGTGAACAGTGGCTTTTGATACCTGGACTCCAGCTTCAGTCCACTGTCTTTGAAGCTCCCCCAAATTCTGGAAGAGACTCTTCTTCACAATGCTGTTAACGGTGCTGTCATCTCTCTTGGCTGTGCAGCGTTTCCTGCCACATTTCCCCCTTCCAGACTTTTTGTGGATGTGCTTTGAAACTGCACTCTGTGAACAGCTTGCTCTTTGAGAAATCTATTTTTGTGTCTTACCCTCCTGATGGAGGGTGTCAATGATGGTCCTCTGGACAGCAGTCAGATCAGCAGTCTTCCCCATGCTTGTGATTTAGTTTACTGAACCAAGCTGAGTGTTTTTCAAGGCTCAGGAAACCCTTGCAGGTGTTTCGAGTTAATTAGACGATTCAAGTGATTAGTTGAATACCCTACTAGTATACTTTTTCATGATATTCTAATATTTTGAGATAGGATATTTTAGTTTTCTTAAGCTAAATGCCATAATCAGCCATATTAAAATAAAAGGCTTGCAATATTTCAGGTGATTTGTAATGAATCCAGAATGTATCACATTTTTGTTTTTTTAATTGCATTACAGAAAGTAAAGAACTTTATCACAATAATCAAATTTTCTGAGACAGTCCTGTATAAATCCATGGAATTCTTGTGTCCATGATTGAATACAGGCAATTAACAGGGCCATGGTGCCAAGGAAAATTCACAGTATTATATATGTGAGAAACCTCGTTCCGAGGGGTGTTGTCAAATTAAATGCAGACGTAGCGGGTTCTGGCTTCATGATTGGCTGAGAAGTCTACATAATGCCAGAAGTATCCTACAAAAAAAAAAATTGCAGCCAGGCCAGCGAGGGCTTGTCTGTTTGTTGGAAGGCGCGGTGCCTCCGCATTGACGTTGACATGTTCCAAAACAGCACCTCATTCCCATGGCCTGAGTGTATTTCTCTTTGATGAGTGCCTGGTTGGCAGGCAAAGGGCCAAAAGTGTCTGCAAGTCTGATGCCATCCATCACGTTGTTGCCCTCACGCCACGTCATCGAGCACTCGCCCAGCACTTCATGGAATGAGAAATGTCTGCCCGCCTGAAATGTTGTTGGGGGGTGCTTGAAACAATTGGCTTATGTGCCGCAGGAACCTTTGTGGAAGAGTACATTTGTTCCTGCCGCGTTGCCAGGAGGACTGCCGCTACGCACGCACGCGCGCACGCGCGCACGCCCACCTCCTCTGCTCTGCACGGCCAGGGGCAGACGCTCATTCTCTTATTCTCTTTACCCATCTCCGCTTGTTCAAGGACAGCCGCCACGCTCGTATCCACTCAGTTCGGTGGCGGTGGCGCCACTGCCACTCTTTTATGAGCTTGATGGCTTCTTCCCATCGTTGCTTCATATGTAAACTGTGTGGGGGCGGATGAGAGAAGGAGGCGTTGAAAGAGAGCGAGCGAGTGCGTGGGGAGGGTATGGAGAAAACTGGCCGGCCTTGTAGAAGCCATCTGTAATTACTGTGGCGGAGGCAGAGGCTGTAATTTCGTGGGGCAGAGTCAGATCCCTCGGTCGCTGCGGCGCCACGTTGCTATATTTGGCCGGGCGGCATCTTGTGCTCTGCCCCGGCCGTAGTCGTGTCGTGCTTTGCCGCCGTCAAGTGAGTGGAAGAGCTTTCTCGGACCCCTCGCACTTGCCCACATCCTGTTGGGAATACAACGTAGCACTGCGCAGGCAATCAAATGAGTTGCCATTCAAACGTTTTGGCAAATGTGTTGAGTTCATTTTTAATTTCTTGCCCTTCACCCGATGCGATGTATGAATAACTTCTCAAGTCACCGTGCCAAAGTGTAAATGAGCGCAACGCCGTGTTTTGCTTTTGATAGTCAGAAAACAAAATAACGGCAAGGTATCCGACGTGTTTGTTTCCTTCCGCCCCCCTTTTGCGCTTGGTTTGTTTTTGCACCATCTCTGAGTTGCGTGAGCGTGCTGGAAAAAGCAAAGCTGACAAATAAGTCTGGACGTGGGTTGCCGTGGTAACCAGCGCCCGAGGCTGTCACTGAGGAAGGCTGGCTGCTGTTGTTCACACTTACAAAGTAAGAAAGGAATAAAAACAACAACCCAAAACCCCAAATGGAGTAACAAAATCCTGAAATGGATTTTTGCCTGAGTGACGACAGTGACCGCTGCAATTCAGGATCCAACGGGCTCTTTGCGGACGTGCTCATAAGATGGGTTTCAAGTTGAGAAAGAAATTGTCTTCATTGAAGCAGTTGAACAAAAGAATCATTTTCCCTTTTCTTGACGAGTGAGAACGAGCCTTACCGGCCGCCTCCGGTCGAAACATGCCATTAAGCTTGTTGAGACTCGAGCGGTTGATTCCATTTGAGCCTAAGGCTGGGGTGGGCAAACTTTTTGACTCGCGGGCCGAACTGGGTTCTAAATTTGGACCGGAGGGCCGGACCAGGAGCAGATGGACGTAGGTGTTGTGTGAAGTCATATAAGCGACCTGTAAAGGTCATTGCATAAAAGATCTTGGCCTTTAGTAGGTAGTAAAGCATGGATATTCCAAACAAGTTTTTTGAAAACAAATGCATTTATTAACAGCATTAAAAAAATAATAATTCACTAAAAAACTGCTATCAGTGATTCTCGTAAAATACGACACTGTTATTATGAATAACAATCTCCATCACTTCAGTGCCTGCAGGTCAGATTAATGAAAGATGTTTATCTTATGAGATCACATCAAACGGCAAACATTCTGACCAAATATATCATCTTGAAGAATCGGTGAAAGCATACATCCAAATAAAGTAATCAAAACAGCAACACGGTGAGGAGTATCTGAAAATCAGAGCAGAGTTTTAACTCGCAAACACCTGGTAACAGAGGTGAGGAAACGGGAAACACTTCCTTAAAGTAAGCCTTAAGAACTTTACAGGTTAAGATTAGTCGCAAATAGGTGGTGCATCAATGTCCTTGAGCATCCTGCATTGTTCGAAAATGAGAATGGTCGCTAGTTTCAATCCCTGCTATGTGTACAAATCATATTCAAAATGCATTTTTTTACAATAAACTTGAGAGCCTCCCGTTCATTTTCAGTGGGAACAGTGTTTTTGGTCTCCCTTTTTTGCTAGTGCGTCATAGTCTGGAGTAAAATTTGTTGTGGCAATTCTTAGGCGAGATCCGAGGTGTTGGTCCGTTTACCTTGATCTGTGACGGGTTGATGTTGATGTGGCTGAACGTCACGTCGCGTACGTCGAGCCAAATTGGCCACTCTTTTTTAACATTCGGCACTCACTTCTTTTTTTCGGGCCACTCATTTTAATGGAAGGATTCCAGGGGAAGGTTTGTACCCACAAACTGGCTTTAGCGCAAAACTGCATCTGAAAGCTCAGCGCACGAATTATAAGAATGCTGTCGTCAAAGCCCACGCTCTAAATTCGGGACTGATACGAATAGAGCGAGAGTGCGCCAAGTCCGTACTACTGAGTACGTACACGCACTTGTGAGTATGCACCGAGCTTTCTGACACGGCTTCCGGTAGTAAATGCGCAGGCGAGCGCTTCGCCATCTACTGGGAAGACGCAGTCATTGCAGGCAAAATGACCAAAAAAAAAAAGTTTAATAATACAATTTGTTCAGGGTTGGCGGGCCGGATTAAACGGTCCCGTGGGCCGGATGTGGCCCGCGGGCCGTAGTTTGCCCACCCCTGGCCTAAGGCTTGACTGCGGAGCCCGTGCCGGCAAATGCCGCCTGCTGCCGGCTCGCCACGTTTGAATCGGGTGGGGTAATTGTTGAGCCCCATCAAGATTGGCCAATAACCCTCCTGCTGCTTTTTCATCTTCCGCTTTTGGCCATCTTGGCTCTTTGCGTTGTCTTTTATATCTGCGAACTTTGCTGGCAGCTCAGTCGTGCTGGGGGGTTGACGACGCTTGATGGAACCGATGATGGCACGCTTGCGACTGATTGGGCGCAATGATTGCCACTGGTTTCCCTCAGCTGATCTTTGTAGGCCACTTGCATGTCATTAGCGCGAGCGCACAGCAGGCGGACCAGTTAGCATGCCGTATTCTGAATATTATAATATTCTGGTCCAACGTGACATGAGCCTCTTTCAGTTGAATCCAAGCTCAGGGCCGACCAATCAATGGTGTTCATCTCACTTCGTTCAGCCTTTCTGTGTTGTGCCCTTGAAATTTGTTGTAGTGAGGGGAGCCCGAGCCCAGTCCAATTGAAAAGTTGCACTCTAGTGCCTTCTTGTGGCATCTGGGAACAATTATAAACCAAGGGGTTGGGGGGGGGGGAGCGGGGCATCAGTCACTTGTTTTTCTGTCGCCGTTTGCTTCTTTTGTCATTGAACAGGGAAGGAGATTTACGATGACATGTTGCGGTTCCGCTGGGTTAGGTTTTTGTAGCTTCGTGGCTCAGAATGCTTTGCACCACTTTGGTCTCTGTGGCCCCATTTCCCAATTAGCTGCCACAATTAGGCTAACAATGTAGCACAGGAGAACTGGGATGACCAATTTAGCCCAGATGACGGAATAAACTACCGCCCATTTCCCCCCTGGCGTCGTTTCATCTCCTTAGAAAATGTTGCCGCATACAGCTCCAGCGTTGTCAGTGTGCGTGTGTGCGGGAGTTGTTGAGTTGAAGAAAGACGTGCGGGTGCGTGTCGACTACCTTTTGGCTCGTTCAGTGGGAGAGTGTGCCGTAACGATGCGGCGTTACGCAATCCTCCCACTGCTTTAAAACACCACCGCTTGTTATTAGAAAAGCTTTGTACGGGTGTGGGCGTTTGCACGACTACACGCACGCGCAGGGATATGTGTGCGTCCTGATCAATCACCTCATATTAGAATGTAATAGAGCGCGGTGGCGTTGTAGAATATTTCCCTCAGTGAGTTTTGATGTCTTTTGATCTCGGGGACGCCCTTTTGTATGTTCCTCCAGTTGACTCGTTTGCATTTAAGCGGCTAAGCTCATTTGATGCTAGTTGGAGCGGAGACGCGCAAACAAGCTGGACCTGCTATGAAGGCACCTGTTTGAGTATCACGGAGTGCCATTCGCAAGCTGAGCCATGCAACCGCAAGTGCCCCCCTCCCCCGTGATAAAAGCCACCTTGTTGCAAGATTGATCAGAATAGCGCGTTTGGGCTCGTGGGGCTGTGCAGGGAACCCAAAAATGTTGGCCAAGGTTTTCTGCCTGCCTTTCAGCGCTGTGCACAACGAGGTTTGCGCCAATGATTTGCCACTCGATTAGCGTCCGCACAGGCTTTCATTTTGCGCTGAAATCTTGTCTTGTCCTTCTTTCAGACAATCATGGAACAGTTCAACCCTTGCTTGCGAAACTTTGTTGCCATGGGGAAGACCTACGAGAAGGCCCTTGCCAGTAAGTCAATTTCTTTCTCTCCTCTGCTGCGCAGAGATGTACGCGGCCGTACATCTACGACTATAAAAGGACAGTATTTATCCTCCTCCCAAATGGGCAGGCCTGCCCCCCTCCACCTCCCCTTTACTGTCGAGAAGAGTCTGAAGGGGAAGACAAAAGATAAAAGGGCCTCCAAAGGGAAGCGATGACAGTTGGCTGTGGGTAGACAACTTAATAAAGGTGAGAGCGCGGTGGCGTCGCCCGTCCTCTGCCACTTAATTTGCTGAGCGAGGCTTATCCAAAGAAGCCTTGCCGATCCTGAGCAACTGCTACCTTATGTTGCCCCCCTCCCCCCAAACCCCACCGTCATGCACACGATAACTAATCCAGGACACGGTGGGAAGACAGAGACAGACCCGACTTGGACTCCCTAAACCATTAAATCTGTCCTTTGCAAGATTTACTCAAACCGAGGGGAGGGGGGGCTAAGAGGCTCTTGTTTGCGAGGGAGGGTGAGGGGGACCCTTGCATCCATACGCTTGATTAAGTTCAACATAGTGAGGTGAACAATCAGCAAATTTTGGATGACAGAGAGGATGACTGCTCTATGTTTTAAGAAGGCCTGACACTTGATCCTTGTCCCTCAGCGGGGCGGTCAGAGAAACACGCAGGCACTTTACCTTTGTGCTGGTCACACTTCTTTCTGACAGCAAGCCGTTTGGAACTCAAATGGATCTCTTTGAAATGCGCAAATGCGTGGCACCGCCGGGATGTGGCCGTAGGCCAACAAACGCCAAAACTGAGAAAGATATCAATCAACTCAAACGGAAAGGCTAGCGAGATGATGAAGGAAATGTGATGGCTGGTGCCGTTTTTGAAGCACTTTCCCTCCTTTGTGCAGATGTGACATTCGCCGCCAAAGGCTACTTTGACGCTCTGGTGAGAATGGGCGAGCTAGCCAGTGAGAGTCAAGGATCCAAAGATTTAGGTGAGTACATCATTTGCGCTGACTTTGAACACCTGTACGACCCCTGCAAAGCGGGCAGTGGCGTCCATGGCCCAAGAGCCGCCCAGTCGCCCGCCCAATTCAAAAGCCGTGACTCGGGAAATCCACGAAGCACCTTGTTCTTGTTGTTGTGGTGGCAGCGGCTGTTGCTCAAAGTGCCTTATCTCAACAATTCCAGTTCACTTATTTCCTGGAAAAATATCACCACACACACTTACACACACACACACACACACACATGCACACGCACATAAACACACGCACACATGCACACACACACACGCACACACACACAATTACACACACACAGGCACACACAATTATATACACACAGGCACACACAATTATACACACACCCTTACACAATTACAGACACGCACACACACTCACACACACTCACACACACGCACTTTATATCCAGATTTGTTTATGCAGTTTGGAGAGATTGCTCTCTTGATGCCGGCGCGATGGGACTTGCCGGTGGCTCGGTCAACGTTTGCACGAAAAGGAGTGAAAAGTGACTCCGAAATGCCGCCTGGAGGGAATGGGATCATCACAATAACTGGGGCAAAAGTCTCATTTTCTCCATCTCCCTTTCCAACGGCCCAAAACTTTTTTGTTTTTTTTGTTCCAAAGCTCTGCGCTGTGCAGTCTGCCCACAATGATGTATTTTCCAGCCGCCGGGAGTCAGAGCTCCATACCTGAATGCAACGTTGCGGTCCAACCCATGCGTGCGTGCAAGGAAGGGGGGAGGGTAGGCCTCTGCGGCTGGCTTGCTTTCTTGCTCAACCTGTTTGGGCTGAAAGTCAGTCAAAGGGAAGGTGCACACTGTACACCACGGCACTGTGGCCTTGCCTCGGATATCCATGAAAGTCGCTCGGCAGCAACCGACTATGTGCCTGGCGGCCGCCGGTGTATTCTTCTGGTCAATCACTCGAGCAGGAAACCTGCTCTGTCTTCTATCTCTGCAAATATAATCAACCCGAGTACCATTTGGATGATCGTGTCTTTTTGTGTTTCTGCGGTCCGAGCGTTGTTTTTGCCCCAAGCGCTACACTCTTCCTCCCACGCATCCTCCTCCTCCTCCGTTTGGGCTTATCACCGCCTGTCTGTCACAGTACCGCGCTCACAAAACGCACGCACCTGATGCCCTCTCATTCCACTCTGCCTGCCGGGCCGGGTCAATTCTTCTCGCGGGGGCCCTAGGTCCGTGCTTTTCATTTCTTTAAAGGCAAGAAATGAAATGTTTCAAAGGAGGAAACAACTATTAACGGACAAAACAGCCAAAACAGTTTATACTGTAAGGCTGGTATAGATAAAATCTATCAATCTAAAAAATAGATGAAATGATCCATCCATCTATTTTCCGAGCTGCTTTTCATTACGAGGGTCACGGGTGTGCTAAGTTGGTCTCTGGGATACTTTTAATCGCTTTGTAATAGATGATGACAAGAAAGGGTGATTGATATAGCTAAACACAAGTAACTCTTTCCACATCTAAACACTTTACCCTAAGGACGGCTCTCTAGCTTAACACTAACATATAATGCAGAATGCCTTAGACGTGCGACGATTAGCATTTTCAGTCTGTTATTGTTATTGCACCACAAATGGTGGAGCAACATGTATAGACAGTACTGCCTTTTTTTGGCAGGGAAAAATTAATGCCTCCAGTGTATAGTGGAGTTCCACAGATTCAAGGGGCATTTGTAGGATCTGTCTTGAGTCAGACTACATCATAGATACTGTACTAGTATGAGTTTTTTTGCTTTTTTTGGTAATGCCATTTTCATCCTACGACTGAAAGCAGTTTTGTCACCGTGCTCACAGCGATCTACCATGCTGCTGTCGGTCGGGTCTTTCCCCGCGAGACGACACCGGATCAACAACTTGCGTGAGTTGCTAATTGCCACGTAAGAGTCAGCACAAAGCACACAAATCACATTGCAGCCTGACTGACACCAACTCAAACGCACATAGGCTGTTGCTAGCTAGAGAAGTTGGGCGGGGATTCCTAAACTGACATGTGGGTCACCTAATCGTTCTTTTAGCGCTTTGCAAGACTAAAAATGTCATGGCGATGAGCTTCTCCAAGCATCAAAGAGGTTATGCCAAATATGTCCTTTAGTGTTTTATAGGGGTGTAAATCGCGGGTTTTGTCACGATACGATATCATATCGATACAAAGAACCACAATACGATATTTGCCGATATCTTAAAGCCTGCTGTGATTCATTCACGATACATCACGATATAGTGCTCTACGATCGATTTATTTTTTTTTTTTTTTAAATAAAAAATATAGAACAATATCCTGATTTATAACAATTCATACGCAAAATCAACAAGGTACTGCAAACTCTTTATTTAGGAAATTACAAGAGTATTGTAGTATACAAAGTGCTTATTTTAACACTGAACTTTGATGTCGTGTTTTTTCTTTAAATGTGCGGCGAGATTTGTGGTCCCTGAATATTTGATCACCGCATGGCAGGATTTACAAACTGCACGTGTCTTGTCCGTTGAGCCATCTTTTCTTTGGAATCCAAAGTACTTCCGAACGAATGACTCGAAGCCTAAAGGGGAGCAAATTTCCTTGTCTTTTTGGACACTAGCCATAGCACCAGCCCAGGAGCCGGGTACTAGTTGTCGACTCCCCTTTCACGTGCCTGCTCTGCTCACAACGCAAAACGCCGCGCACTGCGCCCGGAATGAGGAAGCAAGCAACAATGAACTGGATTTCAAAATAAAGTCGCGTCTCATGTCGGAGGTCAAACACGGCGATATAAATCGATGTTTACGTTTAGCATCGACGCCAATAAATCGTAGAGCATTATATCGATTAATCGATGTGTATCGATGAATCGTCACACCCCTAGTGTTTTATGAACAATATCCCCTGTCTTCATAAGGGGGCCAACACACCCCAACAAACACACACACACACACACACACACACACACACAA
Source organism: Syngnathus typhle (assembly GCF_033458585.1). Classification (NCBI taxonomy): domain Eukaryota; kingdom Metazoa; phylum Chordata; class Actinopteri; order Syngnathiformes; family Syngnathidae; genus Syngnathus; species Syngnathus typhle. The sequence continues at coordinate 9,886,250 of NC_083754.1, forward strand.
ATGCCAATATCGACATGTTATGATGCCGATAGCGTTCAAAGCAGTGCTGCGGACGTGCCTCGGTCTAAAATTTTTCAATCTTTCTTGTTTATGAGAGTCTCTCCTTACCCTGGCCGCCTCTTGCGCCTCCTTCAGCACCTGTCCCCGTTCGACCGAGCTTTTTTCGTAGCTGGCCACCGCCTGCATCCCCGGAGGCTCTGCCTTCCCCCGTTTGCTCTATTTCGGGAAGCCCCACCCCCATAAACCAAACGCTCGCGACGTGACGGCGCAAAGCAACCAAGTGCACTTTGTCAGCATTTGTGGTGACCTTGCATTTGGCTCGCGTCACCCGGGTCATGTCGAGTGCCGTCTAACCGGTGCATTTGCATTTTCATTCATTTGCGGCCTCCAAGGAGGAGGCTTGTGTCGTCAAAGGATCGATGGGTTCTGCCAATTCTTCAAAGGGAAACTTGATTTAGCCACTTTTTGGAGGGAAAAGTTCAACTTTGGTCCCTCCTGAGTATGATAACTCTTGAATCTTGAATCTTATTATTGTCAGGTCTAAATACTACCATCAGACATTAATTTACACGCTGGAAACAAAGAGGAGAAGACAACCAGTATTCCTTTTGCTCGCGAGGAGAATTACATAGAAGGCCCGGTTACAGTCCTCCACCAATTCTGGACTCCTCTTCCGGTATGTCCTCTTTTTATTTTTGGTTGCCCTGGTTACAAGAGGTGTTTCTCCACTAAAGGGAGGGGAGATTGTGACTGTAGCAACGCTGTTTAGCTAGCTAATAATGTGTGGTGCGAGGCCACATGGCCTTGGCCGATCCGTGACCCCAGGAATGCAGAGTCTGTTCTTAGGTGGTCGGCAGCCTCGCTCTCGGCTGCAATCTCCAAACCTGGATGGCGTGTCCCTGTAAAACAATGGTCTAGACTTTCTTGCTACGTTTCACACAATAATAATAATGAGTAAATAATCAGATACCTCTCGTGTATACACTCCAACAAACGTTAAGTAGATGTAAGATAACTTGCATGAAGTCTACTTAAACAAACATTGAGTAAATGTGGGATAACTTAAAAAATGTCCCGGTCAACAACAATTTATGAATATAAACTACAAAGTATAAAAGAGAAAGAACTTCTCTTGAACTAAACAAAGAACAAAGGTGTTCTGTTCATAACTAGTGAGGGCCTCTCACAGATAAGAAAAGGAAGGGAGTAGAACTCCTTAAAGCTAGACAGATACCGTTTTTTTCCGTGTATAGTGCGCAATATTTTACTAATTTACTGTCCTAAAATCTGGGGTGCGTATTATACATGGGTACAAAGAAAAAAAATTTTTTTTTTTTTTTAAATTTTTTTTTTTTTTTTTTTTTTAAATAAAGTCATGGTACAACAAAACCAACAACAGGACTGACCGACAAAGTCGTGGAACAAAAAGACAGGGTGACATTACCAAAGACAGGAACAGAATGACAGTAACACATGCAATGATCCAACGGTGAGCGAGGGGCAGACAGGACTTAAATACAAAACACGTTACATCGATTGAGGTGACACAGGAAGAGCGGGGTGACACGAACAGAAACTATGGCAACCTAGACACATAGCAAAACTGGGGACGAGACATGACAAATCTCCCCCGAAATAAAACTCACCTTTCTTCTTGTTTGTTGTCAATCGCGCATCGCATTCAGCCATCCTGCCCAACACACTTGGTAAAATTCATAATTGACGACACATCGTTTGATGCGATGGTGCAATCCTCGATGGTGTGTTATTGTCAAATATTGTTTGTTTTTTAATCTCCATCGCGGACCGGACGTCATACGGAGGCCGGCATTACAGATGCGCAGAACGGTTGCGCAAGACACGTCAGCTATATAAAGAGCGAGAGTTCAGTTCTCCACCTATTAGTTTCAATTCACAGTTTAATTAGCAGTTTCAATCAGCAAATAACAAAATGCGTATTACAGGTAATATTTTATTTCACAACACTTTGCCTTGTTCCTTTCGTCTCTGCTGTTCATTTCAAACACGCTCCATACGACCGCAATGCTCTTGTATCAGACGCTCGCTCGATCACCTGCTAGTTTGCCGTCTGTCACAATGTACCCTACACAAATCCGAAACATTTGTTGCGGCTCCGAGTCACGACGAGGGGCAAGTTTTGGTTTCCAAGGGTGTTTTTATTCCTCTTCAACGTCTCTCCCATACAGAGCCGCCGTGTGCGCACGGAGCGCGGTGGTGCGTTTAGGGGCAGTCGGAGAAATCAACGCCAACAAAAAAAATGACATCCAGCCTAGTTAAGACCATACCAAAGACTTTAAAAATGGGACCCATTGCCTCCCTGCGTGTGTGACGATCTTTGGGACTTAAAAAAAAAAAAAATTAAAAAATTTTTTTTAAAAAATTCATAAAAATTGGGTGCGTATTATACATGGGTACAAGCTTTTTTCCAGCATCAGCATGCCATTGTTAGGGGTGCGTACTATACATGGGGGCGCACTATACACGGAAAAAAACGGTATGTTGGCTTGAGCGAAGATATGAGACCTCCGGTTTAGGCCGACCAGCGCTTCTGCAAAACTAATTATTCTAACAATTATTCATGTCCAATTTTGCCGCTTGGATTCGATTGGAAACGACATGGCGCGACAAGAGCTCAGGCGACACCCAATCACGGCCGCATGAGAAGCGGGGCCGTCACAGGACTGGCTGCCATCGAGTGGGCCAAAAATGGCCCCATTTCATGTCCAATGAGGCAAATCCAAAGTTGTCAACTGTTTAGCTCAACTTTTAGAAGATAAGCTGGAAAGGTATCTTCTACGGTTGGATCTTAAATTCATGGAAAAAGTGCTTGTTGAAATGTTTTTTTTTCCTTGTGAAGCCACGCTCCCCCTGCTTCTTTGCTTCCTTTTGTCGTCTTCTTCTTCTCCCAATGAGCAGTTCAAGTCCAGGCTCCTGTGTCTGCGCTCTTTTGTGTGTCTTTTTCAATCTGTGGCATTGTGTCTTCTGTGTGACCGTCCCAAAGCCCTTTTAGGCCACCCAAGGAAGAAGTCAGGATGTCGGCGGCCGCACTGCACTGCCTAAGTTCCAAAGTCATAGTATCACCTTTCCACAGACTCGCAAAAATAAAATAGTTTTGCGTTAATATTTGTTCACAAAGAAAACAAAAGCCTGTGAGGATTGTTCTCTGTCTACATGTGTTGTTGCATCTTTTTTGCTTCACATATCAGTGTGTATGGCTAAGTGGAAAGGGGCTTTGGAGTGTCTGTTTCACGTGTCGTCCTCTGTCTTTCCACCAGGTCTGAATGTTTCTGTCCTTGGCTCAATGTCGCTCTTTTGCGTTCCTTTTCCTGGACAATGCACTGCACTTTCTGAAGAGGCAGCTTGTAGGTATAACAAAATGGAAGCACTCCTTCCAGCTGCATGCCCCCCCCTGACTGCCTCCCTCCCTGCCTCTCTCCCTGCCTATATTTTGGCTTTTAAAAATCGTGGTGAGTGCCATTTCTCTCACGGGAAAGTTGGACGTTTTAAAGCTTCAAGCTTGTGGCTTGTTTGGTAAAAGTGTCATTTTGTTTTTTTCCTGACGTTTTCCATCTCATCTCATTGTTTGGACGTGTCGTCACTCAAATCTCCTCCATTGCCGTGTCCGTCTCGCATGAGCCATTGCCTCGTTTTCCTCCCCGCTGCCGTTGCAGATCTTGAGCTTGTGTTTCTCCTTGTGTGCACAGGCGACGTGCTCTTCCAAATGGCAGAGGTCCACCGACAGATCCAAGTGCAGCTGGAGGAGATGGTTGGTACACCAGCTCTCCCTGAAGCCAATGCTGAATCTGCCGCTTGTGTTGGGCTCCCACATTTTGACCCCGCTGGATTGTTGATCCGGAATGATACCACACACAATCGCTTTTCTCCATGCCGCTTTTGGGCTAAAAATTAGTTGTCAGCGTTTCATTGCCCCAGTGCCCAGTGTGAACTTCGTTTCAAGCTCGAAAGTAGAGGCAGACGCTCACTTGGCACTCACATGAGGAAAGGCCATGACGGCAATGTCGCCTCTGCCCGACGAGCTCACGCTGGAGGCATTAGCCGTCAAAAAGATGATTTTGTCTGATTGATTCACCGCCCTGTCGCCTTGAAGTCTAATCTGTCCCGAATGCGCTTTGTCCCCAGCTGAAGTCTTTCCACAATGAGCTGCTGTCGGAGCTGGAGAAGAAGGTGGAGCTGGATGCTCGCTACCTGGCTGTGAGTACGGACGCCCACCCGCCCACATTTGAGCGCCAGATCGTTCAAATCTTCTCAAGACTGACAGAAAGCACAGCTGAGCCTCTCTGCGTGACACATCTTTAGAATTAGTGGGACGCTGCCTCAGTGTGTGTGCGTGTGTGTGTGTGTGTGTGTGTGTGTGTGTGTTTGTGTCGGGGGGGGCTGTGTTGTCACTACTACAGTCACCAGGATTGGCCAAGGGAGAGGGCACAGACTTGCGCAAACTAAAGTAGCCATCGTTGCAATGCGACTTGCGTGGAATTGATTCAAAGTTATGCGGCTTGGCTCTCAACTCCGTCGCCGTGACATCGGCTGCGTTCAGGCTCGCTGCTTGGAGCTCGGCTTTGATTTTGCCGCGGCTCCCTCCCTTTCACACTGATGGAACGTTCAAAGAGTGTATTTTCTTACTGGGATTCAAAAAAGAGACAGCCATATTCCAAAAGTTGAACTAGTTAGAGCAGTATGATGTACAGTAATCCCTCGCTACATTGCGGTTCGATTATCGCTTATTCAGTGCATCGTGGATTTTTTTGCCCCCCAAAAAATTCTGTGTCCACACAATTGTAGTACGTACACTTGTACCTTTTTATAAAAAAAAGTTGGTATAATAATAATAATAATAATAAGAGTTCTAAAAATATATTTACAGTATTGTACCTTGTTATAAAAAAATTGTTATAATAAGAGTTCTGAAAACATATTTACAGTATGTACACTTGTACCTTGTTATAAAAAAAAAATGTTATAACAATAGAGTTCTAAAAACATATTTACAGTATGTATACTTTATATATATATATTAGGGGTGTAACGATTCATCGATACACATCGATTAATTGATATAATGCTCTACGATTTGTTGGCATCGATGCAAAACGTAAACATCGATCTATATCGCCCGTTTTTGACCACGGACATTAGACGCGACTTTATTTTGAAATCCAGTTCATTGTTGCTTGCTTCCTCTTTCCGGGAGCAGTGCGCGGCGTGTTGTGTTGTGAGCAGAGCAGGCACGTGAAAGGGGAGCCGACAACTACGCGGCTCCTGGGCTGGTGCTATGGCTAGTGTCCAAGAAGACGGGGAAATTCGCTCCCCTTTGGGCTTCAAGTCATTCGTTTGGAAGCATTTTGTAATTTCCTAAATAAAGAGTTTGCAGTACCTTGTTGATTTTGCGTATGAATTGTTATAAATTAGGATAGTGTTCTATATCAATCGTAGAGCACTATATCGTGATGTATCGTGAATGAATCACAGCAGGCTTAAAGATATCGGCAAATATCGTATTGTGATTCTTTGTATCGATATGATATCGTATCGTGACAAAACCCGCGATTTACACCCCTAATATATATACTGTATATAATGTGTGTGTGTGTGTGTATATATATATATATATATATATATATATATATATATATATATATATATATATACACGACATGTGACGCACGCACGCTCTCGCTCTTTAGCTCACTCGGCGAGGTCGCGAGGCGGGCACACTGCCGAAAAGTAGGAAATGTGCCGAAGTCGGGGTTGTCCGCCCATCACAAATGAGCTGGCCGACTTCTTCTTGGCTAGCCTCACGTCCACTTCCTCAGACAGCAAAGTCGTCGGGACGGAAAGAAGAGTTGCAGCCGGGCGCCCAGCGCTCTTGGCCAATCAATTTAGCAAGTCGGTTGCCGCCGTTGCTCTTGCGTCTGCCCGGCGACACAGTGGCTTATGAGAAAAGCACACAAGGTTTTGTCGCTGCTGGCCCAGTTGCCATAGTAACAGAGCTGCTGCAGCCAAGGAAGTTCTCTTTCAATAAATAAGCGCTTTTGGGGAAAAGCATAAGCTGAGACGTAACTTCCCGGAGCGGTTCTTTGTCGGCCCTCCATAAAATCACAAAACGGTCGGCACAGGTGGAGCCCATTTACATACATCTCCCTACATTGGACTGGAAATTCTTCCCTTGGATTAGAGGCCACTTGGATCGTCATTATTAGCAACAAGATGGTGTGGAGGAGTGTTGACTCTTTGCACACACTGTGACGAAGCCACCGTCTAGCTTTTAGCCATTTATTAGTTTGTTTTGTTTTGTTTTCCCTGCTACGTGGGGGTGTGAAACGTAAATTAGGATGGCAGCAATCAATCGGCATAAGCAGGACAGAGTGATAAGCCGGGTAAATTGCTTTGTAAAAGTAAGTTTCGTTCATCATGGAGTGTCCGAATTCTTTTTCCTTCGACTTCACTTTGCAGGCCAACACATTTTCATTTGACCTTTTCAACCATTGTTTTGGGTCATGGCAACAGGCAACACTTTTCCATGAGCTGACTTCTACAGAGCAACTTTTGCAGCGCATGTTACAAACATGACCCCCTCCAATCTCTGCAGGCGGCCCTGAAGAAGTACCAAGTGGAGCACAAGAACAAAGGGGAGAGTCTGGAGAAGTGTCAAGGGGAGCTGAAGAAGCTCCGCCGGAAGAGCCAAGGCAGCAAGAACCCATCCAAGTATGGCGAGAAGGAGATGCAGGTGAGCGGCTGTCTTTGGCACTAAAGACTCTATTTTGGAAGAGCCCGCATTGTGTGACGACAAAGCAATCTCAACGTTGGAGTTTCAAAACCCAACTGGGCAGCTGACTCAAGGGCTAGGTTCGGCAGCCTTTGTTGTTTGCCTGGCAAAGTCACCCATACGGCAAATAACTACGTTGCCGATTTGGAAGCTTTAAAAAGTGTTGAGCAAAATGAGTTTGCCGTCCCGCCGTGACTCCTTTGGCGAGAGCTGATAGCTCCTGCCGGTTCCGCATTGCGATGCACAGTTTCATTGGGTACACCACACAGCAGAAGTCTACACACCCAATACTAGATTTTTGAGGAGTCAAAAGTGAGACTTAACTTGTTACCCACCATGCATGTGATCTCTTCAAGGGCAGGTAAAATGAGAGCCAGATGATATGGTTGCACAAGTGGCACCACCTGTTGGAAATTAACCTTGGCCAACACGCAATGATCTCAAACTCAGTCGGTTGATAGAAAGCAAAGAAAGATAGCCGGCCGATCCGTCAAGTGGGCCCAAATTGGAACGTGCGCAAGACTTCGAACGGCTTGTTTGTCAAAAGAAGTCCGGGAATGCAGCATGGAGTCTTGTTTGACCTCCTAATTATTGACAGTTTGTGGAGACCATCAGCAGCAAGCAGAGCGAGCTGGACACCTTCATCGCTGAAGGATACAAGACGGCATTGTCGGAGGAGCGCCGGCGCTACTGCTTCCTGGTGGACCGCCAGTGTGCCGTGGCCAAAAACAGCAGCACCTACCATGGCAAGGTCAGCCCTCTTCCTGCGCCAGTGACAAGAGGCTTCATCTTTTTTGACCTTCGGATGTAGTTTTCGACATGCGTGCATGCGACGCTTCCTCGTCCTTCCAGGGTAAAGACCTTCTGACCCAGAAGATACCAGTCTGGCAGCAGGCCTGCTCGGACCCTAACAAGCTCCCTGAGAGGGCCGTGCTGCTGGCCCAGCAGATGGGCTCGGCCGCCTCGAGCAGCGCCAGCCCCCTGCACACTTCCAAATCCAACCTGGTTATCTCTGACCCCATTCCCGGGGCCCAGCCCCTTCCCGTGCCGCCCGAGCTGGCCGTTTTCATGGGTGGTGGCCTCGGGCACCAGGCGGTAAGTTTGCGCCGCTGGTCGGTCCGTCGGAACCCCGTCACTCACGCCGCTTTGTTCTTTGCAGAGGCTGATGGGCCCCGATGGCATGTCCGTGGTCAACGGGACGACGGGAGTCCACGGCGAGGAATACTGGCCGGACGGAGGGACCCTGTCCCAAGTCAGGCCTTCGTCTCCACAGGCGCAAGCGCAGGCCCAAGCCCAGGCTCAGCCTCAGAGACAGGTCAGCGACGTCTACTCCAACACCCTCCCTGTCCGCAGGCCGGGTCCCGCCAAGAACAAGAACCCCGTAGGTAAGCGAGCCCGCGACGCCATTACGTGGACGACGGCAAAGCTCGATAGCGCCAGTCTTGCCTTTGAGACCTTTCGTCGCCCCTTACTCAGCCGCTGATTGAGCCGTGCGCCTTCTGCTCAGGTGAGACACGGACCCTCCCCCGTTCCAGCTCTATGGCAGCGGGCCTGGAGAAGAACGGGCGCTCCCGCGTACAAGCCATCTTTTCGCACGCCGCCGGCGACAACGGCACCCTGCTCAGCTTCTCCGAGGGCGACGTCATCACCCTGCTGGTGCCCGAGGCCCGCGATGGCTGGCACTATGGCGAGAACGAGAAGAACAAAATGTAAAAGGCGAGCCTCGGACACCCTTGTGCACTGCTCTCTCTCTGTCTCTGAGACCTACTCGTGTGATTCTTTCACTCAGGCGTGGCTGGTTCCCATTCTCCTACACGCGAGTGCTGCCCGAGACCGATGGCGAGAAGCTGAAAGTGAAGTAAGCGGTGGCGACTCGGATGCTCCGGCCAATGGAGATAGTTGACTCGTTCTTTTTTTCTTTTTTTTTTTTTTTTCCTCCCCCATCCCTCCTGTTTTCTATTATCTATAGCTCAGTAGTGAAGTTGTACTAGGTTCATCTTGGTTTTCCTTTTCAATTACATCACTGGTTCTTCTATAGCAAACAATTTGTTTTAGGTTTATTTACCTGACATGTTTCGGCGGGTTCTTCCGCCTTCATCAGAGTCTGACTCTGTAAATAGAGTATTTAGGTAATATTTAGGTAAATAAACCTAAAACAAATTGTTTGATATAGAAGAATCAGTAGTGATTAATTTCGGAAGAAGCACATGTCAACGTAAATAAACCTTCTCATCCAAGCGCTGTTGTTTTTGGAGTATTGCGTCCACAGCCTCTTTGGCAGCGTCTTCTCCATCAACTAAAACACAAATGACGCTGGACAGCGTTGTGCCTTTCGGCTATCGTTTCTTTCAGCTGTTTTCTGGATTGTGTCCATCTGGGAGGGAAAGTGGGAGGACTGTGTTTGGGGAGCCTTGGCAACATGACCCCAACCCGCATCCAATATTGATGAGGAGGACTTGAGGCAAAACAAAAGCCAACCTTGGGTATTGGTGGCTGCTCTTGGCATCCGCTGTGAGAACGCTGTAGCTCCAAACAAGACCTGTATCGGTCCGGTATCCTACCTGCTAATCGGTACACGCCCATTGCTCATATGTTTTGTTTGTTCTGTGTGTAAGACAAAATCCACACACATCCCCGCTTTGGGGCCAACACAGGGCCCTGCGGTGCGTCAAGGTGGCAGACTCCCATCCCAAATAGTGCGTTTAGAGTGCCGGAAGAGCTTGCGCAGCCATTGCTTTGCCGCTCTGTTCAGCACCGCTTGTGTTTCAAATGTCGGTTGATGGCGGCGACCCACCTGTCTGTCCTCTGAGGCTTTTCTTCTCCTGTCTGGCCAGCCTGCATCACGGGAAGAGCAGCAGCACGGGCAACCTTCTAGAGAGTGACCAATCCCTGCCCACACCCGACTACGGCCTGACCGCCCGACTTTTGGCGCAGAGTCTGGCGCAGAGCCGCCCCAGGCCCTACAGCATGGCGGCCTTTGGCACTCAGGTAGGGACGCAGGATCGAATGCAGCTAAGGCTTTCTTGCACTATGCTGACGCCTGCTGGCAAGTTAATGTCACTTTTTTTGCCCGGTGTGTTTCAGCCCGGTGTCTTTCAGCCCGCTGTCGAGGATTATGACGGCCGCTTTGCCACAAGGTAAGCCTTGTCCAGCCCGGCTAGAATTTCCAAAGACAAAACGATTTTTCTCTTGCATACGTTTGCAAATTAAAACAAGGAATCAGAATGTCGTTCGTTTTCCATTTTCTGAGTTCCCCAAATCAACGTTGCCAAATGACAAATGATAAACATTTTCGGAGTGCATCTTTTCACATAATTAGCTACCAGTTACCTTTCAAATTTGGCTCACAACCCAGTGGAATAAAATACAAACTTTTGTTCTTGAACTCCCCGTGCGTGTTTTTTTTAATGCGTCGTGTGTGTGTGTGTGTGTGCGTGTGTGTGTGTGCGCGCGCGCGTGCGCGCGTGTATGAGGAGAACGTTTCTGAGTGTCCCCAAGCTTCACCCATCGCAGCTTGTCAGTCCGGACTTGTTTCTGCTGTCATCGTGTATTTTGTTTTTGTTTGGTTTTCGGTGTGGGCTGAGAGACGTACCACCAGAAACTGAATTGGAATCGCTAAAGTTGAAAAATGGCACTGAAAAACTGAATTTGAATTTCATACATTGAATTGTTAGTGCTTAATTTCAATCATTGCCTTGAAAAAATGACTGAATCGATTGTGCAATTTGCAATTATTAGTTTGGAACTCAAACCCAAATTCAAATGGTATGATTCAAATTAAACAATACAATTTCAATACACATCAATGAAATTCAGTTTTCCACTGTAATTATAAGTTTAGAAGTTCCAACTCAAATATAAATTACTCAAATAAATTTTGTGGCAGCATGTATTTCAGGCCATCTACGCTAAGAGTAAAAAAATATTCTTATTTGCGCTAAGCTTGCATTCCTTGCAGATGAGATAACTTTGTGATTATCACATTGGAAAAAACAAAAGCCTTTGTGATGAGGACGTGTCAAGTCCAGTCATGGCTCAAACGGACTCAAATTAATTTTGTGGCAGCACGTATTTCAGGCCATCGACGCTAAGCGTAAAAAAAGATGCTCATTTGCGCTAAGCTAGCATTTCTTGCAGATGAGATAACTTTGTGATTATCACATTGGAAAAAACAAAATCCTTTGTGATGAGGAAGTGTCAAGTCCAGTCATGGCGCTGTTTGGAGTTGTAGGATGCCCACAGCGCCCTGCCTTCTCATGTGTCCCATCCCGGCCTGTCCGTGTCTCTGTCCAGTTCTTTTTCTGAGTGTGTCCGATCTGGCAAGCTTCCTTCTCTCTTTGTTCCACAGTGACAGTCCTGATGGCAAATTGATTTCGACTGTGTGACAACACACATTGTGACAGACGCAGACAGCTGCGGATAGCGCAGGGGCTTCCCTCCCTCCCTCCCCTGCCCTCGCCTCCCCCTGTCTCTCCTCCTCTCCCTTCCTTCTGCCTCCACTCACACTCCTTCAGCGAGTGGACGAGGCTGGTCTCATCCCTGCTTTCTGTCCTCTCTTCCTCCTGGCGTGCGTCCCTCCGCCCGTCCTGGGTTCTGCCGCCGCCTCTCTGCTGCTGTGCTGCCGGCTGCCTGGCGGTGTCGCTGTCGGGACAGTAGCGGTTGGTGGGTGGAGGATTGCGTTGAGAGTCGGGGCGGGGCCTACCTGCTCGGCGTGCAGCGATACGGACTCTGAGCAACGGCAGGCGCGTGTGGACTGACTGCCCTTGCTCGCCTGCGTTGTCTTTTTTTTGTCTTTTTTGCCGTGCATGTACGCACTTGTCTTTTTTTGTGGCTCTCAATAAAGAGTACAGCGTGGTCGCAACCCATAAAAGTTGAAAAAGACAAAATGGTGCTTTGAAATGCAAAATCACAAGGGAAGGCTGTGCAGGGACGATGCGATCAGTCGCGCTTACACCTGATTTATTTTGGTGTTGGCACTGCATGGAGAGAGTGACCTCCCCACCCTCGCGCAAAATTTTTCTCAAAATAGGACAGGCAAGATACAAGCGACCTGATTTAAAAGTCTTTCCATATGAGCAGTTGGTCGGTCAATTATTTATTTTATTTATTTTTTGCTTTGACTTTTCAAGCAACAAAGTCAACTCTCGTCACAAGCAGCAGTTTTGCATAACTTAAAAAAAAAATTAAAACAAAAGCCTCAAACTATTTATTGCCACTCGTTAACCTTCAAAGTCAATGTAAAGCAAAGAACTACACTGTGTATTTACAATGACCACGTCACGATGCCTTCAAAATTGCGAGCTCAAGTGCCATGGATGGGTGAACCAAAAGCGCACGTCTGTCTCGAGTGCTTTAAGCAAAGAATATTTGGAGAAAAACAACAGAGAAACCCATGTAGGCAGACCATAGGAAAATACTCCCAGGCACATCTTCTCTGCAAAAATCTAGCTGTGACCGTCTTCATGTGCTGTATATCTTTGTCTTCTTCTGCCCCCACGTGGCCAAGGTGTGTACATCATAAGCAGCACCTCAATGTCCATTGAATCGAAGTCTTTCATGGAACAAAATGGTCACGTTCTCATCACCTGCAACCTTAGTTTACCATTGCCAAAAATACAAACGGGAAGGAATTGAACTTGTCTATTGTCTCACGGCGGCACGTACAGTATAATAGAATGGTACATAATTATTCTTTTGTGGAGGTTTTTTGGGATGGGAGGGGGGGAGATGTTTTTTCTGAAAAATGTTACCATACCATCACTGCAACCTTTGGTTGTAAAACGTTGACAAGACTAAAAGCGGGATTTCGACAGAGGGGTGTGTTCACTTGATAGACTTTTTCTGCTCCATATCCTGGCGGGTGTGTTGGATGCCTTACACGCTGCTTCTGCCTGTCTTTACCCCCCTTCCCCTTTTTTGGTGCAGGCGAGCTTGAGCAACATCTCTCGAATCAATATCTATATGTGACTCGTTTGTATCCGTTCACCCAATTGCACCATTTCCTTCTTTTTGAATTTGGTCTTCTTTGCGCAAATGGCCGCCTTGGATAAGCGCTGTGAGTTTGTTGATGATTAGCCGCCATCTTTTCTCTTCATTTCCTTTGCTGCTCGCTCTGTGTTTTTGTTTTCTTTTCTGATTGTATTCCCCAGTGCTTTTGTAGTTCCTTTCCTCCCCAAACTATGGGTGTCCTTGTTCAAAAACACTGAGTAGTTGTTTTATCTTATGCATGCCGTGGAGGGATATCAGAAAATGTAATTAAAAAACAACAACAACAACAACAAAACAGTCCATGAATGTATGGTGACTTTTTACAAAAGGTATTCTAAATAAAGCTTAACTCTCTATATTAATAAATGGTCTGGTGTGGCAGCAAATCTGTTCTTCATCGCTGGGAAGTCTTTTGTGTGGAGCGCCGCCTACGCCCGCATGCATTTGAGACCTTTGACCCCGTTCCTTCCTCAGCACCATTACACTGAGCATGTGCGCGCTGCAACGGCCGCCTGCTTGTTGACTTTGTGTAATGACTGATGCTTGGCACTTGACCATTTTGGACCCTGCTTGCGGCACGTTATGTACGCGGGCTTTGTGTTTTTTTTCAGTTGAATGCTTCCAGTGCAACCTTAGGTGAAACGTAATTTGCCGCTGAAAACGATCGGTTTCTGTGCCTCTTGTCTGATACGCAAAATGGTGATGGATGGATGTTCTTCCGATGGAAGAAAAATAAGTTGCATTTGAACAAAAGCAAATCCGGCTTTGAGATTGCACTGTACTTTTGAGTTTGCTGAGCATGTTGACAGCCGAGCCAAAGCATGAGCTGCGAAGCCAACTATTCAAATGCAAAGGTTCTCTTTCCCTTCCAGTTTGGGTCCAGAGTTGTCCCGCTTCTGAGGAAACAGGACCTCCGTAAGTGCCATGCCTCTCCCGCCAGCCACTCCCCCTCTTTGTTTCCTCCGCCTTCATTTTAATTTAGTGCTTCCCTCGGTAGCTGCCCCTTTTTGGCAGGGAGCGGCGGCATTTTGGAGTTTTGAGCCCCGCATGCTTGTCTCCTTTATTTGCTAAAATTCTGGTGCTCCGTGTTTGTGGACATGAGTGGAAGGCTGCATGGGGAAAACGCGCATGGCCGCGGCTACGCCCGTGGCCGCAGTAGGTTGGCTTGTGACTGTAATAGTTTCCTCAATTGTTCCTATTCGGTGATGCCCTCTCCTGTCCCCACAGTGAGCGCTCCATGGAGGTCTACCTTCGGCCCACCTTCACTGACGACCGATCGGCCACCATCTTCTACTAGCCAGCTGCACCCCCCAAAAACCCTGTGTTCTTGCTTGTTTCTTAGATTTTAGACCAAAATATGGGGTGCGTTGAACAAGTTGTTCCTTGGCTTTGATGTTAACCAAATCCGTTGATCTAATGAATAGCATGGCCATACAGCACAGAGAATGGTCAATGGCAGTATCATGACAAAAAAAGTAAGCTCATTAAAAATGTTGTCGTAATATTGCCAAGAAAATGCCACTTTATTCTTGTCTTTCTTTCATACAGAAAAATTAGTCGTTTAAAAGTTTAAATATCATGACATTTGATTTCTAAATATTGCAAGAGTCTCGTTTGTATTGTCAATATAAAGAAAAAGTCTCTGTTTTATGACAATGAAGTTTTATTGCAAAAACATTTAAATATTTGCTGAATGTCGATTATTTTCTTTTGTTCTGGTGTTTTCTCTTGTTGGGACTTTTTTTCACATAAGATTACATTTTAGCTATATTCTTGTGACGTAACTATTTTCACGCCATTCGATTTTTTTCTTCTTGAAATTGTACAATGTTTTTGCTTTCACAGAAAGAGAAGAAAGGCCAACATTGAAGCGCTATGAACTCTGAAGTCAATTTAACGACTTGACAAAAGACAATGTTGTAAGGCTACGAGATAAAGTTCTGTTATAAGAGTAAGTCAAGTATTGCCAAAGTAGTAACTTTACAAAAATCTCACTTTATTCTTTGAATATTGCGACTTTTTCCAGAGAATTTCCACTTTGATACCTGTAATCTGACAATTGTATTCTTGCAACATGACTCTTTTCCAGTCGAGTGATTTTTTTTCCCGACACGTGCACATCAAAAAGACTTGATCCTCACAACATTGTGTCTTTATTTTTTGCCGCCTAATCTGTGGCGTTTTTCTTGCGTGACGCTGTCACTTTGGGTGATCGTTACTGATGTTACAAAAGCAGCAATAAGCTTTATGTGTTGAATATTCATAAGCGAGGCAGAAAACATCGTCAGCTGTCACAGGCGAGTATCGGTCATGCTGCGTTCTTTTTCATTCTTTCTGCGTTGTCATGGCCCGGCGAAAATGCGTTTTGCTAATCCTTGCCTTCTTGACATTCCTGACAATGTTTGGCCGTTTGTTCTTTGCAAATTCTGCGCTTCTCTGATATCTGCTTTTGTCATTGCGTTATTTTTCTACGTGTGTGCGTGAGCTCATGGCAAAGCTCGTCCTACCCCCTTGTAAATCCAAGTTCTGGCCGCGATCATTTGCTCATGTCAAATGCTGCTGCAGTTGCAGATTGGTGAAGGACTTGAGCCCTCTGCAATTTTCTTTTGTAATTGTTGTTCCCCTCCTTTATATATTTTTGCAATTTTACCCAGATAAGGCTCCTTCCTTCCTCTTCATATCGATGCTCTTCACAGGGTGAGGTGAAATCTCAGTCTTGTCCTTAGGGGTGGGGTTGCTTGCTAATGTGACAAGGCGCAGATTGAAGCAAGGTTTTTCTTCTCAGTTTGAAGCAAAATTGATAATTGAAACAATGATGAGCTTGGGCACGTGGCGAGGGAATAGCTTGACACGCAATCCGGCTGCAGCCGCAAATGCTTTTCAGACTTGCTTTTCAGACTTTTTCTCTGTTATGTACAGAAAAATCCCAAATAAATCCCAGTAGACAGACGTTTCATGCGCACCAATTCTTCTTTTCATTTTCGGCACGTTTTTGTTTGGTGCCATACCAAACGAGAAGGGTGCGAACATTTGAGGAGGACAAACCTGCCATCGTTTGACATGGTTGCTCTTGTTGGATGGGGGCAAATGCTCACATAGAAATAAAATCTGGTAGTTATATAACTTCCTTCTCGTAAGTTCTTTTTTTTTTTTTCTCAGAAAAGATTGTACATATGTATGCACGCTCCTAAGAAAAGCTTTTGCGCTTGTCTTCCTGAATATGTATTCCTGCCATTTGTCTTTTCCCTGGCGTGTCCTTAAAACGCGTTCACGGTATTTGACAGCAAAGAAGTGAGCAGACACAGCCAGTCGGCCAGGGAGGATGCTTTTCCGTGTTTTGTTTTGGGAAGAGCTCAATGGCAGTAAAAAACGGGAAAAAGTAAAGCAGCTGCTTCATCCAGCCAGAGGGAGCCGTCACACTCATCATTCGAGTCCCACTATCCGCCGCGTATTTGCTTAAGACGAAGTGGACGTGCAGACGCCGAGGACTGTATGACGATAGCACGGCATGAAAACTTCCCTCGCTTCTGCAATGCAGTGGAAAAGGACACACAACTTGGACATTTTTATCATGTTTCCAAGGTCCAGTCTATATGAAAAATCTGCACACCCCTGTTAAAGAGTAATCCTTTCAAAGCTTTTTTTTTTTTTCCCTTCATCATGAATATGACCTCTAAGCTGTACAAGTCAACAGGGAAACAAATCTTTACTTTCAAGAGTTAAGTCTGAAGGTACGGACTGATCATTTTTAATGCCTCCAACGAGACCCTAAATACTTTTGCTCGTCTAGTAAGCTTTTTAAAGCAAGCGATGGCAGGAAAAGCCGACCAGAACATCAGAACCTTTTGTAGGGGCGCTCTTTAAATGGCGACAGGTGGGTGGATATTATTTTTTTTCAGTTCTAGCACAAAATCTGGCATTTGAACAGGGGTGTGTAGACTTTTCATATCAGTAGATTTGTACTGTATGTGATTGTTTACTAAAACCTTCCCCCGATAAGATCTTAAAGAATAAAAAGATCTTCATTTTCCACCGCTGGGAAGAGCGTGCAAGAGTCCTTGAAAAATGTTGGGCAGAGGCAATGACTCAATGAAGCTCTTTTTGATGCAACCATGGAGCCAACACAAGTGTGGCTGGCGTCCACTTTGGGCTAAGACGGTCCGTCATCACAAAGTATGCACATTGTATAAACTATGTATACATCCATACGGATGCGGCAATGCGTGGTTTGGAAGGGGGGAAAGGATGAAGGCTCGAGCAACTGTCCACCGATGGCCTCTCAGTCTTTTGGACCTTCTTTGGGCTCCCCTGTTAGGGATGGAAACATTTGCCAAAATTAGTCTGGAATTGGAAGCCGAGTGTTGTACCAGCTTTGACCGAGATTGCTACCTGACACCTGCATGATGGAGAATTTGCTGGAGGCCAGGTACCAATCGAGCGCCACACTTTTTGCCACCTCGTTTGAAGGGGAAGCGAGTGCTGCCGTGTCGGGCCAACGTTGGCAAGGCTCAAGTGCCACATTCCCCTCCCACTTCAAAGCTGAAGGCAAAGACACAACGGCCATTAAGGAACGATGAACCACGGTGAGATCTCATTGCCATGAATGTCTCACCGTGCTCTGCCCTGTCTCCGTCTGTTTCTTCACAAGCTTCAAGTTTGTTTTCATCCACGTTTGACATGTTTTCATCCAGGTTGGAGGTGACGTCATCTTTCGTCCCATTCCCACTGTATCCGTCTTCGGTGGAGAAGTTGTCGTCGACCAGATCCCCAGTTGGGCTCTCCTAAGTGCAAAAGTGAGAGCGGAGGGATGCTTTAATTGATATTCTGAAAACCTAAGTCACTTTTTTTGGTACCTGGTCAAAGAGGAACACGGTGACATCATCAAAGAAGGACACTGTCTTTTTCTTTCTCTCTAGGGCCTCACAGAGGGACTGAGTAAGGAGCGTTGGCATTTTTAGGAGACTGTGGAGATGCCTCGCCCCCCTGCTGTCACTCACCACCACCGGCACTGCGCTCAGATCCTCGTGGCTCCCCTCGCCATCCTCCTCCTGGATGCTGTAGGTCCGCAACTCTTCATCCAACTCGCTGTCATCCGAGTCGTCTTCGGCCGCCTCCAGCGGGGCTCTTAAAGCATCAAACTGTGCCGCCGACGCCTCAAATGAGGCTTCATTTGATGCTTGGCATGAGCTGTCCTGCGAGTCCCATTCCTCCGCATCAATGTCCTCAAAGTCTTCCTCGTTCATCCCTCTCTCCGCCAGTGCTTCCATGAATTCTGGCAGCTCTTCCTCGTCTATGGATTGATCTGCGCTTTGCTTCTCTTTGGGTTGCTCGTCGCGGCAATCAGATGCAGTGGAGTTTGTGCATGAAATCTGTCCATGGCAACAGTCTTGGGATCCGTCACCTCCGTCTTGGTCATTTGTTGAAGTCTCCTTGACGGGCGAGGCTCCCGAGTCAACAGAGGAGCTGAGCTCCGAGCAGGGCTCCTCTTGGTACTCTCTGTCCAAGTCTAGCTGGTCATGGTCTGCGGCCGCCTCTTTGGTCAGGCACCCGCCCATCTGCACAGGCAAGGGTGACAAGGTGGACATTACAGGTGTGCAAAAAGAATGGGGAGAGCTTGGCTCAGAGGCTCTTGCCGAAATGCAGCTGGGTTTTTTATTTAACTCCTCCCTTTTCACTGGATCTCTAGAAGAGCTCAGTTTCCCACCATCCAAGTGGCATTTACTTGGATCGGCAAAGAATTTTGCGCCTTCCTCCTTCGGGCTTTTGTTGATTTCAGTATCATAGTCAGAGAAATAGGCAGAGTCCCGGTATGTGTTTTTATCAATGATGTACTTGTAGTGGACCTTTGAGGTGCCGCCGAGATTTTGCTGCGTACCCACTTGCACAATGAGTCCACTTGCACTTGTTTGTGGCCCTAAAAGCTCATTAAATATGAACTCTGGAGACCCATTATTTTCTGTGTCATAGCCGCTGTCCAGGGACTTGGGCTGGGCAGGAGTGCTGAGCGAGTCTGGGCTGAAGGCTCCATTGCAGGTGCTTGCCACTGACCACAAGAGTTTTGTGGTGTCTGAGTCGGGAGTTCCCTCCGGGTTCTTAAGCGGGCTTAGCTCTTCCTCCTGCATGTCACCATAGTCAAGGTTGAAGTCTGTAAAAATGCTTGATGTGATGTCTGCAAAGTTATCATCTTCGTCACTGTAGTCTGTGAGCTCCACGAGGCTAGCGCCAGAGTCTCTGAGCCCAGGTCCACTTGTCAATTCTCTGCTTCCATTGAAGGATAAACAAGTAAGAACAGAGACTGGGGTTGAATCCGCCTCCCGATTGTTAGCCCTCGGCTTCTCTGGAGCTTGAATCCAGCTATGACATTCCTTAAAGGATGAAGGGGACTCGACGTAGGTGGCATCGGGTCTTATGTTGGGCCTGGAGTGCAATCTCTCTCCGTTCTGTAACAATTGCGGTGTTTCATTTTCTGGGGCACTCTGACTTGTATTAGCCAGGTTGTTTTCCTGTGGACCGGCCCTACTGTCTCGTTCTTTGAGTTTGTTGGCAGCGCTCCAGGGAGATTGCCCTCTCTCCGTCTCCTCTGGAAAAGTCCTGCAACTCCGGAAGGTTTTGGTGGTGTCTTTGGTTAAAGACCACACTTCTGTGGCGTTATAATGGTGTGGGGTATTATTCTTGGCAGAATGGTTGGAGGTCCAGCTTGTGGCTTCTTCCTCAGGGAAAGTGGACTCGTCACTGACCCCACTCCTCCGACGACCCCCCAGCGGGCCGGCGCCTCTTTTAACATCTGGACCAACAACGAGTCGAGTCTGTCCAACGGGTCCCATCATTGTACGGCATCTGCTTTCGTCTGTTAGATAGAGATCACACAAGCCTGAGCTCAGCCCGCTCGCTGCTCGCGTCTGACTCTGCTTATTTTCTGACAATGCCAGCGGATCACAGATATTGGCGTGTTCTGAATCCGACGGAGCAGCTCGAAAGGAAGAGGAGTCTCTATGGGAGTGGCCAAACATCGCCGGACCGGATGCCTGTCGAAGCAGTGGTTCGGCGGTTGGCTGTACAGCGGAGCCCGACCCGCAATCGGAGGCGATCGATCGGAGCCCAGCTGCCGTTGACTGGAAAGCATTCGGTTGTGCAGCGGTTGAAGCCGTCTGACTTTGAGGAGACGACCGAGGGCCACCGGCTTTCAGCGCAGGATTGTGGTCCATGTGAATGCGATATTCCACTGTGTCCTCAATCCGAATGTAGTAGTCGCTGCGGACCGAGGGGCTGCGGGCACTCAGCACAGGGACCACACCTGCATGCTCAGGCTCATGCCTGCATCCAACTGAGGCGCTTGCCTCGCTTGAATAGTAGACGTCCTGGGAATGCGGGTTCACCTGGCCCAGCAGGCCGCCGGTGGACGACGAGCAGTGGGGCTGCTCTGCTCGGGCCTGGTCCCACTTGTACTCAAAGTTGAGACCGTGACTTGTCTCGGTGACTGTCAGCAAGTCATCCTCCGCATCCGAGTGAAAGCTCTCAGAGAAGCGCCCCAGCAGGGGGAAGGATGACAAGGCCAGCTCCGCTGCCCGAGGCGGGGCGGTGAGGTCAAGGGGCGCAGGTGCGGCCACTGGGGATGGGGTGCCAAGCAATTTTGGTCTCAAGGAATTTGGGCGTTCTTGGAAATCCTCCCCTTCCTCACTGGAGCCTTTCTCACACAAGTGTGTGAGCAGGAGGTGAACTTCCTCGCTCCTCGGTCTCAGGTCGGGCTGCAGCCAGCAGAACTGCATGACCTCATACCTAGAGAGAGAGACGGGGGGGGGATTTGTGAACACATTCACTTCCGAGTGGACGCAGCCAGCCTGCAACGACAGTGTAGCTCACCAGCGCTCTGCCAGGGAAAAGTTGAGCTGCGGTTTGGGCAGTCTAAGCTGCTGTTCTCGCACGGCGTACATCAGCACCTGTTTGTCAGAGTACCATCGATACGGCTGATGTCCGAGCTCAAACAACTCCCACACAGTGACCCCCAACGACCTGCGACAGACCAAATCGAGGATGAGTGAGCGGATCCAAAATCACAAACAGTCCTACTCGCACAACATTCCATAAAATTGCAAATGCAGTTCCCATGTCAAATGACGCAGTATCTGAGAAATATCCTGAACAGCAAGCTCACCATATGTTGCTTGCCTTAGTCTGATCAACGACCAAGACGTTTCCGTGGACTTGGTCTATGAGCTCTGGCGCCATCCAGCGCAGAGGCACCCAAATCTGATCTTGCGTTGCGTAATAGTCCTCCTGCACATATTGTGGGTCAATTGGCTCGCCCGCCCACCTGATTAGGCAGAACGTAACAAGTCGGGCCAAACCTTAAAGAGACTGTGACCGAGGCCGTAGTCCCCGATTTTCACAGACATTTCTGATGTGAGCTGGCAGTTCCGCAGGGCGAGGTCACTGCCAAACAAGATGGAATTTTGCTTTGTGGTAGGACTGATTGGATATGCCTGGAGATGCTTCCGTTTGCTCGACTTGGGAGAGGTGGCCGCGAAGATAGGGTTACCCCCGGCAACAAAATCACTGATGCTGGAGTTTTGACGCCACTACTCAGGCAGCACCAGGATGTTGTTGCAGGAAGAGACCGACAGGGGGTGGCACAGGTTCCCGCTGAGAACCGTGAGGGCCAGAAGAGATCCCGCCGCCTTGTTCAGTTAGTTACCTGTGAATGAAGTCATTGTCGTGGAGGTGCAAAAGCCCCGAAGCCACATCACGTGCCATTCGCTGGAGGACGAGCGGGTCGGGACTGTCCGAATCCGACAGGCGGCGACTGCGGAGATAGCTTTTCAGGTCACCCTTGGAGGAAACACAAAAGGATCATGCTGTCGCCAGATCAAAGTATTGCTTGGGGCACAGACAGGTGGAGCTTCATTGGCTCTCATGTAAAAGTAGTGCCTCGCCCCCAGCCCACCCTGTCTTTTGGCATCAATAGACAATTCTGAACCTTTTGGGGAACGTCACTTGTAGATTCTTCTTTTCTATTGCCTTAACACTGTCTGACTTGTGTTGTATTGCTGAGGCAAGCATGTGACGCCTTCTCCGCCTAGTAAATGAAGTGCTCGAAATGCAGGGTGGCCGGCCGGCTCGTATGGATGACAAGATCAAAGTGTTTCCTACCAAAGGGCAAAACTCCATGAGCAGCAGATGAGGCGTGACCTCCGAGCACTGGGCCAGGCATTGCAGGAGGGCGGCGTGCTGCAAGGTCCTGCAAATGCATTCAGCGGTCATTTGCGTACCTTCTAAGAATCGCTTCCAATGTGTGAAGCAGAGTGTGACTCTGCCCTTGCAAGTAGGCTGGCCCCCCAAAAAGTCGTGACTTTTTTGGGCTCAGACTCCGAATGTCAGTCCCAATGATGACAGAGAAAAAAAAACACAAAAAGTCCTGTCGCAAGCTTTTTATTGTTCATTTTACTGGCCCCAAAAGAAGTCAGGACTTTTTCAGACAAAACCTTTGCCTCAGACTACGAATGTCAGTCCCGAGCTCAATGATGACCGAATTTTATTGTTAATTTTACTGACCGATATGGCTGGACCTCCTCCAGGAACTGCATCTGGTCCCAGACACTTGCGCTGACCTTCAGCTCTTTTACCACCACCCGGGTGGTGCTGAGACCCGCGTTGACCTCCCCGAGCAACACCTGATACGTTCAAAGACAGCAAATAGAATTTCTAGAAATTTTTATAATTTGCTCAGAATTTAATACAATTTTAGATTTTTAGAAAGGAAAAATTTAGAGAAGTTCTTGCGCTGACCCAAAAATATCCATCCATTAGCTCCATGCGATAAAAAAGTGACGCATCAAAAAATTTCAACAAAAGTCACATCAAGTCAGTTTGTCATTTTGGTTGTGCTACACAATTATTTGAATGAATGGAACATTATTTTTCCTTGCTTCCAAATGTGACTTGTATTCCAACTGCTGCCATTTACATAACGTGAGGGCGCCAGCGGCCATACGGCATACGAGAGATTTGTTGCGCAAGTCATAGGTCGTCGCGGCCGTTGCATGATGGCAAATGTATGTTTCTTCTTTTATGATGTGCTCCGTCTTGTACCTTTGTCTTTTCTCGCTCCACCTATTTTAGTCCTGACCATTCAACCCCAAATGTTCTGTCCATTCTGGCACATTTGAAATGGAGAGGGGACAGACGGACTATGTTTTACTTGCAGACGATACGACCTACTGATTTGGCTTTTGTCACTTAGACATAGACGACGGGGCTGTTTTTTTCTTCAGTTGGCTAACATAGCTTAGCAAATGTCTCTGTCTCTTTTTCAGTCTTAAAAAATTAACAGTTCTAAAAGTGATCAAATCTAAACTAAAAGGGAGCATTTTCCCAGAACTAAAAATGAATGCTCTTGCTCTTAAAATGTGTTAAATCCAAGTCAACTTGAGAAACTAACGTTAAAACAAGAACTAACCTCCATGACAATTATTTTCCTCGCACTGTTTCTATTTGTAGTTTGGGGATGAGACAAAGACATTGTTTACCTTGCCGAACCAGCCGTTGCCAATCTCCTTGAGATAGACCAAAGTATGGCGGTCGAGGTCTGACGATTTGAGATGCTGGACTGGAAAAACAAAGTTGTTAGTATTACAGATTGCGCTCCGTGGAACTGCAGCTACTTTTCTTGCAGGACAGCTCGGGTTGGATACCCACCCAGCCAGTGACCCGTCGAGCCAGCCAACGCTGCTCCCAAACCAAATGAGCCACTGCTTGACTTACTACATGCTGCGTCACAACAATTGTGAAAAATTTGTGGAAACGCAAAACATGGGAAGTGAGGAGAGAAAAGTGCCACGAGTAGAAAAAGGGCAAGAACCGGTTGACTGGATTAAACCCCCCCCCCCCCCCCTCCCCCATGGCGGTTCCCAGAGCAAGACGCACATCACCACGAGCCAGAAGAAATAACAGTTACCTGGCTAGATCCTCATATTCCCAAAACAAGGCCAGTCGCTGGACCGGAGAGGCGGAGCAGCCCGCCACTCTGAGGATCAAGTCCCGCTCGGAAGCGTGAGAAGGGGCAGTCACCGCTCCTGCCGCCGCTCCGGCAACCGCTCCGGCCGCCGCTCCACCCGCCCCCTCAAACATGCCAGCCGCACAAACACCCAATCCCGGTCTGGAGGTTCTCCGGCTGTCGGGAGATCCTTCACGCACGCCCAGATCTCGGACCTGAATTCTTTAGGGAGGCCGTTGCTCGTCAGTTGCTTGCTCATGCGTCATCTGAGGCGCCAGCTCGGGGTGCGGCTCCAAGACACCCATCGCCGAATTACGTAAGCCCACCCTGTCCCCCACCCGCCAGCATTCCTTGGCCCAATGGCACACAACCACATCTCTGTAAGATGCAGAAAGGAGCACTGTCGCGGTGGGCAGCCTTATCGCCAGCCCCGCCCGACGCTCGCATTTTAGGTCACGGCGCCTGCTGTCGCTCGGTGTCACAGACTCATCTCTGTCCAAGCTCGATAATGGCAGTCCTCCTCTGCCCGCCCGGGCCTTATTTCTGACCCGCTGTCCACCCCGCCTAAATGGTGGCCATTGTTGCTTTCGCTGTCACACACACACAAAGGCCCATTCAGACAGTGGAACGCCGGGCAGAGGTTGTCACGGCAATAACAATCCCACCCTTCTCCTCAAACGTGCACGACAGAGTCAAACGAAGGAGTAGGCATGTCATCCAAATGAGGAATGTGTGCATCCTACTCATGGCATTCCTCGAGAGAACGAGAGACATCGGATGGATTCATCCGATCAAGCAGCCATGCTCGACATTGGTTAGTCGTGAAATAGCTCGACGGCAATCCAAAGACATGTTTTTACAATTAGTGCAAGGTGTCAAGTGTATTATGTACTCACCACAAATACAGTGTACATACAGGGTGTCCCAAAAAGATTTATACACCTTTTAGCAGCTGATAACTCAAAAGTTTGTTTTTTCTTTTCAGATTAAACCCATCGATCCAAATGATGGCAGCCAGACTAAACTTTGAAGCAAGAAAATTCATTCTAAAATTTTACTGGAAGCATGAAAATGCAGTAGAAATGCAAAGACTATTTCGAAGGATGTTTCAAAAAGCACCACCAACATTCCCGTAACATTTGAGAATGAAATTTCTTTCTTCAATATATATAAAATATATGGACATGTATCCATCCATTTTCGGAACCTCTGAGTCCCCACGGGGTTCGCGGGAGTGCTGGAGCCTATCCCAGCCGTCATCGGGCAGTAGGCGGGGGTCACCCGTAGAAACATTTAAGACACGTTTAAAGACACATTTCTATGACATGGCCTTTAACTAACCTGTAGTGGCCGATTCGGCTGGAGTTTGTTTTCTCTCCCTCTCCACCCCCTCCCTCCAAATAAACTAAATAAACTCTTTATTTAGGAAATTACAAGAGTATTGCAGTATACAAAGTGCTTATTTTAAGACTGAACTTTGATGTCGTGTTTTTTCTTTAAATGTGTGGCGAGATATGTGGTCCCTGAATATTTGATCACCGCATGGCAGGATTTACAAACTGCACGTGTCTTGCCCGTTGAGCCATCTTTTCTTTGCAATCCAAAGTGCTTCCAAACGAATGACTTGAAGCCTAAAGGGGAGCAAATTTCCTCGTCTTTTTGGACACTAGCCATAGCACCAGCCCAGGAGCCGCGTACTAGTTGTCGACTCCCCTTTCACGTGCAGCAACGCCGCGCACTGCTCCCTGCTCCCGGAAAAAGGAAGCAAGCAACAATGAACTGGATTTCAAAATAAAGTCGCGTCTAATGTCCGAGGTCAAACACGGCGATATAAATCGATGTTTACGTTTAGCATCGATGCCAATAAATCGTAGAGCATTATATCGATTAATCGATGTGTATTGATGTATTGTTACACCCCTAGTGTGTATATATGTGTGTGTGTGTATATATGTGTGTGTGTATATGTGTGTGTGTATGTATATATGTGTATATATATGTGTATATATATACATGTGTATATATATACATGTGTATATATATACATGTGTATATATATATGTATATGTGTATGTACCAGTCGTCTTGGTCTCCTTGCCACTGGACTCTGACCCCGATCTGTCAAGGACAGTGTGGTGACTGTCTGTGCACCAGTCTCCCCACATTAAACAAAGTCACGCACAGGCGTCTTTTTCAGGGAATCCACCTTACATCCCGGATTAAAGTCCTGTGGCGACCAGTAAGTGGCAACGGGGGCAGGATTGTGAAGTCTGGAAGCCCCTAGTCACAAACTGGCACATCAGGCGGTGGATGTTAGATGATCGTTGGGCTCTTGGACCGAGGCAGATAGAGCTCTTTGGTAGCTGCATCCACGACTGAGCAGCCCTTTTTAGGATCCACTCTGCTCACCCCTGAGGGGGAAGGGGCTAGAAAAGGTGCCCTAAACATAGCCTGCCTCAAACCTCCCGACTGGATTACCGCGTTCAGAGGGATCACCAATATGCGGTCGAAAACACAGAAACATGAATTTTGGAGCATGGAATGTGCGCACACTAATGGACAGTGTAACCAGTGATAGGCCGGAGAGGAGAACCGCCATCATTGCCAGGGAACTGAGAAGATGCCGGATTGACATAGCTGCTCTTTCAGAAACCCGGCGGGCAGAGGAAGGTCATCTGAAGGAGGAAAAGGGTGGATACACTTTCTTTTGGAAAGGAAATGCCACAGATGAGCCTAGGATCCATGGGGTTGGTTTATACAATAAGTACTCCCCTCGTAGCACAGGGATGCTCTGATAGTGACCATTTTCAAGAAAGGGGACAAACCGGATTGCGGAAACTATAGGGGCATCTCGCTCCTTTCAACAGTTGGCAAAGTACTTGCTCGTGTTCTTGCCAATCGCCTACTGCCACTGTCTGAGGAAATTCTCCCAGAGTCGCAGTGCGGTTTTCGCCCATCTAGAGGCACTGCAGACATGATTTTTACAGCACGCCAACTCCAGGAGAAATGCCGTGAGCATAAACAGCCTTTGTTCATGGCTTTCATAGACCTTACAAAAGCCTTTGACACGGTGGATCGCCAGGCCCTATGGAGCATCCTTCTGAGGTATGGTTGCCCGGACAAATACGTCAGAATACTGCGTTTATTACATGACTGAATGACAGCCACGGTGCTCAATAACAAATCCTTGACTGAGCCTTTCACTGTAGAGACAGGGGGCAAACAGGGATGCATTATTGCACCCACCCTGTTCTCTGTCTTCATTGCCGCCATACTCCACCTCATCAACAAAGAACTACCACACGGAATCCCAATATGGTACAGGACTGATGGCAGGCTCTTCAACCTTAACAGGTTCAAAGCCAAAACCAAGATCAGAACCACCACGGTCGTGGAGCTCCAGTATGCAGACGATAATGCCATTGCAGCACACTCTGCAGAAGACCTCCAAGGCATCCTGAACTCCTTCGCTAAGGCATACAGAGCCCTGGGTCTGACCGTGAACATCAAGAAGACCCAGGTGCTACATCAACCCCCACCCAACCAGCCATCTACTCCGCCCATCATAAATGTGGACAACACTGCACTTGAATATGTTCACCATTTCCCCTACCTCGGCTGCTTTCTCTTCTCCAAAGCAGACATTGACTCCGAGGTCAACCATCGCCTGAGCTGTGCCAGTGGAGCGTATGCCAGACTCCGGAAAAGAGTCTTTGAAGACCGAGACCTCCGGGTTGACACCAAGCTCCTGGTTTACAAAGCTGTGGTTCTCCCCACCTTACTTTACGGGGCAGAGTCATGGACAACCTACAGCAGGCACCTAAGAGCTCTTGAACAACACCACCAGAGAACCTTGAGGAAAATACTCCGGATCAAATGGGAGGACAGACGCACAAACATCAGCGTTCTGGAGGAAGCCAGGATACCGAGCATCACCACCTTAATAATGCAGCACCAACTCCGATGGACAGGACATCTCATCCGCATGGCTGACACCCGCCTCCCCAAACAGATGTTATACTCCCATCTGGAGAGAGGTCCGCGAGCCCCGGGCGGGCAAAAGAAACGTTTTAAGGACAACCTCAAGACCAATCTCAAGAAATTCCAAATAACATCTCGGGACTGGGAGCGCATCGCCTTGAACAGGAACTGCTGGAGGGCAGCGGTGCAAGAAGGTGCAGCACATCACGAAAAGGAACTCCGCCGTGTCGCAGAAACCAAACGACAACTCCGAAAGGAAAGACAAAAACAGGCTCCAGCACGACCACAACCCACCACCACTTTCCCCTGCCCACACTGCACAAAAATATGTGGATCCCGGATCGGCCTCTACGCCCACCTGCGGACCCACAAGTAGACAACCCTGAGAAGAAGACCGTCATACTCGTCCCGAGTGACCGCCAATGATGATGATGATATATATATTTTTGTGTGTATATATATATTTTTTTTGGCCGAAAGACCTAAATCACCGAAAC